>NC_135237.1:104475047-104779214 GCF_051348905.1 Ranitomeya variabilis | reverse complement strand
GGTCCAGGCTGCGTCGGAGAGGTGAGTATAGCAATATTTTTTATTTTAATTCTTTATTTTACACATTAATGTTGTTTCGATACCGATACCCGATACCACAAAAGTATCGGATCTCGGTATCGGAATTCCGATACAGCAAATATCGGCCGATACCCGATACTTGCGGTATCGGAATGCTCAACACTAATACCGATACATTTTTAAACAAGTTTTTTTAGGCTTATATAGCAACAAAATGTACCCAAGAAGATGTAATACCCAATGGATGAGCAATATAATACTGATAAATTTTAAAACAAGTTTTTACTCCTGACCATGGAATAGTCTATGCGTGAGCAGCATAATAGCGATACAATTTTGAACAAGTTTTTTGAGAGTTATATACCAATGAAATGTACTCCAGTTCACAGAATAGTGTACAGGTAGGCAATATAATACCAAAAAAAATTTGAACAAGTTTTTTGAGAGTTATATACCAATGAAATATACCAAAGAACACATTATGCTGTGTGGATGAGCAATATAATACCAATACATTTTTTACCAAGTTTTTAGAGGCCTTTATAGCAACAAAATATACCCAAGAACACATTATACTGTGTGGAGGAGCAATTTTTTGAGGGTTATTTAGCAACAAAATGCATCCCAGAAGACAGAATAGTGTATGGGTGAGAAATTTATCACATCAAAAATTTTAACACTTTTTTGAGTGTTATATATCTTAAAAATGTACCCCAGAACATGAAATAGTGTTTTGGTGAAAAATGTTGCCCAGCAAAACATTTTAACACTTTTTTCGACTGTTATATGTAACAAATGGAAACAGAGGCACAGATGGTGAAGTTCACATTCGTTTTTATTGTAGTTTAACGTGGTACCTTGGGACCATGGTCCGGGGGCTCCGAAGGGAGTGTGACTACGTGAGCCCCAGACACCCATGGTAAGACCCCTCAAACAGGGTCAGAATGGGATGCCTGGAGGACATGGGTGCTACCTCCAGTTAGACCCCGGACTCGTGGTAGCTGACCCAGTGGGACAGATGTTGTGAACTCCGTTTTCAGGCTCCCTCTTGTGGTCACAGATGGTATTGTGTGACTTTGGTTTTTTGGCTCCCCCTGGTGGTTTGGTTTATTATCCTGTGGGTCTGCTGGATCAGCTGCCTCGTTATTCACCAGGGAGGCTCCTATTTAGCTCTGCTTCACTTCCACTTGTTGCCGGCTGTCAATGTATTCAGTGCTATTCTGATTACTCCTGATTATCTCGTTTTCTGCCTCTTCAGGATAAGCTAAGTTCTGTTTGAATATTTTTTGCTCATCTGCCTGCAATATGATTTCTGTGTATGATGAGTCTAGTCCAGCTTGCTAACATGTGATTTCTTTTTGCTGGTAAGCTCTGGAGTACGGAGTTGCTTCCCCCGCACCATTAGTTGGTGCGGGGGCTCGAGCAATCTCTGCGTGGATATTTTGAATAGGGTTTTTTATTGACCGCACAGTTTCCTTCCTATTTTCTGCTATCTAGTATTAGCGGGCCTCATTTGCTAAATCTGATTTCATCTCTGCGTTTGTGCTTTCCCCTTAACTCACCGTTAATATTTGTGGGGGGCTATTCTATATCTTTGGGGTCATTCCACTGAGGCAAGTGAGGACTTACTTTCCCTCCAGGAATAGTCAGTTTCTCAGGCCGTGATGAGACGTCTAGGATTTTTAGGTAACGTTCCACGGCTGCCTATAGTTGTTTGCGGATAGGATCAGGTTGCGGTCAATCTAGTTACCACTTCCCCAGAGCTAGTAGTCTGTTCAGTTACTTAGCAAGTCCGACCTGCGATCCTTGCCACTAGGATCATAACAGTACAGCCGGCCCATAAAGTGTTAATTGCATGGCAGAAGCAGGAGAAAAGAAGCTTGGAGATTTTTTTTTTTTTTTTTTGCTGCCGTGTGTCTAGCTGCTGTGTGTCTGGCCTCTCTCCTCCTCTTAATCTTGGTGTGGCTCTGAGTTCAGCTGCTGATATGGATATCCAGAGTTTAGCCTCCAGTGTAGATCATCTTGCTGCAAGGCTACAAAGTATTCAGGATTTTGTTGTGCACAGTCCTATGTCAGAGCCTAGAATACCTATTCCGGAGTTGTTTTCTGGAGATAGATCTAGGTTCCTGAATTTTAAGAACAATTGCAAGTTGTTTCTTTCTTTGAAACCTCGTTCCTCTGGGGATTCTGTTCAGCAAGTTAAGATTATTATTTCTTTCTTGCGTGGCGATCCTCAAGATTGGGCTTTCGCATTGGCTCCAGAGGATCCTGCATTGCTCAGTGTGGATGCGTTTTTTCTGGCCCTTGGATTGCTCTATGAGGAACCTAATCTTGAGAACCAGGCTGAAAAAGCGTTGTTGGCCCTCTCTCAGGGGCAAGATGATGCAGAGGTGTACTGCCAGAAATTTTGGAAATGGTCGGTGCTTACTCAATGGAATGAGTGTGCCCTGGCTGCAAATTTCAGAAAAGGTCTTTCTGAAGCCATTAAGAATGTCATGGTGGGGTTCCCTACGCCTGCAGGTCTGAATGAGTCAATGGCTCTGGCCATTCAGATTGATCGGCTTTTGCGGGAGCGCAAACCTGCGCACCATTTGGCGGTGTCTTCTGAACAGACACCTGAGTCTATGCAATGTGATAGAATTCTGACCAGAAATGAACGGCAAAATTATAGACGGCAAAATGGGTTGTGCTTTTACTGTGGTGACTCAGCTCATGTTATCTCAGCATGCTCTAAGCGCACAAAAAAGATTGATAAATGTGTCACCATCGGTACTTTACAGCCTAAGTTTATTTTGTCTGTTACCCTGATTTGTTCCCTGTCATCTTACCCAGTTATGGCTTTTGTGGATTCAGGTGCTGCCCTGAGTCTGATGGATTTGTCATTTGCCAGGCACTGTGGTTTTGTTTTGGAGCCTTTAAAATTCCCTATTCCACTAAGGGGAATTGATGCTACACCATTGGCTATGAATAAACCTCAGTACTGGACGCAAGTGACCATGTGCATGACTCCTGTTCATCAGGAGGTGATTCGCTTTCTTGTACTGCATAATTTGCATGATGTTGTCGTGTTGGGCCTGCCATGGTTGCAGACTCATAATCCAGTCCTGGATTGGAAAGCAATGTCTGTGTCAAGTTGGGGTTGCCAGGGAATTCATGGCGACGCTCCTGTGGTGTCAATTGCTTCATCCACTCCTTCTGAGGTCCCTGCGTTTTTGTCAGATTACCAGGATGTATTTGATGAGCCCAAACTCAGTTCTCTACCTCCTCATAGGGATTGTGATTGTGCTATAAATTTGATTCCTGGTAGTAAGTTTCCTAAGGGACGACTTTTCAATTTGTCAGTGCCGGAGCATGCTGCTATGCGGAGTTATATAAAGGAGTCTTTGGAGAAAGGACTTATTTGCCCCTCCTCCTCCCCTCTTGGTGCGGGGTTCTTTTTTGTGGCTAAGAAGGATGGTTCCTTGAGACCTTGTATTGATTATCGCCTTCTAAACAAAATCACGGTCAAATTTCAGTATCCTTTGCCATTGTTATCTGATCTGTTTGCTCGCATTAGGGGGTCTAGTTGGTTCACCAAGATAGATCTTCGTGGTGCGTATAACCTTGTGCGTATTAAGCAGGGTGATGAATGGAAAACTGCATTTAATACGCCCGAAGGCCATTTTGAGTACTTGGTGATGCCTTTTGGACTTTCTAACGCTCCTTCTGTCTTTCAGTCCTTTATGCACGACATCTTCCGTGAATATCTGGATAAATTTATGATTGTGTATCTGGATGATATTCTGTTTTTTTCGGATGATTGGGAGTCCCATGTTAAGCAGGTCAGGATGGTGTTTCAGGTCCTGCGTGCCAATGCTTTATTTGTGAAGGGCTCAAAATGTCTTTTTGGAGTCCAGAAGGTCTCTTTTTTGGGTTTCATTTTTTCTCCTTCTGCTATTGAGATGGACCCAGTCAAGGTTCAGGCTATTCATGACTGGACTCAGCCTACATCTGTTAAGAGTCTTCAGAAGTTCTTGGATTTTGCTAATTTTTACCGTCGCTTTATCGCTAATTTTTCTGGTGTTGTTAAGCCATTGACGGATTTGACCAAGAAGGGTTCTGATGTTACTAATTGGTCTCCTGCGGCTGTGGAGGCCTTTCGGGAGCTGAAGCACCGGTTTTCTTCAGCTCCAGTCTTATGTCAGCCAGATGTCTCTCTTCCTTTCCAGGTCGAGGTTGATGCTTCTGAGATTGGAGCGGGGGCTGTTTTGTCGCAGAGAAGCTCTGATGGCTCTATGATGAAGCCATGTGCTTTCTTTTCAAGAAAGTTTTCGCCTGCCGAGCGGAATTATGATGTTGGTAATCGGGAGTTGTTGGCTATGAAGTGGGCATTTGAGGAGTGGCGACATTGGCTCGAGGGAGCTAAGCATCGTGTGGTGGTCTTGACTGATCACAAGAATTTGATTTATCTCGAGTCGGCCAAGCGGCTGAATCCTAGACAGGCTCGTTGGTCATTGTTTTTCTCTCGTTTTGATTTCGTGGTCTCATACCTGCCTGGTTCGAAGAATGTGAAGGCTGATGCTCTTTCTAGGAGTTTTGTGCCTGACTCTCCTGGTGATTCAGAGCCAGCTGGTATCCTCAGAGAAGGGGTGATTTTGTCTGCCATCTCCCCAGATTTGCGATGAGTGCTGCAGGAGTTTCAGGTGGATAGACCTGACCGTTGTCCACCGGAGAGACTGTTTGTCCCGGATAGATGGACCAGCAGAGTTATTTCCGAGGTTCATTCTTCGGTGTTGGCAGGCCATCCTGGGATTTGTGGTACCAGAGATTTGGTGGCTAGGTCCTTCTGGTGGCCTTCCTTGTGCGTTCCTTTGTGCAGTCTTGTGGAATTTGTGCTCAGGCTAAGCCTTGCTGTTCTCGTGCCAGTGGCTTGTTGTTGCCTTTGCCTGTCCCGAAGAGGCCTTGGACGCACATTTCCATGGATTTTATTTCAGATCTCCCTGTCTCTCAGAGAATGTCGGTCATTTGGGTTGTGTGTGTCGTTTTTCTAAAATGGTCCATTTGGTGCCCTTGCCTAAGTTGCCTTCCTCCTCCGAGTTGGTTCCTCTGTTTTTTCAGAATGTGGTTCGCTTGCACGGCATCCCTGAAAATATTGTTTCCGACAGAGGATCCCAGTTTGTGTCTAGATTTTGGCGGACCTTTTGTGCTAAGATGGGCATTAATTTGTCTTTTACGTCAGCCTTCCATCCTCAGACGAATGGCCAAACCGAGCGCACTAATCAGACTTTGGAAACCTATTTAAGATGTTTTGTTTCTGCTGATCAGGACGACTGGGTGACTTTTTTGCCATTGGCCGAGTTTACCCTTAATAATCGGGCTAGTTCTGCTACTTTGGTTTCGCCTTTTTTTTGTAATTCAGGGTTTCATCCTCGTTTTTCCTCGAGTCAGGTGGAGTCTTCTGACTGTCCTGGAGTGGATGTTGTGGTGGATAGGTTGCAACAGATTTGGAATCATGTGGTGGACAATTTGAAGCTGTCACAAGAGAAGGCTCAGTGCTTTGCCAACCGCCGTCGCTGTGTGGGTCCCCGACTTCGCGTTGGGGATTTGGTGTGGTTGTCTTCTCGCTTTGTTCCTATGAAGGTCTCCTCTCCTAAGTTTAAGCCTCGGTTTATCGGTCCTTATAAGATTTTGGAAGTCCTTAACCCTGTGTCATTTCGTTTGGACCTCACGGCATCGTTTGCTGTTCATAATGTGTTCCATCGGTCGTTGTTGCGGAGGTATGTGGTGCCTGTGGTTCCTTCGGTTGAGCCTCCTCACCCTGTGCTGGTTGAGGGAGAATTGGAATACGTGGTGGAGAAGATCTTGGATTCTCGTATTTCTAGACGGAGGCTTCAGTATTTGGTTAAGTGGAAAGGCTATGGTCAGGAGGATAATTCCTGGGTTGTCGCCTCTGATGTTCATGCGGCCGATTTGGTTCGTGCCTTCCATGTGGCTCACCCTGATCGCCCTGGGGGGTTTTGATGAGGGTTCGGTGACCCCTCCTCAAGGGGGGGGTACTGTTGTGAACTCCGTTTTCAGGCTCCCTCTTGTGGTCACAGATGGTATTGTGTGACTTTGGTTTTTTGGCTCCCCCTGGTGGTTTGGTTTATTATCCTGCGGGTCTGCTGGATCAGCTGCCTCGTTATTCACCAGGGAGGCTCCTATTTAGCTCTGCTTCACTTCCACTTGTTGCCGGCTGTCAATGTATTCAGTGCTATTCTGATTACTCCTGATTATCTCGTTTTCTGCCTCTTCAGGATAAGCTAAGTTCTGTTTGAATATTTTTTGCTCATCTGCCTGCAATATGATTTCTGTGTATGATGAGTCTAGTCCAGCTTGCTAACATGTGATTTCTTTTTGCTGGTAAGCTCTGGGGTACGGAGTTGCTTCCCCCGCACCGTTAGTTGGTGCGGGGGCTCGAGCAATCTCTGCATGGATATTTTGAATAGGGTTTTTTATTGACCGCACAGTTTCCTTCCTATTTTCTGCTATCTAGTATTAGCGGGCCTCATTTGCTAAATCTGATTTCATCTCTGCGTTTGTGCTTTCCCCTTAACTCACCGTTAATATTTGTGGGGGGCTATTCTATATCTTTGGGGTCATTCCACTGAGGCAAGTGAGGACTTACTTTCCTCCAGGAATAGTCAGTTTCTCAGGCCGTGACGAGACGTCTAGGATTTTTAGGTAACGTTCCACGGCTGCCTATAGTTGTTTGCGGATAGGATCAGGTTGCGGTCAATCTAGTTACCACTTCCCCAGAGCTAGTAGTCTGTTCAGTTACTTAGCTAGTCCGACCTGCGATCCTTGCCACTAGGATCATAACAGACAGATGGACAAGCAGGGTTAGCAGGTGACATAGAGCAAACCGGTGGGAACCGGGTCTACGGGTAGTAGGTGGCTCCAGCAGTACTGAAATTGTCCAGAGGTACAGGTAACTGAATGGCGGGATGAGATGGAACTGGAGTAGGTAGATCGGAGGTCATTCAGGAAAGCCAGGTAATGGGTAGCAGATAGTCTGTGGAGACAAACAGTGTAAGTGGAGCACTGGCAGAGAACTTCTTAAACAGAAGCACATGCTAGCAGAAGCCGGAAGTTAGCAACAAAGGTTACTTGTTGTTCCGGCACCCTCCCTATGGTGGAGGGGTTAGAAATAGTGATTATTAACATGCCATTGGTCAGAAGCACTTTTTGGAAAATGCGCGCTGTCTCTTTAAGAGACCGGGAGCGAGCGAGTGCGCGACCTAAGCACACAACCCGATAACATGCTGGCTATGTTCCAGGAAGCAGAGGAGGAAGGGGAAGCAGAGGCTGTGTCAGGACAGCGTGGAGCAGGCACAGAGCGAGAGTCCCGATGAGGACAGGGACCGGACCGGGTGTAACATTATATATTATAGAAATGCACCCAAGACCACGTAATACTTTATGACTGCAAAATTTAACCCAGAAATATTTTTTAACTCTGTTTTCGAGTGTTATTTATGACACAAATGTACCATACACCACTGAATAGTGCATTGGCAAGAAATGTAACTGTTGTGAGTTCCGTTCTTGGGCTCCATCCTGTGGTTGCAAATGGTATTTTTGGGAGTTCTGCTCTTGGGCTCCCTCTGGTGGTTTCAAGTGGTACTTAGCAGCTGCTTTCACTAATCGGTTCCCTGGCCTTGTTATTTAACTGGGCTTTGGGCTGTAGTGGATGCCAGCTGTCAATGTTCCTTCCTCTGGATTCAGTCCTTTCCAGGAAGTTCTCTGTTGGCCAGTCCATTTCAGCTTAAGATAAGTTCTGCTAGTTTTTGGGTGTTTCCCTGCCTATGACCTTTTGTTCAGTTTAAGTTATGTCTCTTTTGTCCAGCTTGTCATCATGAAATATTCCGGCTAGTTGGAAGCTCTGGGGTTGCAGATTTGCCCCTCCACACCGTGAGTCGGTGTGGAGGTTATTTTTGTAAACTCTGCATGGACATTTAGTTTTTATACTGACCGCACAGTAGCCTTTTCTTTCTCTGTCTATTTAGATAGTAGTGGCCTCCTTTGCTAAAATCTAGTTTCATTTCTGAGTTTGTCTTTTCCCTCTTCACTCACCGTCAATATTTGTGGGGGGCTATCTTTCCTTTGGGGGTTTCTCTGAGGCGAGATAGTTTTCCGTTTCCATCTTCAGGGGTAGCTAGTTCCTAGGCTGTGAAGAGTAGTGTTGAGCATTCCGATACCACAAGTATCGGGTATCGGCCGATATTTGCTGTATCGGAATTCCGATACCGAGATCCGATACTTTTGTGGTATCGGGTATCGGTATCGAAACAACATTAATGTGTAAAATAAAGAATTAAAATAAAAAATATTGCTATACTCACCTCTCCGACGCAGCCTGGACCTCACCAAGGGAACCGGCAGCGTTGTTTGCTTAAAATGCGCGCTTTTCCTTCCTTCCGTGACGTCATGGCTTCTGATTGGTCGCGTGCCGCCCATGTGGCCGCGACGCGACCAATCACAGCAAGCCGTCATGTAATTTTCAGGTCCTTCTAGGCATTCAGTATTTTAAAATTACGTTCCGGCTTTGTGATTGGTCGCGTCGCGGTCACATGGGCGACGCGACCAATCACAAGCCGTGACGTCACGGGAGGCAGGAGACGCGCGCATTTTAAAATGTGCGCGTGTCCAGAGTCCCGTGACGTCACGGCTTGTGATTGGTCGCGTCGCCCATGTTGGCCGCGACGCAACCAATCACAGCAAGCCGTGACGTAATTTCAGGTCCTTCAGTATTTTAAAATTACGTTCCGGCTTTGTGATTGGTCGCGTCGCGGTCACATGGGCGACGCGACCAATCACAAGCCGTGACGTCACGGGAGGCTGGACACGCGCGCATTTTAAAATGCGCGCGTCTCCTGCCTCCCGTGACGTCACGGCTTCTGATTGGTCGCGTCGCCCATGTGACCGCGACGCGACCAATCACAAAGCCGGAACGTAATTTTAAAATACTGAATGCCTAGAAGGACCTGAAAATTACGTCACGGCTTGCTGTGATTGGTCGCGTCGCGGCCACATGGGCGGCACGCGACCAATCAGAGGCCGTGACGTCACGGAAGGAAGGAAAAGCGCGCATTTTAAGCAAACAACGCTGCTGGTTCCCTCGGTGAGGTCCAGGCTGCGTCGGAGAGGTGAGTATAGCAATATTTTTTATTTTAATTCTTTATTTTACACATTAATATGGTTCCCAGGGCCTGAAGGAGAGTTTCCTCTCCTTCAGACCCTGGGAACCATCAGGGATACCGTCCGATACTTGAGTCCCATTGACTTGTATTGGGATCGGGTATCGGTATCGGATTAGATCCGATACTTTGCCAGGTATCGGCCGATACTTTCCGATACCGATACTTTCAAGTATCGGACGGTATCGCTCAACACTAGTGAAGAGGCGTCTAGGCAGAGATAGGAACGCTCCACGGCTATTTCTAGTGTTGGTGTTAGGAGTAGGGATTGCGGTCAGTAAAGTTACCACCTCCTCAGAGCTAGTACATTATTTGTTTTACCCACTAGGTCATTTCAGTGCTGCTCCGTAATCACTAGGTCATATAGGTGATTACTGTCTGTAGAGCTGCCACCTCCTCTGAGCTTGTCCATGATTGGTTTTACCCACCAGGTCATCTCAGTACCACTCCGTAACCACCAGGTCATAACATGTAACCAAGCAATGTTTTTTTAAATGCTTTTTTGGACTTTTATAAAAGACCAAAATGTGGCAGAAAGCATAATAGTCTATGGATGAGTAATCTAATCCAGAAATATTTTTCAATGCTATTTGTGAGTTTTTCATATCACCATAATGCAAAAAGAACCGTGTTAATCTGTATGGTTGACTCCATAAAAAATTTAAAGCATAAATATTTTGAAAGTGTTAGTGAAAAGCTTTATACAATGTGCAAAGCCAGGCAAAAATTATAAGGAGGGTCATCAATAGACCACTTAGGGTATGTGCACATGCTGCGGATTTTGCTGCGGAACCGCAGCATTTCTGCAGCTGCGGGTCCGCAGCGGTTTCCCATGAGTTTACAGTACAATGTAAACCTTTGAGAAATACGCAGTGCACATGCTGCGAAAAAACCCGCGTGGAAACGCAGTGGTTTATATTCCGCAGCATGTCAATTCTTTGTGCGGATTCCGCTGTGGGTTTACACCTGCTCCAATAGAAAACTGCAGGTGTAAACCCGCAGCGGAAACCGCAATAGAAACCGCGATAAATCCGCAGTAAAAACCGCAGTGGTTTTGCACTGTGGATTTATCAAATCTGCTGTGGAAAATTCCGCAATGGAATCTGCAGCATGTGCACATGGCCTAAAAGGCAACAACTGGCAAGTATCATTCAAATATTGAATATTAAAAACACTTTATGTGCTGCTGACATCTGGTGGTGTGGAAAAGTGTGGGATAATCCAGGCTTTGTTCATTTTTATGAGAGTGACCCTGTCAGCATTCTCAGTTGAGGCAAAAGCGCCTGTCTGTTATGACCCTCCTGGCGGCACTAAAAACCTGCTCAGACAAGACACTACCGGTAGGGCAGCACAACACCTCCAAGGTATAGAGGGACAGTTCATGTCAGATGTCCAATAGTTGAAAGTCTCAGAGGAAGTAGGGAGTACACTGGTTTGGTCAGCCAGGTGTTGCTTGACCATCTTTAAAAACTTTTTTCTCTTTCTCAAAAATATCCGGTCATCAGACCTGGGACGCTGGGCTGGTGTCATGTAATTGGTCCATGCCTTTGACAGCGTACTCCTACTTCTGCTGTCGGTTTCCCTTGTCTTCCCTCCTTGGTTGGGCAAGGAAGATTTCCTCCTGCTGCTAGCATTGTCTGATGGGAATTTTTTCAACATATTTCTTACAATGGCTTTCTAGTATAGCACCATTTTATAAAACATCTCCAGCTCTGGAAGAAGAGGTGTAAAGTTCTCGTGGTAGCACGTGTCTAGCAGGGAGAACAACCAGTAATTTTTTTTTACCAATATGAATGGAACGTGAGGGTCACAGGAAAGGCAACGGTACATAAAGTTAGTCATATGTGCCATGCCCATCCTCAACCCATCCACGTAGGAGAGACAGTATGAAGATTGTGTGGCTACTAGCCTCTGCTGCAATGTCACCAACCCCTGTTCCTTCTTTACCTCCTCAGCATCCACCTCCTCATTGTTACTAAATCTACATTGAGCAGATGAGATGAGGCTAAGATGGCTAGAATCTCTCTGTCTTTTGTCTTCCTCCATCTCCACCTAGTCCGAATACAAAGCTTCATGTTTAATTGTGAGCAGCAAGGCACAGAAGCGGGATCATTAGCCTGACTATGGCATCCTTGCCGTTCACCATCTTTGTGGAGTCCTCAAAGTCTTGGAGAATCTCACAAATGTCAGTCATTAATGCCCACTCTTCAGTTGTAATGTTCGGAGGCTGACCAGAATACCGATGAGTATGTTGGAGCTGGTACTCAAGCACTGGCCTTTGCTGCTCACAAAGCCTTGCCAGCATGTGCAGTGTGGAGTTCCAGCATGTGGTGACATCAAACAAGTGGCGGTGAGCTGGCATGTGCATGTGCTTCTGCAGCATTTCAAGAGCTGTGGCAGCTGTAGCCGACTTGTGGAAATCGCCACTGAAGCTGCATACCTTCTCTAGAAGGTCTGGAAAATCTGCATAGGATTTCAGAAACTGATGAACTGCCAAGCTTGCAAGCTTGAGCACAAGTGCCAAGTATGCTACATGTGTGAGCTTTTAAGCTTCACAGCTTCCACCAGGTTTGGCCCATTATCACACATGACCATGACTGGTTGGAGGTTCAGTGGCAAAAACAACAGATCTGTCTGGTCTGTTACTCCTTTAAGTAACTCTGACATGGTGTGTGGTTTCTCTTCAAGACAAATTAGCTTCAGCAGAGACTATTGTCGCTTTGCTGAGGCATTGCTGCAGAGGTTCAAACTTCTGGATGATGTGGATGACATGCTCTCAGACAGCACATCAGAGATGGAGGAAGAGGAAGAGCAGGAGGGGTTTCATGAATTGCTGTTGGAGGAGGAGGAAACCCTGATCGAAGTAGGACCAGCACTCCTCGGCATCAGGAGCACACGTGCCATGCCAGGGTGTGACACGTCCCTAGCCACCAGAATGTTCACCCAAGGACCGCAAAGCACATATTACTTAATGGATCAAAATATATTCCATTTTTTCAGCCCCCCCCCCCAAAAAAAGGTACAGCTACATATTTGCCAATGGACTGCACAGCCCTAATCTCTGTCTACAGACTGTATTCTGTCATTCTCCTTGCTCATGTGACTCTCTCTCCCTCCCTAGGCTAAATGCATATTGTATGTGATACAAACCTGCAAAGCAAATGATTAATCCTTAGAAGGGCTGTTAGTATGACGAAAAAAACGCTCAAACAAATAATATTTATTGCCAAAATCATGAAGCACCAATATAAATTGTGACCAAGAGCAGATAACACCAACTCTCCCAAAGTCCCTCTCGGGTACTATGTCACCAGGACAACTCCAAATAGAAATTAACACAAAAAAAGGAGCAGAAGCGTCCACACCATCATTAAAAATATATAGAATTTTATTAATTATATCTCTATAACAATGTAACAAACATCAATACAAAATTATCACAAAACTGCATTAAAGTGCTGTAAGCACTATGTACTTATCAGAAAACATTAAGGAGGAGACATGACGGTGAACCAGATCGAGGGGGGAACATAAGAGTACATCCCTATGGTACAAGCATGAACCAGTAACACATTAATAGGAAATCCAATAAATCCTTAATATAATAAGTTAATGATCAGGCATAGTCATAGTCACGGGGGTGCCGTGAGAGGTGGGGGCGATCCCTTGATGTTCTTAAATGGGTAAGCATGTACCGCTGGAACTATGGGACTCCTTGGAATGACTATGCCTAATCATTAACTTATTATATTAAGGATTTATTGGATTTCCTATTAATGTGTTACTGGTTCACGCTTGTACCATAGGGATGTACTCTTATGTTCCCCCCTCGATCTGGTTCACCGTCATGTCTCCTCCTTAATGTTTTCTGATAAGTGCATAGTGTTTACAGTACTTTAATGCAGTTTTGTGATAATTTTGTATTGATGTTTGTTACATTGTTATAGAGATATAATTAATAAAATTCTATATATTTTTAATGATGGTGTGGACGCTTCTGCTCCGTTTTTTTGTGTTAATCAAACAAATAATATTGAGGATCCTAGAACAAACAAAAAAAACAAAAACAACAAGGATCCCTAAAATGTAACATTTATTAATTAAAGCTAAAATCTATTTGTTCCAAATTTGGAAACATTGGTGTATAAATACATAACAATATGAACACAAGGAAAGAACCCGATATGGACTAACAGACCCTGTCAGGTGCCCTAATTCTGGTCCCTACCTGACAGCGGAGGTTGGCACCCTAAGTTTCAGCGGTAGGCGCCCCCGCTCCTCGACGGCTGGCCCTGATAGCCCTATACAAACCTTGCGTTACACCAATGTTTCCAAATTTGGAACAAATAGATTTTAGCTTTAATAAAAGTTACATTTTAGGGATCCTTGTTGTTTTTGGTTTTTCTGTTAGTATGACGATCCAGTTTCAGCACCAGTATCAACACTACAGGCTTCTGAATCATTATACCGTGCACACACAGGATTAGAGCAAAGACAGACTGTCGTATTTCTCATGCGAGAATCACATCGTAAACCTCATACTTGCTGTCAGGTCTTCTGACCTGAGCTTCACAGATGCATAGAAATACATCATACGGTCTTGCTCAGGTCAGGAGAGGTGCCAGGCCAGTGCGTACAGTGTGATGCGATCATCGCACGAGTTACACGGCTGTCTGGCTCAGCCATTAGACAAAGCACTCTATCCCTCCAATATGAAATGGCACAGAGCTGTGCAATGGCGTCAGTGTGCCGAGCAGGGTGGCGACTGTTTTTTTATAATCTCTGATGATGTCGCACAGCCAGCCTATCACAATAATTCCACAACCAAGTTAGCTACAGCATTATAAAGGCACGCAAGCAATCCCCACATACTTATTGGCTGTGTACCAGGCATCAAACATGTGAGGCAGGGTTTCGAGTTTTACATAGAGTACAGTGCAGTACTCACCAAGTAACGAGCACATCCGAGCACCATGATACTCTACTGATAACCGAGTATCACCGAGCAGGTTCGCTCATCCCTAGAATTAAATCCATTTATTTTGCCTAAAAGAATATATGTTGTACTAAAATTATTTTAGTAATTGAGTTGCATTAAAAATCTTGCTACGCTTGCTGATGGTTCTCAAATTAATCATTAGTAACCATCAACTGTAAAGAAAAAGAAAATAGCCTGCAAAATGTTTATTGATGCCCAATTGAAACTTTTTTAGCTCAAAATTCATGTGTTTAAAGGGGTTGTCCGGTCTAAAGCTACAAGTCTACAGTCACTCCACATGACTGCAGACTTGTGAATCCTCACATTGTGCACATTACGCAAGTGGTGTGCACATGTAAGTGCATTGAGCAAGGCTGGATACCATCTGGTTACAATGTGACCGGAAGTATACAAATTGCATGTTTGCATTATATGACTGTTCGCTCCCAGGGCCGGCACAGGAGATTCCTCCCATCGTGCAGTGCACGTGATGTGAGAATTCACAAATCTGCAGTCACACAGAGTGACTGCAGACTTGTAGCTTAACCCCTTCAAGTCGCGGCCCTTTTTCGTTTTTGCGTTTTCGTTTTTCACTCCCCTCCTTCCCAGAGCCATAACTTTTTTATTTTTCCGTCAATATGGCCATGTGAGGGCTTATTTTTTGCGGGACAAGTTGTACTTTTGAACGACATCATTGGTTTTACCATGTCGTGTACTAGAAAACGGGAAAAAAATTCCAAGTGCTGTGAAATTGCAAAAAAAGTGCAATCCCACACTTGTTTTTTGTTTGGTTTTTTGCTAGGTTCACTAAATGCTAAAACTATCCTGCCATTATGATTCTCTAGGTCATTACGAGTTCATAGACACCTAACATGACTAGGTTATTTTTTATCCAAGTGGTGAAAAAAAATTCCAAACTTTGCTTAAAAAAAAAAAAAAAGTGCCATTTTCCGATACCCGTAGCGTCTCCAATTTTCGTGATCTGGGGTCGGGTGAGGGCTTATTTTTTGCGTGCAGAGCTGGTGTTTTTAATGATACCATTTCGGTGCAGATAAGTTCTTTTAATCGCCTGTTATTGCATTTTAACGCAATGTCGCGGTGACCAAAAAAACGTAATTCTGGCGTTTCGGATTTTTTTCTCACAACGCTGTTTAGCGATCAGGTTAATGCTTGTTTTTAGTTGATAGATCGGGCGATTCTGAACGCGGCGATACCAAATATGTGTAGGTTTGATTTTTTTTTTATTGTTTTATTTAGGATGGGGCGAAAGGGGGGTGATTTAAACTTTTATATTTTTAATATTTTTTTCACATTTTTAAAAACTTTTTTTTTTCACTTTTGCCATGCTTCAATAGCCTCCATGGGAGGCTAGAAGCAGGCACAGCCCAATCGGCTCTGCTACATAACAGTGATCAGATCGCTGTTATGTAGATGAAATGCAGGTGTGCTGTGAGCGCCGACCACAGGTTGGCGCTCACAGTAGGCCGGCATTAGTAACCATAGAGGTCTCAAGGACCTCTATGGTTACCATCCTGATGCATCGCCGACCCCCGATCATGTGACGGGGGTCGGCGATGACGTCATTTCCGGCCGCCCGGCCGGATGCGGTAGTTAAATGCCGCTGTCTGTGTTTGACAGCGGCATTTAACAGGTTAATAGCGGCGGGTGAATAGCGATTTCACCCGCCGCTATTGTGCGCACATGTCAGCTGTACAAAACAGCTGACATGTCGTGACTTTGATGTGGGCTCAGCGCCGGAGCCCACATCAAAGGGGGAGACACGGCATGCACAGTACTAGTACGGCGCATGTCGTGAAGGGGTTAAAGGGAACCTGTCACCCCCCAGGCATTTTTAACTAAAAGAGCCACCTTGTGCAGCAGTAATGCTGCATTTTGACAAGGTGGCTCTTTTAGTTCTGGGTGCTGTAACTGCCGAAATAATCAGTTTTGTAATTTGTCCTAAATACCTTGTCTTCAGTCAAGGAGGCAGGCGTTTCCCCCCTGCTGCAGACGCCACACAGCCGTCACTCAAATCTTCCTGGCGCTAGGCGCCGCCTCCTCAGCGCTGTTTTGAAATGATCTGGCACCTGCCTGTGAATCCCAGCCCCGTAGTATGAATAAATAAGAAGACACTGCGGGGCTGAGATTCACAGGCAGGGTGCCGCACAGGCGCAGTCAGCTGGACTGCATATGAGGACAGACGGGCAGCGCTCACTGTGCCTGCTCAAGGCAGGAGAAAAGAGCGCAGGCGCCGGATCATTTCAAAACAGCTGTGAGGAGGAGCCGGCACCCAGCACCAAGAAGACATGAGCGATGGCCGTGTGGCGTCTGCAGCAGGGGAAAAGGCCTGCCTCCTTGACTGAAGACAAGGTATTTAGGACAAATTACAAAACTGATTATTTCGGCAGTTACAGCACCCAAAACTAAAAGCGCCACCTTGTCAGAATGCAGCATTACTGCTGCACAAGGTGGCTCTTTTAGTTAAAAACGCCTGGGGGGGTGGGTGACAGGTTCCCTTTAAGACCAGACTATCTCTTTAAGTAAAAAAAATTCCAATCAAGGTGTTTACATCCTTTAAAGCGTAATTGCCATTTTAATTTTTATTTCATAAATCAATAGTACTAATGAAAATATGCAACTTTGTAATATATCTTATCAGATAAATCTGCTTTTTTGTCTGCCAAAATTGATCAGTCATTCTCAAAATTTTCAATTTTGAGGTAAAAATCTGTGTTTAGTAGTGTTGAGCGATACCGTCCGATACTTGAAAGTAACGGTATCGGATAGTATCGGCCGATACCCGAAAAGTATCGGATATCGCCGATACCGATACCCGATACCAATACAAGTCAATGGGACACCAAGTATCGGAAGGTATCCTGATGGTTCCCAGGGTCTGAAGGAGAGGAAACTCCCCTTCAGGCCCTGGGATCCATATTAATGTGTAAAATAAAGAATAAAAATAAAAAATATTGATATACTCACCCTCTGACGCGCCCTGGTTGTAACTGCCAGCCTCCGTTCATAAGAATGAGCGCTTGAAAGTCCTTAGATGACGTCGCGGCCTGTGATTGGTCACGTTGCGGTCATGTGACTGCTCCACGACCAATCACAGGCCGCGACGTCATCTAAGGACTTTCAAGCGCTCATTCTTATGAACAGAGGCTGGCGGTTACATCGGTAAGGTCCAGGCTGCGTCGGAGAGGTGAGTATATCAATATTTTTTTTTTTATTCTTTATTTTACACATTAATATCGATCCTGATACCGATTCCCGATACCACAAAAGTATCGGATCTCGGTATCGGAATTCTGATACAGCAAATATCGGCCGATACCCGATACTTGCGGTATCGGAATGCTCAACACTAGTGTTTAGTGAAGACTTTCCCATTACTGAGATTGAAGTTGGTGGCTGCTACAATTCTATGTAGCTAGGAAGGGGAGGAGGGAGGAGCTCTGCGTCTAGCCCCTCCCTCCTTTCATCTACATAAATTTGCATCCATAGCCGTCATCTCCTATCTCAGTAATGGGAAAGTCTGTCTTCACTAAATACAGATTTTACCTCAGAAATAGTCGCCGCTTTTCTGGAGTTAAAGCTTTAATAAATCGGCCCTAGAATCTCTAGAAATAAGTGGATATATAGCATTATGTTCCATTGCAATTCTCTGAATCTCTTGAATATTCACAGAGTTCTTATTTCCAATAGTAGACTGGATTGAGATCATTACTCATTGCTGACTAATGTACAACAGTCCATTTTTTCTTTCTTAAAGAGAACCTGTCCCTTGATTCATACTGCCCAAACCACAGGCAGCATGCATTAGAGATGGGCTGCAAATTTGCAGCCAGGTATGTTGTTCTCTAAAATACTCTGGCATTTCAGAGAAAACATCATTTGAAAATTTGTCTGTAGACTATATGGAGAGACAGAAAAACTCCAGCTCCACCACGGCTAGCTTCTCTACCCACCAGTCCACCAGTTTTTTTAGTGCAAACTTACCTTGCTGTACTCTTCCAGTTAGGCTCAGATTAATGCTTCACTTGGTTTGGAGGGCATGAATCAAGTGATAGGCCCCATATAATCATTCTTGTGCACTTTTGGATGTGTGCTTTGGGCCATCATACTTCTGTAAGATCCACTATGTTTGACTTAAAGCTAGTTTTCATTAGTTTGCTCTAAATTGCATTGATAATCCTCTGATGTTATTGTTCCTGTAATATGTTCAAGTCCTTCAATCCCAGAGGCAGAAAAGCAGCTCCATAGCATGTTAGATTCTCCACCATGTTTCACTGTGGGTAGGGTGCAGCTTTCTTCATAGGCTTAATTTTGTAATCTATAAACATGTCGGCTTTCTTCCAAAAACAATGTCACACCAGTCCATACATTTAGTGAAGTATTGAGCTCTGCCCCATTCACTATTATAGAACTCAGCTGCAGTACCAGACAACCCATGGATAGGTGAAAGAACAGCCAACTTTTTCTTGCGCAACCCCTATGAGAGCACCGATTACCACAGATGATTTATCTTTTCAGATATGATGGTTGCACAAATTTATCTAAGGAGTAATAGATACAGCAAACTCTGTGCCCCCTCCAAATAAAGATCATTTGCAGGATACTTACTACTGATGAAACTCAGCGATAGCTGTGATTTATATGAATATAAGGATTCCAGTGAAATAATTTACATGAGATTAGTAGCAAAACAAAATTCACATGAAATATGGTTTTAAAGCACAGTCTCAGGTCTATTGCACACAGCCTTATTAAAAGGATATTTTAACATCCATATTATGGACAAGGCAAATGAATCGGAACTGAAATCTACATTCAGTTCTATGGTTCTGACAGAATTTGAAAAGGAACTCCAATGCAAATGCAGACATAGCCTCAATGATTCCTGGTGACACCAGAAGACTTCTGCCATTGTGGTTTAGGATACAACCAAAAATAAGCATTAGCTCATAAAAACTTATTTAGAGGAAGAGCGATGATATTAGGAAAATGAAGAAGTTAAGTGGTAGGTCATTTACACAATGTTATCTGCTAGAATGTGAAATTCTATGCTAAGTGTTTCTAAAGGTATTTATGGTGCTATTTAAGAGGTTAAGAACCTGATTTTAATTCAGTATGTCGGATAATAAAAATGTCTAATTAAGTCTCCCATTAAAAGTATGTACCATCAATTCACAGGGTAAAATAGAGTTCTTCAGATTTTCTTTTACACTAAATTAATATTAAGGAGTTGTAACAGATGTCTTAATTAGGCATTTTTCTGATGCGAGTACGGAATTAATTAAATTATAAGATAAGGTATTTTTTTCTTAATCTGCATGGTCATAAAATTACTATCTTTCTTTTGGTGAGGCTAAAACAAAGGCTATCTGTTATTAAATTTATATCTTAGAAAATAACTCAAATAAAATAATAACCAATAAGTGTCAATGGAAGAAAATGCTTAATTAAAATATTAATCAAAAGTAAAGTGCCTTTAAATGAAGAGATGTTTAAAATATTCCGATCTTCTGCTGAATTAAAGAGAAACATTTAGAGTTTAAAAGTTTTAAAAATGTCAAAACTGATTTAGGGCTGCTTCAACCACAATTTTGCTATGATTTTAAGGCATGAAAAACAACACTATTTCAAGCATTTTTTTAAAGACTTTTCTTATTTTGTTAATTGTAAAATGGGAAATTTTGTTGCCTTTTTCAAGTTCTATAACGAAGCCTAATGGAAAACTGCAGGTGAAAAAAATCTTCATCAACAGAGTATACTGCATTCTAGAAGAAAAATAACCAGAAACATAATGAGCTAAGATGTTCACTTTTTATTAGTTTGTTATAGACTTCAACTACAATCTGTAAGTCGGCATCATGTGCAAACACATGAATAATATATGTTTTAAAAAAATTGACTGGTTAGTATCAAAATAACAAGGCATCCCTATCTGCTGAATAGGGGATAACTTGCTGATTGCTGAGGAGATTAAATCTGGAATCCACTGTGATCCCTAGATTGGGTTCCTGGAACCCTTAGTGAGACGGGGCCTTAAGAACGGAGCTCTGCAGCCACGTCTTGAATATATCGAAGCATTGTACTGTACTCGCTTTCTCCCACAGACTAATGGTCAATGAATTGAGTGAAAGTCATGCATGCACATCTCTGCTCTATTCAACATGCAGCTTGAGCCATGTTCTTGGGTTAACTGGTGGTTCCAGTTGTTGAACAACCAGTGATTAGCAAGTTATTCCCTAATATCTCTTTAAGGAATTGCTAGTGAGGTATTATGCCACATTCACACTTGGAATTATAGTAATGCATTTTTTCCACAGCAGCCAGATGTGTAGGGTTGGGATATGCTCAGACATTGTGAAATATGTACAAGGTCACTTCCAGTTTACAAGTCTAAAAATAAACAAGAATTTTCTGCTATATAACATTAATGCACGTGAACAGGCCTTTATGCTTCATTAAGGGGCAGACATATCATTGACACAACCTGTGTGGCCACAAAGCTGCGCAAGATGTAAGGCTACTTTCACATTTGCGTTTTAATCTGCAGCATTTAATCCGCAAACGCAAGGACACGAAAAACGCACGAAAATGCGTGTAAACGCAGCGTTTTAAAACCGCTTACGGTTACCGCATGCATCATTAAAACGCTGCGTTTACATGCTTTTGCTTGCTGTTGTGAATCCGCTTTTGGGCTCCCCTGGTGGTTGCTGGTGGTACTGGTGACTTGTGTGTCTTTGCTGTCTCAGTTCACCTGCTCCCATCAGTGTTTGGGAGTTTCCTATTTAGCTTTGCTCTCCAGTCATTTCCTTGCCGGTCATCATTGTAACCAGAGCCTTCGGTTGCATGTTCCTGCTACTAGTCTGCTGATCAGTTAAGTGGACTTTGTCCTTTTGTTTTGTATCTTTTGTCCAGTTTGCAGTTTTGTTATTCTTTGTAGCTGGAAGCTCTTGTGGGCTGAAATTGCCACTCCTGTGTCATGAGTTGACACAGGAGTCTTAAAGTAATTTCAGGATGGTTTTTGAAAGGGTTTTCAGTTGACCGTGAAGTCCTCTTTTGTATCTTTCTGCTATCTAGTAAGTGAACCTGTCTTTGCTAAATCTACTTTCATACTGTGTATGTCTTTTCCTCTTAACTCACCGTTATTACATGTGGGGGGCTGCTATCATCTTTCGGGGTATTTCCCTAGAGGTAAGCCAGGTCTGTTCCTTCCTCTACCAGGCGTAGTTAGTCCTCCGGCTGGCGCGTGGCATTTAGGAAGCCGTAGGTATGCTCCCTGGCTACTGTTAGTTGTGTGGTAGATTTAGCTCACGGTCAGCTTTAGATTCCATCACCCAGAGCTCGTCCGTTATTTTTGTGTTCTGATGTTTCCCTGCCATTGGGAACCATGACAGTATGACCGGCCCGTGTTAAAGTTTCTGGCAGAAGAAAGGAGAGAAAAAGAAGTCTGTAGAGTTTTTTTTTGTTTGTTTTTTTTTCCTATGTTTGCTCCATAGTTGGATCAGTTGTATTTCAGCTTTAATTACAGCCTTTGCCTTTCTCTCCTTATAATCCTTGAATGGCTCTGAGCTCACCTGTTTAAAGATGGATCCTCAGAGTTTGGCTGCAGGTTTAAATAATCTTGCTACGAAGGTTCAAAATTTACAAGATTTTGTTATACATGCTCCTATTTCTGAACCTAAAATCCCTACACCAGAGGTGTTTTCCGGAGATAGATCTCGGTTTTTGAATTTCAAATATAATTGTAAATTATTCCTTTCTCTCAGACCTCACTCCTCAGGAGATCCTGTCCAGCAGGTTAAGATTGTAATCTCTTTGCTGCGAGGTGACCCTCAAAATTGGGCATTTTCATTGGCACCAGGGGATCCTGCGTTGCTCAATGTGGATGCGTTTTTCCTGGCTTTAGGGTTGCTTTATGAGGAACCTAATTTGGAGATTCAAGCTGAAAAAGCTTTGATAGCCCTATCTCAAGGGCAAGATGAAGCGGAGATATACTGCCAAAAATTTCGTAGGTGGTCTGTGCTTACTCAGTGGAATGAGTGCGCCTTAGCGGCAAATTTCAGAGAGGGCCTTTCTGATGCCGTTAAAGATGTTATGGTCGGGTTCCCTGCGCCTACAGGTCTGAATGAGTCCATGACAATGGCTATTCAGATTGATCGGCGTTTGCGGGAGCGCAAGCCTGTGCACCATTTGGCGGTATCTTCTGAAAAGTCGCCAGAGAATATGCAATGTGACAGAACTCTGTCCAGAAGCGAGCGGCAGAATTACAGGCGTAAAAATGGGTTATGTTTCTATTGTGGTGATTCTGCTCATGTTATATCAGCATGCTCTAAACGCACAAAGAAGGCTGACAAGTCTATTTGCACTTTACAGTCTAAATTTATTCTGTCTGTAACCTTGATTTGTTCATTGTCAGTTATTACTGTGGATGCCTATGTGGACTCTGGCGCCGCCCTGAGTCTTATGGATTGGTCCTTTGCCAGGCGCTGTGGGTTTCATTTAGAGCCACTGGAAGTCCCTATACCTCTGAAGGGTATTGATTCTACCCCTTTGGCTAGTAATAAACCACAATTCTGGACGCAAGTGACTATGCGTATGACTCCAGACCATCAGGAGGTGATTCGCTTCCTTGTGTTGTACAATTTACATGATGTTTTGGTGCTTGGATTACCATGGTTACAGTCTCATAACCCAGTCCTTGACTGGAAAACAATGTCTGTGATAAGCTGGGGATGTCGGGGGGCTCATGGGGATGTACCTTTGGTTTCCATTTCATCATCTACTCCCTCTGAGATTCCAGCATTTTTGTCTGATTATCGTGATGTTTTTGAAGAGCCTAAGATTGGTTCTCTCCCTCCCCACAGAGACTGTGATTGCGCCATAGATCTGATTCCTGGCAGTAAATTTCCAAAGGGTCGTTTGTTTAATTTATCTGTGCCTGAACATGCTGCTATGCGAGAGTATATTAAGGAGTCCCTGGAAAAGGGACATATTCGTCCTTCTTCATCACCTTTAGGAGCCGGTTTTTTCTTTGTCTCTAAAAAGGATGGCTCTCTGAGGCCTTGTATTGATTATCGACTCCTGAATAAAATTACAGTCAAATATCAGTATCCGTTGCCTTTGCTGACTGATTTGTTTGCTCGCATAAGGGGGGCTAAGTGGTTCTCTAAGATAGATCTTCGCGGTGCGTATAATCTTGTGCGGATAAAGCAGGGTGATGAGTGGAAAACCGCATTTAATACGCCTGAGGGCCATTTTGAGTATTTGGTAATGCCTTTCGGCCTTTCTAATGCACCTTCTGTCTTTCAGTCCTTAATGCATGATATTTTCCGTGAATATTTGGATAAATTTATGATTGTGTACTTGGATGATATTTTGATTTTTTCTGATGACTGGGAGTCTCATGTTCAGCAGGTCAGGAGGGTTTTTCAGGTTTTGCGGGAGAATTCTTTGTGTGTAAAGGGTTCAAAGTGTGTTTTTGGGGTTCAAAAAATTTCATTTTTGGGGTATATTTTTTCCCCTTCTTCTATTGAGATGGACCCTGTCAAGGTTCGGGCTATTTACGACTGGACGCAGCCTACTTCTCTGAAGAGTCTCCAGAAATTCTTGGGCTTTGCTAATTTTTATCGTCGATTTATAGCTGGTTTTTCTGGTGTTGCTAAACCTCTGACGGATTTGACTAAAAAGGGTGCTGATGTTGCCAATTGGTCCCCTGCTGCCGTGGAGGCCTTTCGGGAGCTTAAGCGCCGCTTTTTGTCTGCCCCTGTGTTGCGCCAGCCTGATGTTTCTCTTCCCTTTCAGGTTGAGGTCGATGCTTCCGAGATCGGAGCGGGGGCGGTTTTGTCGCAGAAAAGTTCCGACTGCTCAGTGATGAGACCTTGTGCGTTCTTTTCGCGAAAATTTTCGGCCGCCGAGCGAAACTATGATGTTGGTAATCGGGAGCTTTTGGCCATGAAGTGGGCATTTGAGGAGTGGCGTCATTGGCTTGAGGGTGCCAGACATCAGGTGGTAGTTTTGACTGATCACAAGAATTTAATTTATTTGGAGTCTGCCAGGCGCCTGAATCCTAGACAGGCACGTTGGTCGTTGTTCTTTTCCCGGTTTAATTTTGTGGTCTCGTACTTACCGGGTTCTAGGAATGTGAAAGCAGATGCTCTTTCTAGGAGTTTTGAGCCTGACTCTCCTGGGAATTCGGAACCTGCTGGTGTCCTTAAGGATGGAGTGGTTTTGTCTGCTGTCTCTCCAGATTTGCGACGTGCTTTGCAAGAATTTCAGGCGGATAGACCTGATCGTTGTCCGTCTGGTAGACTGTTTGTTCCTGACGAGTGGACCACTAGAGTCATCTCGGAAGTTCATTCTTCTACTCTGGCAGGTCATCCGGGAATTTTTGGCACCAGAGATTTGGTGGCTAGATCCTTCTGGTGGCCTTCCCTGTCTCGAGATGTGCGTGTTTTTGTGCAGTCTTGCGATGTGTGTGCTCGGGCCAAGCCTTGTTGTTCTAGGGCTAGTGGGTTGTTGTTGCCCTTGCCTATTCCGAAGAGGCCTTGGACGCACATCTCTATGGACTTTATCTCGGACCTCCCTGTTTCTCAGAAGATGTCTGTCATCTGGGTGGTGTGTGACCGTTTTTCTAAAATGGTTCATTTGGTGCCATTGCCTAAGTTGCCTTCCTCATCTGAGTTGGTCCCTCTGTTTTTTCAAAATGTGGTTCGCTTGCATGGTATTCCGGAAAACATCGTTTCTGACAGGGGTACCCAGTTCGTGTCTAGATTTTGGCGGGCAGTCTGTGCCAGGTTGGGCATTGATTTGTCTTTTTCGTCTGCATTCCATCCTCAAACCAATGGCCAGACGGAACGAACTAATCAAACTTTGGAGACTTATTTGAGGTGTTTTGTGTCTGCGGATCAGGATGATTGGGTTGCCTTTCTGCCGTTGGCGGAGTTTGCTCTTAATAATCGGGCTAGTTCTGCCACTTTGGTTTCTCCTTTCTTTTGCAATTCAGGGTTTCATCCGCGTTTTTCATCTGGTCAGGTTGAATCTTCGGATTGTCCTGGAGTGGATGCGGTAGTGGATCGGTTGCATCAGATTTGGGGACAAGTGGTGGATAATTTGGAATTGTCCCAGGAGAGGACTCAGCAGTTTGCTAACCGCCGTCGTCGTGTTGGCCCCCACCTTCGTGTTGGGGACTTGGTGTGGTTGTCTTCCCGTTTTGTCCCTATGAGGGTTTCTTCTCCTAAATTTAAGCCTCGGTTCATCGGTCCTTATAGGATTTTGGAGATTCTTAACCCTGTTTCCTTTCGTTTGGACCTCCCGGCATCTTTCGCTATCCATAATGTATTCCATCGGTCGTTGTTGCGGAGGTATGAGGTACCGGTGGTTCCTTCTACTGAACCTCCTGCTCCTGTGCTGGTAGGGGGTGAATTGGAGTACGTTGTGGAGAAGATCCTGGACTCCCGTATTTCCAGACGGAGACTTCAGTATCTGGTTAAATGGAAGGGCTATGGTCAAGAAGATAATTCTTGGGTAACTGCCTCTGATGTTCATGCCTCGGATTTGGTTCGTGCCTTTCATAGGGCTCATCCAGATCGTCCTGGTGGTTCTCGTGAGGGTTCGGTGCCCCCTCCTTAAGGGGGGGGTACTGTTGTGAATCCGCTTTTGGGCTCCCCTGGTGGTTGCTGGTGGTACTGGTGACTTGTGTGTCTTTGCTGTCTCAGTTCACCTGCTCCCATCAGTGTTTGGGAGTTTCCTATTTAGCTTTGCTCTCCAGTCATTTCCTTGCCGGTCATCATTGTAACCAGAGCCTTCGGTTGCATGTTCCTGCTACTAGTCTGCTGATCAGCTAAGTGGACTTTGTCCTTTTGTTTTGTATCTTTTGTCCAGTTTGCAGTTTTGTTATTCTTTGTAGCTGGAAGCTCTTGTGGGCTGAAATTGCCACTCCTGTGTCATGAGTTGACACAGGAGTCTTAAAGTAATTTCAGGATGGTTTTTGAAAGGGTTTTCAGTTGACCGTGAAGTCCTTTTTTGTATCTTTCTGCTATCTAGTAAGTGGACCTCTCTTTGCTAAATCTACTTTCATACTGTGTATGTCTTTTCCTCTTAACTCACCGTTATTACATGTGGGGGGCTGCTATCATCTTTCAGGGTATTTCCCTAGAGGTAATTTTTGTGTTCTGATGTTTCCCTGCCATTGGGAACCATGACAGCTTGCGTTTTCCATGCGCTTGCGTTTTTTGTGCGCATGTTGCAAAAATTTACTAGAGAAAAATCTAGATCATAAGAAACAGCCAATGGGACTACAGAGGGCGTGTATTATGTGAAATCTATATATAGACCATAGGACAGCTGAAATCTTCAGATTTTGCTCCTGTATCCTGTGACAAGATGGATCTTCACATGGATAGCTTTTACTTCAAACTGGATCTGAGCATCAAGATTTTTCTGACATGTGCGTTTGCTTGGGAGCAACACCGAAACCGGGAAAGACAGAGAAGGACACGGCGTAGGCGGTTTTGGCAACACCCCATTGTAGAACTGCGGGAGAGCCGTGGTGCATATCACACCCTGTATGGTGAGCTCAATGAGAACCCAGAAAAATTCCCGGAATATACAAGGATGTCACAAGACTCTTTCCGGGATTTGATTGATCGTGTTCAAGGAGCCATCCGGAGACAGGACACACAGCTCCGTAGAGCCATTCCACCAGAGGAACGTCTCCTGGTTACCTTAAGGTACGTTATAATTCTAAACAAAAGCTAGACATAATTTTTGCAGGTCTGACATGTATGTTTGGCATTTTTGTAAATTATTTATTCTTTCTACAGATTTCTTGCAACTGGAGAGAGCTTGTCATCCCTTAATTTCCAGTACCGCCTTGGAATTTCCACGCTGTCCAGAATTGTTTTTGACACGTGCCGGGCTTTATGGAATGTTCTCCATGAGGAATTTATACCCATACCCACGGAGGACATGTGGAAAGAAATTGCTGAAAAATTTTGGACTGTTTGTGATTTTCCCAACTGTTTGGGTGCGGTGGATGGGAAGCACATCCGGATTATCAAACCAGCCAGAACGGGATCACAGTTCTTCAACTACAAGAAATATTTTTCAGTAGTTCTCATGGCAATAGCCGATGCGGACTGTCGCTTTATTGCTGTGGACATTGGTGTTTTTGGCCGTGGCAACGATTCACAGACTTTTAAAAACGCTGATATGGGCCGACGTGTTTATGGCAAAAATTTTAATTTCCCACAGCCACGACCACTCCCCTACACACAAGGCCCACCGCTGCCATTTGTAATGGTTGGGGATGAGGCCTTTCAGATGAGTGAAAATCTCCTGAAGCCCTATTCAAGTCGGGACTTGAACCGCACAAAACGGATCTATAACTACAGACTAACCAGGGCCCGCAGAACAGTAGAGTGTGCCTTTGGGATTATGGTGTCCAAATGGCGCATTCTAGCAACTGCCATAAATCTAAAAATGGAGACAGTGGATGAGGTGGTAAAAGCCTGTGTGGTTCGCCACAATTTCATTCTGGCTAAGGAGCGACCCACCATAGAACTTGAGAAACCTGTTGCAAACCCTTTGCCTGATTACCGTCATCACCCACTGCGGTCAACAGTTGAAGTAGGCCACATGCGAGACCAATTTGCTGCCTTTTTTTATTCTGACATTGGGCGTGTGCCATGGCAGGACAATATGGTGTAAAATGTACTGGTGGCTTCAGGTCTGTAAAGTTATGTTTGAAATGTTAATGTTTTTTCTAATAAAATAATTGTGTTTTACTTTCTGAACCATGTCTCCTATCTATTTTCTTAACAAACCACTTAGGGTTTTTGGGTTTAGGTTGTTGACTTCATTGCGTCCTGTCTTGGTTCACTAGTAGCTATTTGCCGCAGACTGTATAGACGATGGCTGTTGGGTGTCACAGTATTTGTCCAGTACTTAACATCAGTATTTGTAAGCCAAAACCAGGAGTGGTAGTTAAATGCTTAGTGGTGCATATGTATTTATTGAAATTTTCCTCTCATAGTTCCACTCCAGGTTTAGGCTTACAAATAGTGCTGTAAAATACAGAGGGAATACTGAGAGTGTGATGGCAGCCTACACCACAGATCTATAGTCATCAAGTCAGGTGTCTGAACTAATGAATTCATGATGCTAATTGCTCTTGAATTCATTTGTCCTTACACTTGTCCGGGTGAGTATAGATATGCCATGTATGACGTACATTGTCCCTTCACTTTGTGTGAAATATATGTATATGTACCCATAAGATAAAATGGAGGTAATACAATGCATTTCTAAAATCAGCAGGTCAGGGGTCATAAATAATGTTTCTGATAAGACACGACCTGTTGAGTATAGTTGTGCTGTGTATTACCACCATTTTGTCTTCTGTGTGCGACCAAAAGTCACGGAGTAAACAAAAAGAACTGTTTTTGGAGAAAATACAAGTGTTATTTTTGGGGGCAACCTCATATCTCTCAACCAAACACACACCAAGCTTCAGTGTTCTACTAATTAAGTACTGGAGGTTGGAGGTGGCCCCCAAAAAAGT
Source organism: Ranitomeya variabilis (assembly GCF_051348905.1). Taxonomy (NCBI): domain Eukaryota; kingdom Metazoa; phylum Chordata; class Amphibia; order Anura; family Dendrobatidae; genus Ranitomeya; species Ranitomeya variabilis. The sequence goes on along the minus strand of NC_135237.1, from coordinate 104,750,422 downwards.
GTTCGACGCATTTTTTTTTATTGGCGCACGGTGTGTGGTGATGGCGGCGAAATACACAATTAACCAAACCTTATTGGGGCAAAACACAGGTTTATTAAACACACACAAACAAAAAAATTAACTGCGCCTGCTTGGGGTTGAGTGCCGATATTGTGGGGTGTCCAGTTGTGAGGTCTGGCTTATTGTAGCCGACATAGGGGTGGCAGGAGAAGGCGCTATGAAACTGCTGGGGTCAGGAAATTCAGGGATTGGGCTAGACACATGAGAGGGCTGAGACACACTGGAAGGGTGAGACAAACCAGACATTACAGACACATTGGGAGGTGAGGGGGGAGGGATAGCTATTGTTTTTATTTGCTTTTTTTTGCCTTTCCCCTTCCTTGTTTGGCGCGGGTTCGTTGTTGTGGTGGCAGGGAATGCCAGGGCAGGGTCCGGCAACGGCAGTCTTGTTGTGGTGGCAGGGAACACCAGGGCAGGGTCCGGCAACGGCAGTCTTGTGGTGGTGGCAGGGAACGCCAGGGCAGGGTCCGGCAACGTCAGTCTTGTGGTGGTGGCAGGGAACGCCAGGGCAGGGTCCGGCAATGGCAGTCTTGTGGTGGTGGCAGGGAATGCCAGGGCAGGGTCCGGCAACGGCAGTCTTGTGGTGGTGGCAGGGAACGCCAGGGCAGGGTCCGGCAATGGCAGTCTTGTGGTGGTGGCAGGGAACGCCAGGGCAGGGTCCGGCAACGGCAGTCTTGTGGTGGTGGCAGGGAACACCAGGGCAGGGTCCGGCAATGGCAGTCTTGTGGTGGTGGCAGGGAATGCCAGGGCAGGGTCCGGCAATGGCAGTCTTGTGGTGGTGGCAGGGAACGCCAGGGCAGGGTCCGGCAACGGCAGTCTTGTGGTGGTGGCAGGGAACGCCAGCGCAGGGTCCGGCAACGGCAGTCTTGTGGTGGTGGCGGGGAACGCCAGGCCAGGGTCCTGCGGCGGAACTCTTGTGGTGGTAGCGGGGAACGCCAGGCCAGGGTCCTGCGGTGGCAGCATGGTGGTGGCAGTGGAGGAGGCCCAATCAGGAGCAGCAGTTGTCATGGTGGTGGCGGTGGGCTGACCCACTGCACTGGGCATGTTGGTGGTGCTATAATACGGTCCGGCAGTGTTTGGAATGGAGGTGGCCGTGCAGTGGTATGCAGCAGATGTCGGCATTGATGTAAAGCGTGACAGTGTGGGCACTGTTGGAAATGCCCCCACTGTTTGCTGAAAATACCGACTCTGCTGCATAGCCTGCACGTAAGCAGCATTGCAGGCCTGCATAACAGTAATCTGGAGCTCAGGACTAAGGTGTTCCGACATGCCCTGTTCTATCTGATTAAAAAAATGATGTGCTGGCCTCTGGAGGTCGGCTTTCACTTGGGCAAGGGCTGTGGTTACCTCCTGGATATGTGTGCTTATATGACTAATGGCAGTATCCAGTCGGTCACCCATCGCCTTGAGTCCCTGATGGAAGACCGAGCTCAAGTGCAAAAACTCGGGCATGAGTGACCTGTCCGCGGCCCTCTGCCGCTGCCGGGAGGAGCCCATAAAAAATTGGCTAGAGGCAGAGGACTGGGGAAGGGGAACACCTGATGGACCAGCTTCCTGGTCTCCAGGTTGTGTGGCAGGCCCACTTGCTGCAGTGCTGGAGGATGGCTGGGACGGGTCTGTGGCTGACTGATGAAGGACCGCTCCAGAACCTGGGCCAACAGTGGAGCTCCAAGTGCTGCGGAAAAAAAAAAAAATTATTACAAAACATTTACAAAAAGATAACTCAACAGTTAGATAAACATTCAGATAGGGAAAGGTCACACTAGCACTATTTGGAGTGAATTTTACATCAGAATTTGCAAGCCAGGAGTTCAACAGTAGGAAGAAAAGTTTCATAAAACCACATGCTCTACTTCTGCATGCATCAACCACTCCTTGGGGATTAAAAAAACTGATGTAAAATATGAAGAGACGATGGAGGCAATACAAGCCATATCTCTATACAAGCAAGCCACCTGTATACTCACCAGGACAAGTGCCAGGAAAAATGAATTGAGGAGCCATTGGCATCATGAATTCATTATTTCTGATACCTGACTTGATGACTATAGATCTGTTGTGTAGGCTGCCATCACACTGTCAGTATTTGCTCGGTATTTCAAATCAGTATTGGTAAGCCAAAACCTGGAGAGGAACTATGTGAGGGAAAGTATTCAAAGAACACGTACCCCACTTCTGCATGTATCAATCACTCATGGTTTTGGATTCCAAATACTGATTCAAAATAGTGACCCAAAAAAGTTAGCATTATAGACAACTTTTATTTTTCTTTTTTAACCAATATACTTACGTTCTTCGTGCAAGGACCGGTCTCAAAAATGCAAGGATGCGGTGGTACTTGTATTTTCGTATCCTTGCTCCAGAACCACTTGGAAGCTGGCTCTCTTGGCGCAGGTCCTTGTTGAAGCGGTCCTTCATCGATCGCCAACGTGTTTTGACTTTTGACACTGTTGACAAAACAAAACATAATTGTTAGGACAATGGTCTTTTGACCGTGGTCACACAACTGTATGTGCTGTGAAAAAGTAATGACTTTCTCTCATCATACACAGTTGTGTGAGCATGGCCAAGGTATTGACTACATCACACTGCATTGCGATACTTACCAAATGCAGAACGGACCCGAGCCGGGGCATTGGCCCAGCCATCCCACGACGCTGCGGCCACCTCATTCCAAAGCCTCCGGATCGTCACATTGTTGGCGTGCAGTGGATCCCGGGTGTCCCACAATGCGACTCGCTCATGAACCAGGGAGATGAGGTGTTCATTGTCAATGAGTTCCTCATCCCCTTCTGGAACCTAACAACAAAAAGGACATTAATATTGGAGGCATTCACATACGGAAGACAGAAAACAGAATCAGAGGAATGGCATGAATATTGAAATAAAAAAAAACACTGGTGCTGAAGCAGAAGGGAAAGAAAGAGAGAAGTAGAAAGAAATGAAGATTCAAGAATTGTAAAGTGAGGATACAATAAACAGTCAGCCAGGTATACTTACACGATGCCGCCGTGTCACCCGACCGTGACTATGCTGCTCCTGCCCAGTCTCCTGCCCAGTCTCTTCCGCTGTAGAAGAAGTGGTCTGAAAAAGGGAAAATATACATTGTCATATGTGTAGATGTGACAGTGAATACTTACCAATCTGAGGAGGTGAATATTCACTTCACTGACATGTTCCCCTTGTGCAGGTCCAGGCGTTTCCTCATCAGAAGAAGAAGACATTCTGATGCGTGCAGAAAGAAAGAAATGAAAGAAATTAGGGCATATAGACACAGATTATAGAAAAGAAATGCATTGGATAGGATATACTCACATAGTTCTGAGGCTTGTTTGCTGCTCCAAGGGGCTGTGGGGTGTCTCGTCTGCAAGGCAGTCTGATGAGTAGTGAACTGCCAATGTCCACTCCCTCCCTTTATCACCTTGTATGTGGGGGGTGGCTTATCAGTATCTAGACATGTTTTTCTCAATTGAGACGCATGCGTCGGCAAACGCAAGCAAATGCATGTACAGAAAAACGCATGCGTTTACATAGACTACAATGCGTTTTTTCGGCGCAAACCTTGCGCAATCAGCCGCATTCGTTTCCAGGCGGCAAAATGACGCCTCTAAAAATTACATGTTGCATTTCCGCGCCAAGACGCAGACGACTAGACGACGCATGCGTCGTCAAACGCGGCAAAACGCGAACACAGAAAAACGCATGCGTCGATAATGTTAAAGATAGGAATACACAACGCATGCGGATATTTGCGGATTAAACGCTGCGGACACAACCGCAAATGTGAAAGCGGCCTTAGGAAGCCCATTTCTACCTCCAAAGCAGGTGCAATTTTGCATTCTTAGGAGCTATTGGGCTGCAAAGGGCTCATATATTGTTGTTGCACAGGGGCCCTCTTTTGTCTGTGTCCGCCAGTGGCTTCATTCATACCCTGGAAAAAATGTGTCTGAAATGAAATGGTTAATCAGACCAGCATCCTCCATACGTGTCTTCAGTGTAGCTATAAGTGTAGCATCATGTGCAAACCTTTGTATTGGACGGCTTTTGTTTCTTTAGTGCCAGATTTCCATATGGAAATCTGATTATATGATAATTCTCACATTTAGCCATAGCATTTCTTATGAATGGTAATGTCTCATGGTTTTGTAGCTTGGAAATCAAACTACCTAATAATTATTAACTTACAGCAGTTTTAACATAACATGCAGAATATAAAAGCTTCGCTGTGAATCAAATATCCCTGACAAATCCATGGGATTTGGCAAATTCTAATTTTGGCAGATTCAGTCATTCGTCATAGGGAGTAAAGAAAAGATCTAAGTCAGAAAACACCCAAGATAGCTGGTGTGCTGTTCAGGACTCAGGAGTTATCATAGTACCACACTCCGAAATGGAAAAATCAGGTTTGGTAGATTAGGAAATGGCAGAAACAAAAAACGTTTGGTTTTTGAAAGATTCAGTTTCAGATAGAGAGAGGACAGAAAGATAGAGAGCTGTTGAGTGATACCTTCCGATATGCAAAGGTATCGGTATCGGATTGGATTGGCCGATATCCAAAAAATATCGGATTGGATCGGCTGATATCCAAAAAATATCGGATATCGCCGATACCGATACCCGATACCAATGCATATCAATGGGACACAAAATATCGGAATGGTTCCCAGGGTCTGAAGGAGAGGAAACTCTCCTTCAGGCCCTGGGATCCATATTCATGTATAAAATAAAGAATAAAAATAAAAAATATTGATATACTCACCCCTCCGACGGCCCCGGCTCTCACCGGTCCAAGCGTCTGCCTCCGTTCCTAAGAATGCAGAGTAAAGGACCTTCGATGACGTTGCGGCTTGTGATTGGTCGCGTGACCGCTCATGTGACCGCTCACGCGACCAATCACAAGCCACGACGTCATCGAAGGTCCTTCACTCCCTGCATTCTTAGGAACGGAGGCACCGCTAAGAGCCAGGGGCCGTCCGAGGGTGAGTATATCAATATTTTTTATTTTTATTATTTATTTTTTACATGAATATGGATCCCAGGGCCTGAAGGAGAGTCTCCTCTCCTCCAGACCCTGGGAACCATATGCACCGCACACTTCCGATTCCGATTTCCGATATCGCAAAAATATCGGAACTCGGTATCAGAATTCCGATACAGCAAATATCGGCCGATACCCGATATTTGCAGTATCGGAATGCTCAACACTAGTTATAGGTGAGTTGTCACAGAATACCATATATAATTGGGTGTCATTGTCCATTAGAAGCAGTATAGAGAAAAAAGAAGGGGGCAAAACCCTGTGGAACCCCAGCACAAAAAGAGCAGAAGAGGAAATGCCAGTAAATAAAACACTTTAAGAGAGATCAGAGGTAGGAGAATCATAACCTCATATAGGTTTTCCCATGAAAGACAGCTTTGACCTATTCACAGGACAGGCTACAGATGTCTAATAGCGGGAGGCTCCAAAATGAGAATCTCCACCCCCTAGAATGCATTCCCTGATCCCCTGCTTTTTTACTATGGATAAGATTAGATATAGTGCTATCGTTACAGTCGATCAGTGGCGCTCTCTTTAATGACTCTTTAGCCTAATAAAGTGCTGTGTGACATACTACTGCACTTTGAAAGAGTTACATGTATTTGCACCACTTTTAGGACAACAGCTTCTCAATCACTATGTTTCCCCCAAGTAGAATAATAACACCTATTCTCACTTCTGTGTCCGGCGCCATTCCAGTGTTGTCAATACTAGTTCTACCGGACTCGCGTGTCATTGCTATGTCATATGACCCATGCAAACAATCAGTGGCCACCACTCTCCCCTCCTTCAGACGGAACTTATATCTGGAGGAAATGAGAGCTGCGGTGGAAGTTCAATTATGTAAAAGAGTTTTCTCATAAAGTAATGAAAGTCACTTAAATTTAAAAAAAGGTAAAGTGACCTTGAAATCATAGCAATACTGCAGCAAGGCGGTGTACACAGTGTAACACATGTCAAAACATAGTTGTAAAATGCACACAAAGATATGAACATGCCTGTAATTTCAAACCTGCAATATACTCCATATGTTTACCCAATAATGTTCAAAATGAACGGTAAATGTCACTTCCACCTATGAATATACTCACATTCAAACTAACAAGATACTAGAGCCAAATGAAGAGAACCATTAGATTGAAACACAGTCTTTATTAAGGTATTTGGATAAAACCAATAAAACATATTAGAAAAGACAATATACATGTAGTCACAGAAGAAGCTGATGGCGAAACGTACATTGGGGTGAGTGGGGAAGTTTGATCCGTCCTTGACATTATGCTCCCACAGTGATTTGTTTAGGTGTCTGGCAAAGGTCTTTTCATCTTAGTAACTTTATGTTGCATTGTGTTCTAGTTTAACCTCTTTCCGACATCGGGTGTAATAGAACACCGATTTCAGACTCCCTCCCTTTGATGTGGGCTCTGGCGCTGAGCTCACATCTTTGCTGGCACGTGTCAGCTGTTTTGAACTGCTGACATGTGCCTCTAACAGCCGCGGGTGGAATTGCAAACTCTGACAGTGACATTTAATATGCGCTTCTGGCAAGAGGGCTGAAAATCCTGCCCATTGGCACCTGTGTCACATGACCGCGGATCGCAAATGGGTTGGCATGACAACCAGAGGTCTCCAGCAGACTTCTAAGGTTGTCACTGCTGGATTACTATGAACGCTGCTCAATGGTCGGCACTCATAACAAGTCAGCAATTTTGCTACATACAGGAAATCTGATCATCGCCTGTATGCAGCAAAGCCAATCGAGTTATAGCAGCTTCTAGTCTACCATGGAGACTATCAAAGAATGCCAAAAGTAAAACAAAATGTTTTTAAAAATATTTTAAAAAAATATACAAAAGTTCAAATCATCCCCCTTTCGCCCCATTCAAAATAAAACAATTAAAAAAAAAAATCAAGCATACACATACTGTATTTGGTATCGCCGCTTTCAGAATTTCCTGATCTATCAATATAAAAAAGCATTAACCCAATCGCTAAACGGTGTAATAAGAAAAAAGTCAAATGCCAGAATTACGTTTTTTTGGTTGCCGCAACATTGCATTAAAATGCAAAAAATTGTATCTGCACCAAAATGGTATCATTAAAAATGTCAGCTCGGCACACAAAAAATAAGCCCTCACTCAACCCAAGATCATGAACAATGGAGACACTATGGGTCTCGGAAAATGACGCAATTTGTTTTTTTTTTTTAACAAACTGGATTTTTTTTTCACCACTTACCGTATATACTCGAGTATAAGCTGAGATTTTCAGACCACTTTTTTGGGCTGAAAGTCCCCCTCTCGGCTTATTCTCGAGTCATACCCAGGGGTTGGCAGGGGAGGGAGAGCGGGGGCTGTCTAATTATTCTCACCTACTCCTGGCGCGGTCCCTGCAGGTCCCCGGCTCCCTGGTGCCCCAGCTTCTTCCTGTACTGAGTCACCAGTACCGCTCATTACAGTAATGAATATGCGGCTCCACCTCTATGGGAGGTGGAGCCGCATATTCATTACTGTAATGAGCGGTAACGTTGACTGCTCAGTACAGGAAAAAGCTGCCGCATCAGGGAAGCAGGGACTTCACAGCGCCAGGAGCAGGTGAGTATAACGGGGAGGGGAGCGCTGCGTGATATTCACCTGCTCCCCATTCCGGCACCGCTCCGTCTTCAGCATCTTTTGCAGTGACGCTCAGGTCAGAGGGCGCGGTTACATGGTTAGTGCACGCCCTCTGCCTGAACTTCAGTGCAGAAGACACTGAAGACCGAGCAGTGCCCGGAACGAGGAGCAGGTGAATATTGAAAGTGACGGGAGAGGTGAGTATGTGATTTTTTTTATCACAGCAACAGCAAATGGGGCAAGTGTTTGTATGGAGCATCTATGGGGCCATAGCGTTTGTGCAACACTATATGGGGCAAGTGTCTGTATAGGGCCATAATCCTTTGTGCAGCACTATATGGGGCAAGTGTCTGTATGGGGCCATAATCAACGTTTGTGCAGCACTATATGGGGCAAGTGTCTGTATGGGGCCATAATTAACATTTGTGCAGCACTATATGGGGCAAGTGTCTGTATGGGGCCATAATTAACGTTTATGGAGCATTACGGTATATGGGGCAAGTGTCTGTATGGAGCATCTTATGGGGCCATAATCAAGGTTTGTGCAGCACTATATGGGGCAAATATCTTTAAGGAGCATCTTATGGGGCCATAATCAGCATTTGTGCAGCATTATATGGGGCAAATGTGTCTATGGAGCATCTTATGGGGCCATTATTAACCATTATGCAGGATTGCATGGGGCATATTTTAATATGGAGCATCTTATGGACCATCATAAACTTTATGGAGCATTATATGGGGCTTCTGATTCAATATGGATATTGAAAAACACTTAACCTACTGATGTCTCAATTAATTTTACTTTTATTGGTATCTATTTTTACTTTTGACATTTACCGGTAGCTGCTGCATTTCCCACCCTAGGCTTTTACTCGAGTCATTAAGTTTTCCCAGTTTTTTGTGGCAAAATTAGGGGGGTCGGCTTATTCTCGGGTCGGCTTATACTGGAGTATATACGGTAAATAAAAAAGAACCTATACATGCTTGGTGTCTGTGAACTAGTAATGACCTGGAGAATCATAATGGCAGGTCAGTTTTAGCATTTGGTGAACATGGTAAAAAAAATTCGAAAAAACAGTTGTGAAATTGCACTTTTTTTGCAATTTCAATGCACTTGGAATTTTTTTCCCGTTTTCAAGTACACGATATGGTAAAAGCAATGGTGTAATTCAAAAGTACAACTTGTCCCGTAAAAAAAAGACCGTACATGGCCATATTGATGAAAAAATAAAAAAAGTTATGGCTTTGGGAAGAAGGAAAAAACAGAAACACAAAAATGAAAAAGGGCTCCGTAATGAAGGGGTTAAAAAGGTCAGCTCAGCGCACAAAAAACAAGCCCTCACCCAACCGAGATCAAGGAAAATGGAGATGCTATGGGTATCGGAAAAAGGTGCAATTTTTTTTTTAGCAAACTTTGGATTATTTTTTCACCACTTAGATAAAAAAACACCTAGACATGTTTGGAGTCTATGAACTCATAATGACCTTGGGAATCATAACAGCAGGTCAGTTTTAGCATTTAGTGAACATAGTGAAAAAGCAAAACAAAAAACAATTGTGGAATTGCACTTTTTTTGCAATTTCATAGCACTTGAAATTTTTTTCCCGTTTTCCAGTACACGATATGTTAAAACCAATGGTGTCGTTCAAAACAACAACTCGTCCTGCAAAAAAACAAACCCTCACTTGGCCATATTGACTAAAAATTAAACAGATTATGGCTCTGGGAAGAAGGGGAGCAAAAAACGAAAATGCAAAAAACGAAAATACGTTCAGGAGTTAAAGGATAATACTCCAATGATTTATGCATTTATACAATATTTATTTGGTGTTGATGAAACCACTGCATTTAATATTCTGCTGCAAGTACATTGTCCTATATGTGGTCATTGGACTTGTATTGTATGTTTTTGCCTGATTTCTTGTACTACAGATGGTACATATACTGTACCTCAAATTCAGGACTGATGAGTAATTCCCTCCGACTGAGCCCTCTGTAACTACATGTATATAGTCTTTTCTAATATGTTTTATTGCTTTCATCTAAATACCTTAATAAAGATTTGTATTTTAATCTAAAGGGTCTCTTCGTTTGGCTATGGTATCTTGTGAGTCCGAATTTGAGTATAATACTCCATATGTTGCAGAAAACTCACAGTTTTCAGGACAGATTTAACTCTAAGTCTAAGTGCACACGTTGCAGAATTGCCGCGGAAATTTCTGTGGAAATTCTGCAACTCCTGCAGTGGGTATATCGCATGTGGAATTGGCATGTGTATTCCCGCTAAACACTAGCGTTTTGCAAGCGTAATTAGCTTGCAGAATGCTAGCGTTTTCCAAGCGATCTGCAGCATCGCTTGGAAAACTGATTGACAGGTTGGTCACACTTGTCAAACATAGTGTTTGACAAGTGTGACCAACTTTTTACTATTGATCCTGCCTATGCAGCATCAATAGTAAAAGATATAATGTTAAAAATAATTTAAAAAAAATTTAAAAATGGTTATTCTCGGGACCGGATTTAAATTTAAAAATGGTTATTCTCGGGACCGGGACCGGAGCGTGCGGCTGAATAGAAATAAATGAAGCCACACACTCAGGTCCCGAGTGCCGGCGGCAGTGCCGGGTATTGATGCGAGAGACTTGTGCGAGTTTCTCGCATTGTACTCGCAAGTGTGACCCCGGCCTTCTACTATATAATTGTCTAAGGGTACTTCCGTCTTTCTGTCGCGGTTATTCGTTCGCTGATTGGTCTCGGCAGCTGCTGCCGCGACCAATCAGCGACGCGCACAGTCCGGAAAAAAATGGCAGCTCCTTACTCCCCGCACTCACTGCCCGGCGCCCGCATACACCCCTCCGGTCAGCACTCACACAGGGTTAATGCTGGCAGTAACGGACCGCGTTATGCCGTGGGTAACGCACTCCGCTATTAACCCTGTGCGTCCCCAACTTTGTACTATTGACGCTGCCTAGGCGGCATCAATAGTACAAAATGTAATGTTAAAAATAATAAATAAATATAAAAACCTGCTATACTCACCCTCTGTAGTCCGCTGAGCCACTCGTGCCGCCCACCATCTTCCGTTACAGGTTGCAATATCGTATGGCAGAAGGACCTGCCATGACGTCATGGTCATGTGACCGCGCCGTCATGACAAGTCCTGCGCGCCTACGCGAAAAGGACCTGCCGTGACGTCACGGTCATGTGACCGCTACACGGTCATGTGACCGCAACGTCATAACAGGTCCTGCGCTCAGACCAACCCTGGGACCGGAAGGTGCCGTGGACTACAATGGGCCCTCGGAAAGGTGAGTATATGTTTATTTTTTATTTTTTAACCTGTGACAAACGTGGAGGAGCAATATACTACGTGACTGGTGTTATGACCCCAATGGCGAGGGTCTCAGAGGAACGTGGAAGTCTGCAGAATACAAAAATCCAGCTCATAGGGTAGTGGTAACTGGGTTGACCATATATCTACTCCTAACGCCAACACTAGAAGTAGCCGGGGATCATTCCTACGTTGATTCTAGATGACACGCGCCAGCCGGAGAATCTAGCTACCCCTAGTAGAGGAAAACAAAGACCTTTCTTGCCTCCAGAGAAGGGGACCCCAAAGCTGGATAGAAGCCCCCCACAAATAATGACGGTGAGGTAAGAGGAAATGACAAACACAGAAATGAACCAGGTTTAGCACAGAGAGGCCCGCTTACTGATAGCAGAATAAAGAAAGGTAACTTATATGGTCAACAAAAACCCTATCAAAATCCACACTGGAAATTCAAGAACCCCCGAACCGTCTAACGGTCCGGGGGGAGAACACCAGCCCCCCTAGAGCTTCCAGCAAAGGTCAGGATATAGATTTGGAACAAGCTGGACAAAAATACAAAACCAAAACAAATAGCAAAAAGCAAAAGGCAGACTTAGCTGATATAACTGGAACCAGGATCAGAAGACAAGAGCACAGCAGACTAGCTCTGATAACTACGTTGCCAGGCATAGAACTGAAGGTCCAGGGAGCTTATATAGCAACACCCCTAACTAACGACCCAGGTGCGGATAAAAGGAATGACAGAAAAACCAGAGTCAAAAAACTAGTAACCACTAGAGGGAGCAAAAAGCAAATTCACAACAGTACCCCCCCCTTAGTGAGGGGTCACCGAACCCTCACCACGACCACCAGGGTGATCAGGATGAGCGGCATGAAAGGCACGAACTAAATCGGCCGCATGAACATCAGAGGCGACCACCCAGGAATTATCCTCCTGACCATAGCCCTTCCACTTGACCAGGTACTGAAGCCTCCGCCTGGAGAGGCGAGAATCCAAGATCTTCTCCACCACGTACTCCAACTCGCCCTCAACCAACACCGGAGCAGGAGGCTCAGCAGAAGGAACTACAGGCACAATGTACCGCCGCAACAAGGACCTATGAAATACATTGTGAATAGCAAACGACACAGGAAGATCCAGACGAAAAGATACAGGATTAAGGATTTCCAATATCTTGTAAGGCCCAATAAAACGAGGTTTAAATTTGGGAGAGGAGACCTTCATAGGAACAAAGCGGGAAGAAAGCCATACCAAATCCCCAACGCGTAGTCGGGGACCCACACCGCGGCGGCGGTTGGCAAAGCGCTGAGCCTTCTCCTGTGACAACTTCAAGTTGTCCACCACATGATTCCAGATCTGCTGCAACCTATCCACCACAGAATCCACCCCAGGACAGTCAGAAGGCTCCACATGACCCGAAGAAAAGCGAGGATGGAAACCAGAGTTGCAGAAAAAAGGCGAAACCAAGGTGGCGGAACTAGCCCGATTATTAAGGGCAAACTCAGCCAACGGCAAGAATGTCACCCAATCGTCCTGATCAGCAGAGACAAAACACCTCAAATAAGCCTCCAAAGTCTGATTGGTTCGCTCCGTCTGTCCATTAGTCTGAGGATGGAAAGCAGACGAAAACGACAAATCAATGCCCATCCTACTACAAAAGGATCGCCAGAACCTGGAAACGAACTGGGATCCTCTGTCTGACACAATATTCTCAGGGATGCCGTGCAAACGAACCACGTTCTGGAAAAACACAGGAACCAGATCGGAAGAGGAAGGCAGCTTAGGCAAAGGAACCAAATGGACCATCTTGGAGAAGCGATCACATATCACCCAGATAACGGACATGCCCTGAGATAGCGGAAGATCAGAAATGAAATCCATGGAGATATGTGTCCAAGGTCTCTTCGGGACAGGCAAGGGCAAGAGCAAACCGCTGTCACGAGAACAGCAAGGCTTAGCTCGAGCACAAGTCCCACAGGACTGCACAAATGACCGCACATCCCTTGACAAGGAAGGCCACCAAAAGGACCTGGCCACCAGATCTCTGGTGCCAAAAATTCCCGGGTGACCTGCCAACACCGAGGAATGAACCTCGGAAATGACTCTGCTGGTCCACTTATCCGGGACAAACAGTCTGTCAGGTGGACAAGACTCAGGCCTATCAGCCTGAAATCTCTGCAACACACGTCGCAGATCCGGAGAAATAGCTGACAAGATAACTCCATCTTTAAGAATACCAACAGGATCAGCGACTCCAGGAGCATCAGGCACAAAGCTCCTAGAAAGAGCATCGGCCTTCACATTCTTTGAACCTGGTAAATACGAGACAACAAAATCAAAGCGGGAGAAAAACAATGACCAGCGGGCCTGTCTCGGATTAAGGCGTTTAGCAGACTCGAGATACATCAGATTTTTGTGATCAGTCAAGACCACCACACGATGCTTAGCACCCTCGAGCCAATGACGCCACTCCTCAAATGCCCATTTCATGGCCAACAACTCCCGATTGCCCACATCATAATTTCGCTCGGCAGGCGAAAACTTCCTAGAGAAAAAGGCACAAGGCTTCATAACAGAGCAACCAGGGCCTCTCTGCGACAAAACGGCCCCTGCCCCAATCTCCGAAGCATCCACCTCAACCTGAAAGGGAAGTGAGACGTCAGGCTGGCACAAAACAGGCGCCGAAGTAAACCGGCGTTTCAACTCCTGGAAAGCCTCCACGGCAGCAGGAGCCCAGTTAGCTACATCGGAGCCCTTCTTGGTCATATCCGTCAAAGGTTTCACAATGCTAGAAAAGTTAGCGATAAAACGACGGTAGAAGTTAGCGAAGCCCAAGAACTTCTGAAGACTCTTAACTGACGAGGGCTGAGTCCAATCAAGAATAGCTCGGACCTTGACTGGGTCCATCTCCACAGCAGAAGGGGAAAAAATGAATCCCAAAAAGGGAACCTTCTGTACACCAAAGAGACACTTTGAGCCCTTGACAAACAAAGAATTTTCACGCAAAATTTTAAAGACCAACCTGACCTGCTCCACATGCGAATCCCAATTATCAGAAAAAACCAAAATATCATCCAGATAAACAATCAAAAATTTATCCAGATACTTCCGGAAAATGTCATGCATAAAGGACTGAAAAACTGAAGGCGCATTGGAGAGCCCAAAAGGCATCACCAAGTACTCAAAATGACCTTCGGGCGTATTGAATGCGGTTTTCCATTCATCACCCTGCTTAATGCGCACAAGGTTGTACGCACCACGAAGGTCTATCTTGGTGAACCACTTGGCACCCTTAATCCGGGCAAACAAGTCAGACAACAGCGGTAAAGGATACTGAAATTTGACAGTGATCTTATTTAAAAGCCGATAATCAATACAAGGTCTCAAAGATCCGTCCTTTTTTGCCACAAAAAAGAATCCCGCACCAAGAGGGGAAGAAGACGGACGAATATGTCCTTTCTCCAGAGACTCCTTGATATATGAACGCATAGCGGTATGTTCAGGTACCGACAGATTAAACAGTCTTCCCTTAGGAAATTTACTGCCTGGGATCAAATCTATAGCACAGTCACAGTCCCTATGAGGAGGCAGTGCACTGGACTCAGACTCACTGAAGACATCCTGATAATCAGACAAATACTCCGGAACTTCCGAAGGCGTAGAAGAAGCAATAGACACAGGCAGGGAATCCCCATGAATACCACGACAGCCCCAACTTGAGACTGACATAGCCTTCCAGTCCAGGACTGGATTATGGGTCTGTAACCATGGCAGCCCTAAAACAACCAAATCATGCATTTTATGTAAAACCAGGAAACGTATCACCTCGCGGTGTTCAGGAGTCATGCACATGGTAACCTGTGTCCAATACTGCGGTTTATTAGCTGCCAATGGTGTAGCATCAATACCCCTAAGAGGTATAGGATTTTCTAATGGTTCAAGAGTAAAACCACAGCGCTTAGCAAATGAGAGATCCATGAGACTCAGGGCAGCACCTGAATCTACAAACGCCATGACAGGATAAGATGACAGTGAGCAAATCAAAGTTACAGACAGAATAAATTTAGGTTGCAAATTACCAACGGTGACAGGACTAACAACCTTAGCTATACGTTTAGAGCATGCTGAGATAACATGTGTAGAATCACCACAGTAGTAGCACAAGCCATTCCGGCGTCTATGAATTTTCCGCTCATTTCTAGTCAGGATTCTATCACATTGCATTAAATCAGGTGTCTGTTCAGACAACACCATGAGGGAATTTGCGGTTTTTCTATCACATTGCACCGAATTAGGTGTCTGTTCAGACAACACCATGAGGGAATTTGCGGTTTTGCGCTCCCGCAACCGCCGGTCAATTTGAATAGCCAGTGCCATAGTATCATTCAGACCTGTGGGAATGGGAAAACCCACCATAACATTCTTAATGGCTTCAGAAAGGCCATTTCTAAAATTAGCGGCCAGTGCACACTCGTTCCAATGTGTCAGCACGGACCATTTCCGAAATTTTTGGCAATACACTTCAGCCTCGTCCTGCCCCTGAGACATAGCCAGCAAGGCCTTTTCTGCCTGAATCTCAAGATTGGGTTCCTCATAAAGTAAACCGAGTGCCAGAAAAAACGCATCAAGATCAGCCAATGCCGGATCTCCTGGCGCCAGCGAAAAAGCCCAATCCTGAGGGTCGCCCCGTAAGAACGAAATAACAATTTTTACTTGCTGAGCAGAATCTCCAGATGAACAGGGTCTCAGGGACAAAAACAATTTACAATTATTCACGAAATTCCTAAACTTAAACCTGTCTCCGGAAAACAGTTCAGGAATCGGTATTTTAGGTTCTGACCTAGGATTTCTGATAACATAGTCTTGTATGCCCTGCACACGAGTAGCCAGCTGGTCCACACTTGTAATCAAGGTCTGGACATTCATGTCTGCAGCAAGCATAGCCACTCTGAGGTAAAGGGGAAAAAGAAAAAAAAAACTCAGAATCTTCTTTCTTATAATCCCTCTTCTGCAATGCATTAAACATTTAATATTGGCCTGGCAAACTGTTATGACCCCAATGGCGAGGGTCTCAGAGGAACGTGGAAGTCTGCAGAATACAAAAATCCAGCTCATAGGGTAGTGGTAACTGGGTTGACCATATATCTACTCCTAACGCCAACACTAGAAGTAGCCGGGGATCATTCCTACGTTGATTCTAGATGACACGCGCCAGCCGGAGAATCTAGCTACCCCTAGTAGAGGAAAACAAAGACCTTTCTTGCCTCCAGAGAAGGGGACCCCAAAGCTGGATAGAAGCCCCCCACAAATAATGACGGTGAGTTAAGAGGAAATGACAAACACAGAAATGAACCAGGTTTAGCACAGAGAGGCCCGCTTACTGATAGCAGAATAAAGAAAGGTAACTTATATGGTCAACAAAAACCCTATCAAAATCCACACTGGAAATTCAAGAACCCCCGAACCGTCTAACGGTCCGGGGGGAGAACACCAGCCCCCCTAGAGCTTCCAGCAAAGGTCAGGATATAGATTTGGAACAAGCTGGACAAAAATACAAAACCAAAACAAATAGCAAAAAGCAAAAGGCAGACTTAGCTGATATAACTGGAACCAGGATCAGAAGACAAGAGCACAGCAGACTAGCTCTGATAACTACGTTGCCAGGCATAGAACTGAAGGTCCAGGGAGCTTATATAGCAACACCCCTAACTAACGACCCAGGTGCGGATAAAAGGAATGACAGAAAAACCAGAGTCAAAAAACTAGTAACCACTAGAGGGAGCAAAAAGCAAATTCACAACAGACTGGCCAATATACTACGTGACTGTGTGCTGTATACTACTTTGCTGTGCAATATACTACGTGGCTCTGTGCTGTATACTACTCTACGTCGCTGGGCAATATACTCCGTCGCTGGGCAATATACTACATCGCTGAGCAATATACTACGTGGCTGGGCAATATACTACGTGGCTGGGCAATATACTACATCGCTGGGCAATATACTACGTGTTATGACCCCAATGGCAGAGGGTCTCAGAAATATTTACTAAGTCTGCAAACACAAAAACCAGCTCATAGGGCAGTGGTAACTGGGCTGACCATATATCTAATCCTAGCACCACAAATAACAGCAGCCGGGGAACGTGCCTACGTATTCTAGACGTCTCGCGCCAGCCGGAGAACTAACTAGCCCTAGAAGGGAAAAGAAAGACCTTTCTTGCCTCCAGAGAAAAGACCCCAAAAGTTGGATACAAGCCCCCAACAAATAATAACGGTGAGGTAAGAGGAAAAGACAAACGTAAGAATGAGCTAGGTATTTAGCAAAGAGAGGCCCACTAGCTAATAGCAGAATATAGTAAGATAACTTATATGGTCAGCAAAAAACCCTATCAAAAATATCCACGCTGGAAATTCAAGAACCCCCGAACCGTCTAACGGCCCGGGGGGAGAACACCAGCCCCCTAGAGCTTCCAGCAAGGTCAGGAATCACATTTAGTACAAGCTGGACAAAAATGAGAGCAAGCAAATAACCCAAAAAACAAAGAAGCAGGACTTAGCTTAATTTTGCACGAACCAGGACCAACAGATAGGAGCAAACAGAAAGGATCTGATTACAACGATGCCAGGCACTGGACTAAGGATCCAGAAGGTTTATATAGCAACACCCCTGGACTAACGACCCAGGTGGGTGCAAACTGAGGGAAAAAAATCCCAGAGTCATATCACTAGTAACCACAAGAGGGAGCCAAAAAGTCTAATTCACAACAGTACCCCCCCCTTAAGAAGGGGTCACCAAACCCTCACCAAGACCACCAGGGCGATCAGGATGAGCAGCGTGAAAGGCACGAACTAAATCGGCCGCATGCACATCAGAGGCAACCACCCAGGAATTATCCTCCTGACCGTAGCCCTTCCACTTGACCAGATACTGAAGCCTCCGTCTGGAGAGACGAGAATCCAAGATCTTCTCCACCACGTACTCCAACTCGCCCTCAACCAACACCGGAGCAGGAGGCTCAGCAGAAGGAACCACAGGCACAATGTAGCGTCGCAACAAAGACCTATGGAACACGTTGTGAATGGCAAACGACACCGGAAGATCCAAGCGAAAGGACACTGGATTAAGGATTTCCAATATCTTGTAAGGACCGATGAAGCGAGGCTTAAATTTAGGAGAGGAGACCTTCATAGGAACAAATCGAGAAGACAGCCACACCAAATCCCCAACACGAAGTCGGGGACCCACACCGCGGCGGCGGTTGGCAAAACGCTGAGCCTTCTCCTGTGACAATTTTAAGTTGTCCACCACATGATTCCAGATCTGCTGCAACCTATCCACCACAGAATCTACCCCAGGACAGTCAGAAGGCTCCACATGTCCAAGGAAAAACGAGGATGGAAACCAGAGTTGCAGAAAAATGGCGAAACCAAAGTAGCGGAACTAGCCCGATTATTAAGGGCAAACTCAGCCAACGGCAAGAAGGTCACCCAATCATCCTGATCTGTCGAAACAAAACACCTCAAATAAGCCTCCAGAGTCTGATTAGTTCGCTCCGTTGGTCCATTAGTCTGAGGATGAAAGGCAGACGAGAACGACAAATCAATGCCCATCCTAGCACAAAAGGATCGCCAGAACCTGGAAACAAACTGGGATCCTCTGTCAGACACAATATTCTCAGGAATGCCGTGTAAACGAACCACATTCTGAAAGAACACAGGAACCAGATCAGAAGAGGAAGGCAGCTTAGGCAAAGGCACCAAATGGACCATTTTTGAAAAGCGATCACATAAAACCCAGATGACAGACATACCCTGAGACACCGGAAGATCAGAAATGAAATCCATGGAAATGTGTGTCCAAGGCCTCTTCGGGACAGGCAAGGGCAAGAGCAACCCGCTGGCACGAGAACAGCAAGGCTTAGCTCGAGCACAAGTCCCACAGGACTGCACAAATGACCGCACATCCCGTGACAAGGAAGGCCACCAAAAGGACCTAGCCACCAGATCTCTGGTGCCAAAAATTCCCGGATGACCTGCCAACACCGAGGAATGAACCTCGGAAATGACTCTGCTGGTCCACTTATCAGGAACAAACAGTCTGTCAGGTGGACAAGAGTCAGGTGTACCAGCCTGAAATCTCTGCAACACGCGTCGCAAATCAGGAGAAATGGCTGACAAGATAACTCCCTCTTTAAGAATACCAACCGGTTCTGCGACTCCAGGAGAGTCAGGCACAAAGCTCCTTGAAAGAGCATCAGCCTTCACATTCTTTGAACCTGGTAAATACGAGACCACAAAGTCAAAACGGGAGAAAAACAATGACCAGCGGGCCTGTCTAGGATTCAGGCGTTTAGCAGACTCGAGATACATCAGATTTTTGTGATCAGTCAAGACCACCACACGATGCTTAGCACCCTCAAGCCAATGACGCCACTCCTCAAATACCCACTTCATGGCCAGCAACTCCCGATTGCCAACATCATAATTCCGCTCAGCAGGCGAAAACTTCCTAGAGAAGAAAGCACATGGTCTCATTACCGAGCAACCAGGGCCTCTCTGTGACAAAACGGCCCCTGCCCCAATCTCAGAAGCATCCACTTCGACCTGAAAGGGAAGTGAGACAGGCTGGCACAAAACAGGCGCCGAAGTAAACCGGCGTTTCAACTCTTGGAACGCCTCCACGGCTGCAGGAGCCCAGTTAGCCACATCAGAACCCTTCTTGGTCATATCCGTCAAAGGTTTAACAACGCTAGAAAAATTAGCGATAAAATGACGGTAGAAGTTAGCAAAACCCAAGAACTTCTGAAGACTCTTAACTGATGTGGGTTGAGTCCACTCATGAATAGCTCGGACCTTGACTGGGTCCATCTCCACAGCAGAAGGGGAAAAAATAAACCCCAAAAAGGGAACCTTCTGTACTCCAAAGAGACACTTTGAGCCCTTAACAAACAAAGCATTCTCACGCAAAACCTGAAACACCATCCTGACCTGCTCCACATGTGAGTCCCAATCTTCAGAGAAAACCAGAATATCATCCAGATAAACAATCATAAATTTATCCAGATACTTCCGGAAAATATCATGCATAAAGGACTGAAACACTGAGGGAGCATTAGAGAGCCCAAAAGGCATCACCAAGTACTCAAAATGACCTTCGGGCGTATTAAATGCAGTCTTCCATTCATCTCCTTGCTTAATGCGCACAAGGTTGTACGCACCACGAAGATCTATCTTGGTGAACCACTTGGCACCTTTAATCCGGGCAAACAAGTCCGACAACAGAGGCAAAGGATACTGAAATTTAACAGTGATTTTATTCAGAAGCCGATAGTCAATACAAGGTCTCAAAGATCCGTCCTTCTTGGCCACAAAAAAGAATCCCGCACCAAGAGGGGAAGAGGATGGACGGATATGCCCCTTCTCCAGAGACTCCTTAATATACGAACGCATTGCGGCATGCTCAGGTACAGACAGATTAAATAATCTTCCCTTAGGAAATTTACTATCTGGAATCAAATCTATGGCGCAGTCACAGTCCCTATGAGGAGGCAGAGCACTGGATCTGGACTCGCTGAATACATCCTGATAATCAGACAAATACTCAGGAACTTCCGAAGGAGTAGAGGAAGCAATAGACACCGGCGGGGAATCAGCATGAATTCCCTGACAGCCCCAACTTGACACAGACATTGCCTTCCAATCCAAGACTGGATTGTGGGTCTGTAACCATGGCAGACCCAAAACGACCAAATCATGCATTTTATGTAGAACAAGAAAACGAATCACCTCCCGATGTTCAGGAGTCATGCACATGGTTACTTGCGTCCAAAACTGCGGTTTATTTTCCGCCAATGGCGTAGCATCAATACCTCTAAGAGGAATAGGATTTACCAACGGTTCAAGAACAAAACCACAGCGCTTGGCAAATGACAGATCCATAAGACTCAGGGCAGCACCTGAATCCACAAACGCCATAACAGGGTAAGAAGACAATGAGCAAATTAAAGTCACAGACAAAATAAATTTAGGTTGCAAATTACCAATGGCGACAGGACTAACAACCCTTGTTAGGCGTTTAGAGCATGCTGATATAACATGTGTAGAATCACCACAGTAAAAACACAACCCATTCTGACGTCTATGATTTTTCCGCTCATTTCTAGTCTGAATTCTATCACATTGCATTAAATCAGGTGTTTGTTCAGACAGCACCACCAGAGGATTAGCGGTTTTACGCTCCCGCAAACGCCGGTCAATTTGAATAGCCAGCGCCATGGAATCATTCAGACTTGTAGGAATGGGGAAACCCACCATCACATTCTTAATGGCTTCAGAAAGGCCATTTCTGAAATTTGCGGCCAGAGCACACTCATTCCACTGAGTAAGCACGGACCATTTCCGAAATTTTTGGCAATACACTTCAGCTTCATCCTGGCCCTGAGAAATAGCCAGCAAAGCTTTTTCTGCCTGAACTTCAAGATTGGGTTCCTCGTAAAGCAATCCGAGCGCCAGAAAAAACGCATCAATATTTGCCAATGCCGGATCTCCTGGCGCTAGCAAGAAAGCCCAATCCTGAGGGTCGCCCCGTAAAAAAGAAATAACAATTTTAACTTGCTGAGCAGAATCTCCAGATGAACGGGGTCTCAGAGAAAGAAACAATTTACAATTATTCTTGAAATTCCTAAACCTAAATCGGTCTCCAGAAAACAGTTCAGGAATAGGTATTTTAGGTTCAGACATAGGGCTACTGGTAACAAAATCTTGTATGCCCTGCACACGAGCAGCCAGCTGGTCTACACTTGTAATCAAGGTCTGGACATTCATGTCTGCAGCAAGCACAAGCCACTCAAAGGTAAAGGGGAGAAAGAGAGGAAAAAAAAAAAAAAAACTCAGAATTTCCTTTCTTATTATCCCACTTCTGCAATGCATTAAACATTCAATGTTGGCCTGGCATACTGTTATGACCCCAATGGCAGAGGGTCTCAGAAATATTTACTAAGTCTGCAAACACAAAAACCAGCTCATAGGGCAGTGGTAACTGGGCTGACCATATATCTAATCCTAGCACCACAAATAACAGCAGCCGGGGGAACGTGCCTACGTATTCTAGACGTCTCGCGCCAGCCGGAGAACTAACTAGCCCTAGAAGGGAAAAGAAAGACCTTTCTTGCCTCCAGAGAAAAGACCCCAAAAGTTGGATACAAGCCCCCAACAAATAATAACGGTGAGGTAAGAGGAAAAGACA
The DNA here is from genome assembly GCF_051348905.1 of Ranitomeya variabilis. Classification (NCBI taxonomy): domain Eukaryota; kingdom Metazoa; phylum Chordata; class Amphibia; order Anura; family Dendrobatidae; genus Ranitomeya; species Ranitomeya variabilis. The sequence goes on along the minus strand of NC_135237.1, from coordinate 104,728,128 downwards.
AACGTAAGAATGAGCTAGGTATTTAGCAAAGAGAGGCCCACTAGCTAATAGCAGAATATAGTAAGATAACTTATATGGTCAGCAAAAAACCCTATCAAAAATATCCACGCTGGAAATTCAAGAAACCCTGAACCGTCTAACGGCCCGGGGGGAGAACACCAGCCCCCTAGAGCTTCCAGCAAGGTCAGGAATCACATTTAGTACAAGCTGGACAAAAATGAGAGCAAGCAAATAACCCAAAAAACAAAGAAGCAGGACTTAGCTTAATTTTGCACGAACCAGGACCAACAGATAGGAGCAAACAGAAAGGATCTGATTACAACGATGCCAGGCACTGGACTAAGGATCCAGAAGGTTTATATAGCAACACCCCTGGACTAACGACCCAGGTGGGTGCAAACTGAGGGAAGAAAATCCCAGAGTCATATCACTAGTAACCACAAGAGGGAGCCAAAAAGTCTAATTCACAACACTACGTCGCTGGGCAATATAGTACGTGACTGGGCAATATACTACGTCGCAGGGCAATATACTACGTCGCTGGGCAATATACTCCATCGCTGGGCAATATACTACGTCGCTGGGCAATATACTACGTGGCTGGGCAATATACTACGTGGCTGAGCAATATACTACATCGCTGGGCAATATACTACGTGGCTGGGCAATATACTACGTGACTGGGCAATATACTACGTGGCTAGGCAATATACTACGTGGCTGGGCAATATACTACGTGGCTGGGCAATATACTATGTGACTGTGCAATATACTACGTGGCTGGGCAATATACTACGTCGCTGGGCAATATACTATGTGGACATGCATATTCTAGAATACCCGATGTGTTAGAATCAGGCCACCATCTAGTATAATATAAATATGCAGTGAATCTATAGTAAAACACACTGGAAAAAGGTCTGCAGGCGAGCCAAGATTTTCTCTGGGAGCCATATGACGTTAGTTACACTATTTGTTTTATTATTGACCACAGTAACATATTGTAGATCAATAAATATTACACAATTATCATATATTGTTGGCTAGATTCACACTCCTTTTAGGTAGTATATGTATAAAGACAATGGAAAATGTTCCATATATGTGTACATAGTATTCCCATAGACAAAGGGTGGAATTTTGACTTGCATTTAACTTGTATTAGTGGAATTAGACTACTTTTTTCATGCATTTGTATGTTGAATGAGAGTCAAAGGCAGGCATATAGTTACATATATCTAGGACATACTTTCAGTAGATTAAATGGCCCAAATGTGGTATGAAGCTAAAAAACCTGTTCAATTACGGTGCACAAATACGCCCTCACTTTACTTTATTAACCCTATTAATTTTCTATTCATGAAGAAAGCAGCAAAGATATATACATATTTCATTATTACAAAAGAAAATATTTCGTAAGCTTATTATAAACACAGAATGGGGGACTACAGAGAATTTAAGAGATTTATTTATGATGTATTACTGTAATTTTTAATTTAGACATGCAAATTTTTTAATTTGCACTGACTGCTTTGCCTTAATGGTTTTGATTAATATTTGGAAGTAGTGTTTGTGAAAGAGATTTATACTGTGATTCATCTGCAAAATAATCAAATCATTACCAGCTAATGACAAAGCTGTGAAAAATGATATAGATATTGTGTAACTCCAAGCTATTGCCAAACACGTGAAGGTATCTGATTTTTCCAGCAAATGTGGACTTGAGCTAATAACTGCTGGGAAGTTTGCTTTAGGTCCGATCTAATTTTGTGACAACAATCATTGATCTTAATAAAGCTGTCTGATGAGTGCAGCGGTGATTAACATCCCTGAACCCTATATTAAACATGCCAAACTTTTGCTGAGCTGTATTATATTCCATTTTGTTCATATGATTGTCTCAGCAATACAAATTGTGGAACAAAAATTCAGTACTGAAAGAAGTAGATCAAATCTGTAAATAACAATGTAGTAACTCTTTTAGTATAATCGAATCCTGTTTCCACCGACTCTGAACTTTTGACTGTTAGGTAAATGTCATGATATCTCAACTGTTGTGGGCTTTACAGGGCAAGCCATCCATTTTGACAATGAGCTTTTTTATGAGTTAGTCATTTTTCACAAGAACTGAAGCATTGGGAAAAGCAGAAATTATTCAAGTACATCAGTCTTTAACACGCAGTATCGGGCACACCACCCTTCAGTTCCATCAACACAGTATATTTCAAGCCCTTGCTTATGTTCAACTCAGACTATCCCTACACTTAATCCTCTTGTCAGATCTAGGGATTTCCTGTCCACCACACAGCATTCCTGTGATTCGTTACATATCTTTCTAGCAGTTCTCTGTGCAGCTACCACTGTATGGAAGAGATTAAGGCTCAATCCTTAGTACCTAGTTTGGGCCATAGGCCCTGACATTACAGGAAAGTCTGTTGGAAATTTTGTTTCGACCTCATGCTGCTAGAATGATATGTATTCCACTTGCCTCCAACCCACTGCACGTTGAATTTCCACATGACATGAACCTCACATTTTCTCTATCTCGCTCCAACTAACTAAAGGAGGAACTGATTCCTTTCTTACTTGACCCCATCCCATGTTGGGCTGGTCCCAATCATTCAACTGCATCCTACAGTATTCTTATTTCTGTAAACTATTAAGGCCCACCACTGCCTTATCTATCTTAATTTTCCTATCTATCACTAACTAAGCACTAAACTATGTTCTATACTTTTCTCTGAGTTGACTATACTAGGTTACCTTAGGCATTACCAATACATTACCCTCACAGCAGCATCAATACCTATAACATTCTGTGTGATTTACATTACATTTTACACATTTCACAACATAGAATAAAACACATTAAAATCCAAGTCAACATTCACACTACAATTGTTGTCTTCAGGGGCAGGTATACGACAGTCTGTCACACCCTTACAACATCATGTGCTCTGTTTTTATACTATGCATTTTTGTACATTTTAACATTTTTGTTTTCTTCATTCCCAACCTGATAGTGAATAGTTACTGTTACATTACAGCTAAGTAATTACTGTATATATTTTCTACACTACAATTAAATGTTTATTCCTCTCTAAGTCTAAGTACATATACTTAAATAGATTTCTTTTACATTGTCACACAATAAACTATTTTGACAATATATAGTATACAAGTTTTATGGATCATCAAATATTGCAGCACTTTCAGCACTTAAAATTAATTCTTTCAACAAGTATTTTCAAACTCCATTTTCTGAACTTTTTCTGCTATATTCATATGATTGAATAGCTACTCAGGAATACAATATTTTTTCTAACTAAGTAGTTGAAAACAACTATGCTGATTTTTTTTTGTTTCTTTATAAAGATTTGAGCTCCAAATCTCCTGTAAAAGATAATAAGCCAGTTGCCAGTTGTTACCATTAGATTCAGTTTACTGCATAGTGTTATTTATTTAAATAGTTATAGTCTATTTGCACAAAATGTAATAATTAGTGTTGAGCGATACCGTCCGATACTTGAAAGTATCGGTATCGGAAAGTATCGGCCGATACCGGCAAAGTATCGGATCTAATCCGATACCGATACCCGATACCAATACAAGTCAATGGGACTCAAGTATCGGACGGTATCCCTGATGGTTCCCAGGGTCTGAAGGAGAGGAAACTCTCCTTCAGGCCCTGGGATCCATATTAATGTGTAAAAGAAAGAATTAAAATAAAAAATATTGCTATACTCACCTCTCCGACGCAGCCTGGACCTCACCGAGGGAACCGGCAGCATTCTTTGCTTAAAATGCGCGCGTTTACTTCCTTCCGTGATGTCACGGCTTGTGATTGGTCGCGTGCCGCCCATGTGGCCGCGACGCGACCAATCACAGCAAGCCGTGACGTAATTTTCAGGTCCTCAATGCCTAATTCTAGGCATTCAGGATTTTAAAATTACGTTCCGGCTTGTGATTGGTCGCGTCGCGGTCACATGGGCGACGCGACCAATCACAAGCCGTGACGTCACGGGAGGCAGGAAACGCGCGCATTTTAAAATTACGTCCCGGCTTGTGATTGGTTGCGTGCCGCCCATGTGACCGCGACGCGACCAATCACAGCAAGCCGTGACGTAATTTTCAGGTCCTGAATGCAGAATTAGGCATTCAGGACCTGAAATTACGTCACGGCTTGCTGTGATTGGTCGCGTCGCGGTCACATGGGCGGCACGCAACCAATCACAAGCCGTGACGTAATTTTAAAATGCGCGCGTTTCCTGCCTCCCGTGACGTCACGGCTTGTGATTGGTCACGTCGCCCATGTGACCGCGATGCGACCAATCACAAGCCGGAACGTAATTTTAAAATCCTGAATGCCTAGAATTAGGCATTGAGGACCTGAAAATTACGTCACGGCTTGCTGTGATTGGTCGCATCGTGGCCACATGGGCGGCACGCGACCAATCACAAGCCGTGACGTCACGGAAGGAAGTAAACGCGCGCATTTTAAGCAAAGAACGCTGCCGGTTCCCTCGGTGAGGTCCAGGCTGCGTCGGAGAGGTGAGTATAGCAATATTTTTTATTTTAATTCTTTCTTTTACACATTAATGTTGTATCGATACCGATACCCGATACCACAAAAGTATCGGATCTCGGTATCGGAATTCCGATACCCGCAAGTATCGGCCGATACCCGATACTTGCGGTATCGGAATGCTCAACACTACTAATAATATGTTAAAAGGTTAATAAGGATTAGCAAGAATGAACAAGGATTAGCCACACATTCTTCACAGCCAGTAGGTATTCTAAAAGTACTATGGTTGGTTATGGTATCCAAAGTTTGTAATTTGCCGTATATGTCCACGGAATGTATGTGGATGGTGCCCTGGCCCGTACACTACATTGTAGTAATAGGTGGCATTCGTTTTAAGATGGCTTTACACACGCTACCTGATAGCTAAACCGTTTTTTTCACCCCTAGTCTGTCCAAAGCATTCACATAGCTATGGCAATGATTAAGAGATTTTGGTTCTTTCATGATTATTAATAACACTGTTCCTTTGCCTCCCAGCTTTCTGCCTGCTGGTGGTGGTGCGCTTGTAAAGACTGATTGTTTGGGGTGGCATCAATGTTGAGGGGCTGGCTTGAAATGTTCCTTCTCCTATTCTGCAAGAGTCAGCACTGGAATCGGGCCTCTGAAGCTCTAGAGTTTTCAAGTGGTGAGATTCTTGCCTAGGAGTCCAGCCACTAATGATAGATTCCAGAGGTGGTCAGTAGCCTAGGAAATTAGGAATAAGCAATGCAATTAAAATTCACTCAGTTTTGAGAACAGAGAGGATTTTTAACAAAAAATACAAATGCTGGTTGACTGATACCTGAAAAATCAACAGTTTTTGATCACCATCTTTCTCTTACTTGCGGTCCATCCGTTTCCTTTTTGGCAAATAAATCAAGGGATGTGCTACATTGCAGAATATCTGGTCTTGATAAACAAAAATAAATCACTGTTTTACTTTGCCTAAATAAACTTCATACTCTTCGATGTCATCAAATATACTTTCTCATATTTTATAATTTGTTCTTTAGAAATTGCCAGATACGAGATTGTAACTATTCTGACATATAATCTATAGCCATGAATAAGAGTTTATTCTCCAGATTGGCTGCTTCAATGTGTGTAGGTGTTATGTGAACTGTAAATTATTGGTTGTTAAACAAAATTCTTGCTAAAAGAATGGTAACATTTTAGCAAATTAATCATTTATGAGCTGATTTGATAAATTCTGCTCAAAAAATTTTGGAAATCCTTCTTCTGATGGACTCTGCAACTATGACACCACTATATGCCAATAGACTTATTTAGGTGACACAAAGACTTAATCTACACAGAAACAACTAGCATAGAAGCCGGAAAGAGCAATGCATTGAAAGCCTGGCTGACATTTTAGCAACTTGTCTGTATGAATTCATAATCGCTGCAGGTGAATTTTATTAATTTCCCAGCTGTTTGTAAGTGAATCATAGTACGAGAAATATGCATCATAGATTTTTTCATATACCGGCACTTCAGAGCTGGTTAGGGCTTCTTACATTTTGGCATTAGTCACTTTACCAATGTAATGGGAAAAATGACAAAGGTAATGAGGGTTCTTCTGTTATCTTTGCTATTCATGAATATTCTTTTGTACCTAGAATTAGTGATGGGAGGATTCGTGGATATTCAGATCATTGGGTTCAGCTGAATTAAAAAAAAAAAGTGGTTTAGGTACCAGAACTCAAACCTGGACCCTATTGAAATGATTGGGGGGCCCAAACATCCAGCTTTTCCCACACAGTTATCTGTGTGACAGCACGAGAAACAACAGCTCTGATCAGCGGTAACTTTTCACATTACCACCAGTCAGAGTGTTGCTGTTCCCATGCTGTTACACAGAAGACAGCATGTGAGCCAGCAGCTCTTACCGGCGGTGAAGAGGTTACCGCATCAAGTGTCTTTTAACCCCTTCATGACCAGAGGTATTTTCGTTTTTGCGGTTTCGTTTTTTGCTCTCCTCTCCTGAGCCATAACCTTTTTATTTTTAGACACTTTTATTATATTCACCAGCACTATTATTTATACATTTCCAGAATTCTTATCCATCTTGTGATGGTGTGATATGCTATGTGGGTATCATTTTTGTGTATATTTCTATTTTACTGATTATTATGGTGTTACTGTATCTTGTAGGATGAGTTGTTATTTGCCATCTGATATTCTCCCCACAGTTCTGTATTGTTATCTCTCCACAGGATCAGTGAATAATGTTGTTTGCTAATATGCTGATGACATGTTGACCTAGCTTGTTGAAACAATGAGCCCCTGAGATCTTCCCCCTCCTGGCCTGTGAATGAGGGGGGAGATTTGTAAATATCAGGGAGGTGAGGCACAAAGATCAGTCTGATGTGAAACCATGATGTGAAGAGCATATCAGAGAGAAAGAAGGGAATATGGACTGTTATCCTCTGTGCTGGATTGTTGGACTTTTATCCTGTTACTGAAATGCATTCGTGTTCTGGAATATTTTATCCTTTGTGTGATGGATCGCATATATGGACCTTTCGTGTTTTGCCTAAATAAAGGTCTTGGAATTGTTCACTATTCTCTTGCTCTGTTGATTGTGTGATACCAGAGAAGGAACCCGTGACAACTGGTGGCAGCAGTGGGATCAACAGAACGTAACCTAATGAAGAACCACACACAGAGTGAGTACAGAAATTGGACTGTATCCAGTTTACAGGAGAGAGCCAGAGACATGGGCCTGAACTACCAGGGACTGACTAAAGAGGCCTTAATCGATCTACTGGTGGGTGCTAGCCAGACCACCTACTCCCATATGTCTGAAGGACGGGCACTGGAGACGAGGACCCTCACCCCAAAAAGCCAGTGGGTGGTGTGGTACAAAGAAGAGATGGCGGTTCTGGGCCCAGGCGTCTCTCAAGAGTACAAGGAGGAGGCTGTCCACCGGGCACAGTGGAGTCAAGAAGCAATGGAGCTTGAAATAGGGATTAACGCAATGTGGAATGTAAACCCAACGATCCGGGAGCCTGTACGGATCACCCGGACAGAGTTTAAGCCATTTGATGAGGCTTCCAGAGATGTGGAGGGGTGTTATGATCCTTAATGGCTGAGGATCACAAATAGACCAGCGAGTGAATAAACTAAGGACGAGCTCTAGGGAGATGGTAACTGGACTGATCGCAAATCTGAACCTATCCAACACAACTAGAGGTAGCCGGTGAACGTGCCTAAAAAATTCCTAGACGTCTTGAGCCAGCCTGAGGAACTAGCTACCCCTAAAGAGAAAGAAAGACCTCGCTTGCCTCCAGAGAAATAATCCCCAAAGATATAGAAGCCCCCAACAAATATTAACGGTGAAGTAAGAAGAAGGCACATACATAGGGATGAAATCAGATTCAGCAAAAGAGGCCCACTAGTACTAGAAAGCAGAAAATAGAGCAAGGGTCTATGCAATCAATAAAAAACCCTTACAAAATATCCATCCTGAGATTTCAAGAACCCACACACCAACTAACGGTGTGTGGTGAGAAACTCAGCCCACTAGAGCAACCAGCAAGCGAGGGCATTACATTTTAGCAAGCTGGACAAGAAAACATGATAAACACTGCTGATCAAAAAATGAGCAAACAAAACTTAGCTTATCCTGGATGGACTGGGAGCAAGGTAGTCAGAAGGAATCTGAGTAGCACTGATTACATCGACAGCCGGCAACAAGTGGAAGTAAAACAGAGCTATATAGGAACCTCCCAGAGGATAACGAACCAGCTGATAGCCAGAGACCAGCAGGATAACAGACAAAGCCACCAGGGGGAGCCCAAAGCAAAAGTCACACCATACCACCAGTGACCACAAGAGGGAGCCCGAAAACAGAGCCCACAACAGTACCCCCCCCTTGAGGAGGGGTCACCGAACCCTCATGAAAACCGCCAGGGCGATCAGGATGAGCCACATGGAAGGCACGAACCAAATCGGCCGCATGAACATCAGAGTCGACAACCCAAGAATTATCCTCCTGACCATAGCCCTTCCATTTAACCAAATACTGGAGCCTCCGTCTAGAAATACGAGAATCCAAGATCTTCTCCACCACGTATTCCAATTCTCCCTCAACCAGCACCGGGGCAGGAGGCTCAACCGGAGGAACCACAGGCACCACATACCTCCGCAACAACGAGCGATGGAACACATTATGAATAGCAAATGATGCTGGGAGGTCCAGACGAAATGACACAGGGCCAAGGACCACCAGAATCTTATAAGGACCGATAAACCGAGGCTTGAACTTAGGAGAGGAGACCTTCATAGGAACGAAGCGAGAAGACAATCACACCAACTCCCCAACGCGAAGTCGGGGACCCATACAGCGACGGCGGTTGGCAAAGAGCTGAGCCTTCTCTTGAGACAGCTTCAAATTGTCCACCACATGATTCCAAATCTGATACAACCTATCAACCACAACATCCACTCCAGGACAGTCAGAAGGCTCCACCTGACCCGAGGAAAAACGAGGATGAAACCCCGAATTACAAAAAAAAGGAGAAACCAAAGTAGCAGAACTAGCCCGATTATTAAGGGCAAACTCGGCCAACGGCAAAAAAGTAACCCAGTCGTCCTGATCAGCAGAAACAAAACATCTTAAATAAATCTCCAAGGTCTGATTAGTTCGCTCGGTTTGGCCATTCGTCTGAGGATGGAAGGCCGACGAAAAAGACAAATCAATGCCCAATTTAGCACAAAAGGTCCGCCAAAATCTAGACACAAACTGGGATCCTCTGTCAGAAACAATGTTCTCAGGAATCCCGTGCAAACGAACCACATTTTGAAAAAACAGTGGAACCAACTCGGAGGAGGAAGGCAACTTAGGCAAGGGCACCAAATGGACCATCTTAGAAAAACGATCACACACCACCCAGATGACAGACATTCTCTGAGAGACAGGGAGATCTGAAATAAAATCCATGGAAATGTGCATCCAAGGCCTCTTCGGGACAGGCAAAGGTTACAGCAAACCACTGGCTCGAGAACAGCAAGGCTTAGCCCGAGCACAAATTCCACAAGACTGCACAAAGGAACGCACATCCCGCGACAAGGAAGGCCACCAAAAAGACCTGGCCACCAAGTCTCTGGTACCAAATATTCCAAGATGGCCCGCCAACACCGAAAAATGAACCTCGGAGATGACTCTGTAGGTCCATCTATCCGGGACAGTCTCTCCGGTGGACAGCGATCAGGTCTATCCACCTGAAACTCTTGCAGCACACGTCGCAAATCTGGGGAGATGGCAGACAAAATCACCCCTTCTCTAAGGATACCAGCCGGCTCTGAATCTCCAGGAGAGTCAGGCACAAAACTCCTAGAAAGAGCATCAGCCTTCACATTCTTCGAACCAGGCAGGTACGAAACCACGAAATCAAAACTAGAGAAAAACAACGACCAACGAGCCTGTCTGGGATTCAGCCGCTTGGCCGACTCGAGGTAAATCAAATTCTTGTGATCAGTCAAGACCACCATACGATGCTTAGCTCCCTCGAGCCAATGTCGCCACTCCTCAAATGCCCACTTCATAGCCAACAACTCCCGATTACGACATCATAATTCCGCTCGGCAGGCGAAAACTTTCTTGAAAAGAAAGCACATGGCTTCATCACAGAGTCATCGGAGCTTCTCTGCGACAAAACAGCCCCCGCTCCAATCTCGGAAGCATCAACCTCCACCTGGAAGGGAAGTGAGACATCTGGCTGACATAAGACCGGAGCCGAAGAAAACCGGCGCTTCAGCTCCCGAAAGGCCTCCACAGCCGCAGAGGACCAATTAGTCACATCAGAACCTTTCTTGGTCAAATCCGTCAAAGGCTTAACAACACCAGAAAAATTAGCTATGAAGCGACGGTAAAAATTAGCAAAACCCAAGAACTTCTGAAGACTCTTAACAGATGTAGGCTGCGTCCAGTCATGAATAGCCGGAACCTTGACTGGGTCCATCTCAATAGCAGGAGAAAAAATGAAACCTAAAAAAGAAATCTTCTGGACTCCAAAAAGACACTTTGAGCCCTTCACAAATAAAGCATTGTCACGCAGGACCTGAAAGACCATCCTGACCTGCTTAACATGAGACTCCCAATCATCCGAAAAAACCAGAATATCATCCAGATAAACAATCATAAACTTATCCAGATATTCACGGAAGATGTCATGCATAAAGGACTGAAAGACTGAAGGAGCATTAGAAAGTCCAAAAGGCATCACCAGGTACTCAAAATGGTCTTCAGGCGTATTAAATGCAGTTTTCCATTCATCACCCTGTTCTATACGCACAAGGTTATACGCACCACGAAGATCTATCTTGGTGAACCAACTAGACCCCCTAAAGCGAGCAAACAAATCAGTTAACGATGGCAAAGGATACTGAAATTTGACCGTGATTTTATTCAAAAGGCGATAATCAATACAAGGTCTCAGGGAACCATCCTTCTTAGCCACAAAAGAGAATCCTGCACCAAGAGGGGAAGAGGATGGGCGAATATGTCCCTTCTCCAAAGACTCCTTTATATAACTCCACATGGCAGCATGCTCCGGTACAGATAAATTGAAAAGTCGTCCCTTAGGAAACTTACTACCAGGAATCAAATTTATAGCACAATCACAGTCCCTATGAGGAGGTAGAGAATTGAGTTTGGGCTCCTCAAATACATCCTGGTAGTCTGACAAAAACGTAGGGACTTCAGAAGGAGTGGACGAAGCAATTGACACCACAGGAGCGTCACCATGAATTCCCTGACAACCCCAACTTGACACAGACATAGCTTTCCAATCCAGGACTGGATTATGAGTCTGCAACCATGGTAGACCCAACACGACGACATCATGCAAATTATGCAATACAAGAAAGCGAATCACCTCCTGATGAACAGGAGTCATGCACATGGTCACTTGTGTCCAGTACTGAGGTCTATTCATAGCCAATGGTGTAGAGTCAATTCCCCTTAGTGGAATAGGGAATTTTAAAGGCTCCAAATCAAAACCACAGCGCCTGGCAAATGACCAATCCATCAGACTCAGGGCAGCACCTGAATCTACAAAGGCATTAACCGGGTAAGATGACAGGGAACAAATCAGGGTAACAGACAAAATGAACTTAGGCTGTAAAGTACCAATGGTGACAGATTTATCAACCTTTTTTTTGCGCTTAGAGCATGCTGAGATAACATGAGCTGAGTCACCACAGTAAAAGCACAACCCATTTTGCCGTCTATAATTTTGCCGTTCACTTCTGGTCAGAATTCTGTCACATTGCATAGATTCAGGTGTCTTCAGAAGACACCGCCAAATGGTGCACAGGTTTGCGCTCCCGCAACCGCCGATCAATCTGAATGGCCAGAGTCATTGACTCATTCAGACCTGCAGGCGTAGGGAACCCCACCATGACATTCTTAATGGCTTCAGAAAGACCTTCTCTGAAATTAGCAGCCAGGGCACACTCATTCCACTGAGTAAGCACCGACCATTTCCGAAATTTCTGGCAGTACACCTCCGCTTCATCTTGCCCCTGCGAGAGGGCCAATAACGCTTTTTCAGCCTGGTTCTCAAGATTAGGTTCCTCATAGAGCAATCCAAGGGCCAGAAAAAACGCATCTACACTAAGCAATGCAGGATCCCCTGGCGCCAATGCGAAGGCCCAATCTTGTGGGTCACCACGCAAAAAGGAAATAATAATCTTAACTTGCTGAACGGCATCACCAGAGGAACGAGGTTTCAAAGAAAGAAACAACTTACAATTGTTTTTAAAATTCAGGAACCTATATCTATCTCCAGAAAACAACTCCGGAATAGGTATTCTAGGCTCAGACATAGGACTGTGAACAACAAAATCCTGAATACTTTGAACCCTAGCAGCAAGATGATCCAGACTGGAAGCCAAGCTCTGGACATCCATGTCAGCAGCTGAACTCAGAGCCACACCAAGATTAAGAGGAGGAGAGAAGCTAGCACAGCAGCTAGACACACGGCAACAACAAGAAAAAAAAAATTTCTCAAGGCTTCTTTTCTCCTGCTTCTGCCATGCAATTAACACTTTGTTGGGCCCGCTGTACTGTTATGATCCTTAATGGCTGAGGATCACAAATAGACCAGCGAGTGAATAAACTAAGGACGAGCTCTAGGGAGATGGTAACTGGACTGATCGCAAATCTGAACCTATGCAACACAACTAGAGGTAGCCGGTGAACGTGCCTAAAAAATTCCTAGATGTCTCGAGCCAGCCTGAGGAACTAGCTACCCCTAAAGAGAAAGAAAGACCTCGCTTGCCTCCAGAGAAATAATCCCCAAAGATATAGAAGCCCCCAACAAATATTAACGGTGAAGTAAGAAGAAGGCACATACATAGGGATGAAATCAGATTCAGCAAAAGAGGCCCACTAGTACTAGAAAGCAGAAAATAGAGCAGGGGTCTATGCAATCAATAAAAAACCCTTACAAAATATCCATCCTGAGATTTCAAGAACCCACACACCAACTAACGGTGTGTGGGGAGAAACTCAGCCCACTAGAGCAACCAGCAAGCGAGGGCATTACATTTTAGCAAGCTGGACAAGAAAACATGATAAACACTGCTGATCAAAAAATGAGCAAACAAAACTTAGCTTATCCTGGATGGACTGGGAGCAAGGTAGTCAGAAGGAATCTGAGTAGCACTGATTACATCGACAGCCGGCAACAAGTGGAAGTAAAACAGAGCTATATAGGAACCTCCCAGAGGATAATGAACCAGCTGATAGCCAGAGACCAGCAGGATAACAGACAAAGCCACCAGGGGGAGCCCAAAGCAAAAGTCACACCATACCACCAGTGACCACAAGAGGGAGCCCGAAAACAGAGCCCACAACAGAGGGGTTCTTCAAGGACTTTGAGCAGCAGTGTGCTGTGATGGAGGTGCCCCACTCTGGCTGGATGCGTTTGTTAGTGGGACTCCTGAACGGTAGCCTGGCGGAGGCTTACCGAACCATTGACTCACAGCGGAATCGGGATTACATGCTATCACTCAGACTCATATAGGGCCAAGTTCCGAGACCTCCCATGCACTACGGGGGGATCGTTTAGGATGTATGCTCATAATATGTCCCAGGCATGTCGGAGATGGCTGGAAGCAGAAAATGCCTTTACTGTGGAAGATGTTATACAGGCTTTCCTTATAGAACAATTTCTTGCCAAGTGCCCCGCAGAGGTACGGGAATGGGTCCAGGAGCGCACGCAATGCACCGTGGATAGAGCTGCAGCCCTGGCCGATGGAGCCCTTACTATCCAAACGCAATGGAAGACAATGAACCCAGGCCTTCGACCACGCCCCATCCCCCTCCGATTATATCTGCAACTCCACCCAGCCGCAGGCCGATGACAATCCCAGCTCACAATCCTGGGCCCCAACAGTTCCAACCATGACCTGGGGGTTTCACAGAGAGATGTTACGGGTGTGGGCAACCTGGACATTTGCAGTCTGGCTGTCCATCAAGGATTCAGAGGGAGCCCCACGCAGCCCCACCTCATCCAGTGCATCTTGTGCACTCCATCCCACCTGAGGAAGAGGAACCACCACCCCCACCAGAGTGGACCACCGACCACAGCACCATAGATACCCCTCCTGGAGTGTACGGACTCTGACCTTTGTCCATCAGAAATACACAGCAATGGCATTGCCACCTGCAGGATGTCTTAATTGATGGATACAAAGTGTCGGGATTTAGAGACACAGGGGCATTCCTGAATATCGCTGACCCCCGTGTGGTTCAACCCGAAGCAACTCACCAGGGCCCGGGAATTCCTATTGTCCTGGTGGGGGGTGTCCGCAAATATATACAGAGAGCTTTGGTACGTTTGGATTTCGGTTTTGGAGAAAAACTGTGTTGGATTGGTATTATGGGAGGACTTACTGCAGATATCCTCCTTGGAAATGACATTGGGGAATTGCAAAGTCATGTTGTGGGAGCAGAAGGTCCGTGGGCCTCTCCTTCTTCTGAAAGAACAATTGGAGGGAGATATCGCAGATACCATAACACCCATCATTCCCTACATTCTAGAGTTCAGAGACTGTCTCGGCCAGCTAGCTACCTTGGCTAATGAACATCAGCGAACGGCCCAGTCCAGTCAAAAAGCCTGGTATGACCATAAAGCCAGGACCCGGGAATTTATGGACTCATGATTATTGCAACCCCTGCCACTGTACAAGGAACTATAAACAGTGGAGCAAAGTGGACTAAAGTGAGCAGGCCAGAGGTCTGTGTAGACCTAATGGCGTGCTCACTTATTATGAGGGGGGAGAGGTTGTGATGGTGTGATATGCTATGTGGGTATCATTTTTGTGTATATTTCTATTTTACTGATTATCATGGTGTTACTTTATCTTGTAGGATGAGTTGTTATTTGCCATCTGATATTCTCCCCACAGTTCTGTATTGTTATCTCTCCACAGGTCAGTGAATAATGTTGTTTGCTAATATGCTAAAGACATGTTGACCTAGCTTGTTGAAACAATGAGCCCCTGAGACCTTCCCCCTCCTGGCTTGTGAATGAAGGGGGGAACTTGTAAATATCAGGGAGGTGAGACACAAAGATCAGTCTGATGTGGAACTGATGCGCCCCAGAGTCCTGGTCGTTGCAGTAATGTCGCTCTTCCACCAGGGGGAGTGATATTATGTCTAATTACCTAATAGGAATATACTCACCCTTGGACGCACCCTGCTTCTTTCCGGCAGCCTTCCTTCCTAAGAATGAGCGCGTGAAGGACCTTAGATGACGTCGCGGCTTGTCCATGTGACCGCTCGCGACCAATCACAAGCCGTGACGTCACCGCAGGTCATTCACGCGCTCATTCTTAGGAAGGAAGCCTGCCGGTTAGTACCAGGGCGCGTCCGAGGGTGAGTATATCAATATTTTTTATTTTGATTCTTTATTTTACACATTAATATGGATCCCAGGGCCTGAAGGAGAGTTTCCTCTCCTTCAGACCCTGGGAACCATAGTATCCCATTGCACTGCATTGGGTTTCGTGTTTCGGCCGACCCCGACTTTTTTATAGGATCGGCCGATTTCACTCGACCCGACTTTTGAGAAAGTCGGGTTTCGTGAAACCCGACCCGATCCTATAAAAATAAAAGTCGCTCAACCCTACTTAATACCTAAGAAGACACGGAGGCAAATGGTGGGAGAGGGGCATCTCTAGGGTCCCTATAAATAAGCTCCAGGCCTACCCCGTCATACGGGTTGTCCTATCCATACCATCTGGGGGACAGAGAGAGAACATCAGAAACATCTACGAAAGTTGTGAGGACTATCCCGTGGTGCTCAGCAGGGAGGTACTACAACACACAGGCCCTAGTAGGAAGGCTACTGATTTCCACCTGGTTAAGAGAACTCTGGATTTGCCTTCGGACCGGCCAGACTCTGCCTGCCCTGTGAACGGTACTCTGGACTGTGGACGCTGAATGTTGTGAACTCCGTTTTCAGGCTCCCTCTTGTGGTCACAGATGGTATTGTGTGACTTTGGTTTTTTGGCTCCCCCTGGTGGTTTGGTTTATTATCCTGCGGGTCTGCTGGATCAGCTGCCTCGTTATTCACCAGGGAGGCTCCTATTTAGCCCTGCTTCACTTCCACTTGTTGCCGGCTGTCAATGTATTCAGTGCTATTCTGATTACTCCTGATTATCTCGTTTTCTGCCTCTTCAGGATAAGCTAAGTTCTGTTTGAATATTTTTTGCTCATCTGCCTGCAATATGATTTCTGTGTATGATGAGTCTAGTCCAGCTTGCTAACATGTGATTTCTTTTTGCTGGTAAGCTCTGGGGTACGGAGTTGCTTCCCCCGCACCGTTAGTTGGTGCGGGGGCTCGAGCAATCTCTGCGTGGATATTTTGAATAGGGTTTTTATTGACCGCACAGTTTCCTTCCTATTTTCTGCTATCTAGTATTAGCGGGCCTCATTTGCTAAATTTGATTTCATCTCTGCGTTTGTGCTTTCCCCTTTACTCACCGTTAATATTTGTGGGGGGCTATTCTATATCTTTGGGGTCTTCCACTGAGGCAAGTGAGGACTTACTTTCCCTCCAGGAATAGTCAGTTTCTCAGGCCGTGACGAGACGTCTAGGATTTTTAGGTAACGTTCCACGGCTGCCTATAGTTGTTTGCGGATAGGATCAAGTTGCGGTCAATCTAGTTACCACTTCCCCAGAGCTAGTAGTCTGTTCAGTTACTTAGCTAGTCCGACCTGCGATCCTTGCCACTAGGATCATAACAGCTGAAGTCTTCAGTAAAAGGTAAAAAGACTGCAACCTTTGTGTCCTCATTATTCATTGCGCCTTACAACATCCACCATCACCACCTACACATCAGGGAAGCCCTGGGGACATACTTCACCTGTGGGAAGGTATACCATCTAGCTGCCATTCCATTAGCCCAGCGGACCCCTAAGCAGCGTCGGTCACCCTGACCGAATACTACAGGTGGCGTCACGAATACCAGACAAACTTCCCCTTTTATTGGACACCCCTCAGAAGGGCCACGGACCGGGTCGGGCCACAGTGACATCCCCAGAAGAGAGAGAGATAGACCTGGTGCCGAGTACCCCATTGCCCTTACGCATGGGGGCGCTCCAAATCCATGATGTGAAGAGTGCATCAGAGAGAAAGAAGAGAATATGGACTGTTATCCTCTGTGCTGGATTGTTGGACTTTTATCCTGTTACTGAAATGCATTCGTGTTCTGGAATATTTTATCCTTTGTGTGATGGATCGTATATATGGACCTTTCGTGTTTTGCCTAAATAAAGGTCTTGGAATTGTTCACTATTCTCTTGCTCTGTTGATTGTGTGATACCAGAGAAGGAACCCGTGACACATATTATTCACCATTTGTCCTGTTGATATTATTGCTTGCGTTCCTCTGCTCTTCAATATCTTGGTGAAGTCTCTTGGTGTGTGTGCATGCGTGCGGGTCCTGGCTTCTGTCATTTCTGATGACACTCTAACACTGACACACAGGCTTTAGCTTGTGTGTCACTGAGAGTTGTGAGGAAGTACGTCATGGGAGGCGGGACCACACGAGATGCACCACGGTTACTAACCGGCACCTCCCCTTCTCTTACCATAGGTTCGCACTCACATAAATAACACGGCCACCTCTCACCCTGACACGTCCACGAAAGAAGCTGGCGGCAAAATGCGCGTCTGGATGAGGGGACGCCGCGTGCACTCCTACTTTAAAGGTAATTATTTCATCCATGATAGATAATTGCCCGTATATATGGAGATGGGTTATCCTATTGGATTGTGCATGGACTTGTTGATTTAGCCTTCTTTGGTTTATTTGGTCCAGAGAGCCTATGTTACTTCACTCTGGGCTATAGCACTGATCTGACTGTAACCTCTGTTAAACTTTATTGGCTAGTACATTTTAGCTTGTCCTGACAAAAACGTTTGTGTTACCATACTCAGGAATACTGTATATGCTCGTGTATAAGCCCAGATTTTCAGCACTTATTTTGTGATGAAAATTCCCCCCTCTGCTTAAACATGAGTCATTGTCCAGAAAGCTGGCAGGGGAGGGGGAGCGGGGGAGGGAGAGCAGCGGACAAGCGGCAGGAGCTGGTGGTTGTGACATCATACTCACCCTCCTCGCTCGGTCGCTTCATGTCCCTGCATCTCTGTTGTCCCAGCACTGGCAGCTCTCCTTTCCTCTGCTCAGCGGTCACGTGATACCACTCATTAAGGTAATGAATATGTATGCGTCTCAACTCCCATAGGCGTGGAGCACATATTACCTTAATGAGTGGTACCACATGACCGCTGAGCAGAGGAAAGGAGAGCTGATGGCGCCGGGACAACAGAGATGCAGGGACGTGCAGCGACCACGCAAGGAGGGTGAGTATGATGGGGAGGAGGGGGGAGGATGTGGAGCCATGCATACAAGGGGATGACAGGGAGGACGTGGAGCCATGCATACAAGGGGGAGAACAGGGGAGGACACGGAGCCATGCATACAAGGGGGAGAATGCCAAGCCATGCATAAAAGGGGGAGGATGGAGGAGGACGCCAAGCAATGCATAGAAAGGGGAGGACGCCGAGCCATGCATAGAAGGGGGAGGAAGCTGGGCCATGCATACATCTAGGAGACCGTGGGGAGCCACACATAGCAGGATAGGGATGAGGGGACAATGCATACCAGGCTTATACTCGAGTCAATAAGCTTACCCAGTTTTCCGTGGCAAAATTAGGGGCATCGTCTTATATTCGGGTCGGCTTATACTCGAGTATATATGGTATATTATTAACCCTAGTGTGACCTCTGTTATATGTTACCTGCTAACTCTTATTGTGCAACATAAAGCTGTTACCTGTCTTTTAAAGGGATTTCATTTGAGAATAATTTGTTGGTGCATTGACATATATATACATACTCGCACCTGTGTTTTGATCCTTCAAAATTGGTTATTAGAGCTGCACTTTAAAATTTAACAAAATTTACGAATATATATATATTTGTATTTTTATGAATTGGCTCTCTTATTACTTATTCAGGTGCATATAGTTTTTGACCATTTTTCATTGCACCATTAATCTATTTTGACTGTATTGTGCTCAGCGTCCCCTATAATGACATTTAGCTTTTTATGTAGTTTTTTAATATTAATTAATAAAAATACTGTTTTTAATATATTTTGTGGGATCTCTTCCTTATCCTATTTGCTACATGTATATGGGATTGGTTGTTGCATGGTTAGTGAAGTGCCCTAGTTATATCTGGACATCTGTTGATCTGTTTTTTATTTTTAGGTCAATATTGCCATATGGAGGCTTATTGTACTTTTGAACAACACCATTGGTTTTAGCATATCGTGTACTGGAAAACGGAAAAAATTCCAAGTGCAGTGAAATTTAAAAAACAGTGCAATCCCACAGTTGTTTTGTTTTTTTACTATGTTCACTAAATGCTAAAGCTGACCTGCCATTATGATTTTCCACGTCATTATGAGTTCATAGACAGCAAACATGTATAGGTTCTTTTCTATCTAAGGGGTGATCAAAAATTCCAAACTTTGTTAAAAAAGACAAATTGCCGCATTTTCCGATAACCGTAGCATCTCTACTTTTTGTGATCTGGGTCGAGTGAGGGCTTATTTTTTGCATGCTAAGCTGACATTTTTAATGATACCATTTTGGTGCAGATACGATCTTATGATCGACTGTTATTCCATTTTAATGCAACGTTGTGGCGACCAAAAAAAATGTAATTCTGCCGGTTTTACTTTTTTCCTCGTTACGCCGTTTATCGATCAGGTTAATCCTTTTTTTTATTGATAGATCGGGCAGTTCGGTACACGGCGATACCAAATATGTGTATGTTTCTTTTTTTAAATTGTTTTATTTTGAATGGGGCGAAATGGTGGTGATTTGCACTTTTATAGTTTTTAATATTTTTATATTTTTAAATAAATTTTTTTGTTTTACTTTTGGCATGCTTCAATAGTCTACATGGGAGACTAGAAGCTGCCATAACCCAATCAGCTCTGCTACATACAGATTTTTTACGCCATTCCTCCTGTGGTATAAATGATTAGGTGACTTTATTCTTCGGGTCGATGTGATTACAGGGATACCAGATTTATATTGGGTTTTTATGTTGGGTTGCTGTCACACACTAAAAGATGCTTTTTATTGCAAAAAAATAGTTTTTGCATCACCATAGTTTGAGAGCTATAATTTTTCCATATTTTGTCTCACAGTCATGTTTTTTGTGGGACGAGTTGACATTTTTATTGGTACCATTTTCGGGCACATGACATTTTTTGATCGCTTTCTATTCCGATTTTTGTGAGGCAGAACATACAAAAACTAGCAATTCAGGAATTTCTTTTGTTGGGGTTTATGCCATTCCGTGTGCGGTAAAATTGATGAGAGTTTTATTTTTCAGGTTAGTACTATTACAGCGATGCCTACATAGTAACATAGTTAGCGAGGCCAAAAAAGACATTTGTCCATCCTGTTCAGCCTCATTTATATCATTTTATCATTTTTTTATGTTTTGGCGCTTTTCTATTTCATAGAAAAAATAATTATTTTTGCATCGCTTTATTCTTAGAGCTATAACTTTTAATTTTTCTGCTGATGGAGCTGTATGAAGGCTTGTTTTTTGCAGGAAAAAATGATGTTTTCAGCGGTACCATGTTTATATATCCATCTTTTTGATCGCGCTTTATTCCACATTTTGTTCAGTGGTATGATGACATAGCATTGTTTTTTGCCTTGTTTTTCATTTATTTTTTATGGTGTTCACTAACGGGGTTAACTAGTGGGACAGTGTTATAGGTTGGGTTGCTGTGGATGTGGTGATAGCAAATATGTATACTGTTATTGTTTTTTTCATTCAAATATTTATTTATTTAGAGATACAATATTTTTTTATTTTTTTATTATTATTTTTGATTTTATAAAAAAAATATTTTTACAATTTAATTTTTTTTATTTAATTTTTTCTAACTTTTTTATTTTGTCCCACTATGGGACAGTCATTTTTTTGCATGCTGACTGCTTCTACAGCATGGATATGCAGCAGCATCACCATGCCACAGAAACTGTCAGCTCAGCACTGACAGACAAATTTGCTCATCATGCACCAGGGCATGATCAGCAAGTTTGCTAGGTCTGGTGACCCAGATGTCACCATGGTAATAATAGGGACCCCGCGTCACACCACAGGGTGTCCGATTGAAAGGCAGAGGGGCTGACAGCCCTCTTCTGGCTTCTGAAATGCTGTGATCATGTTCGATCACAGTATTTCGAGGGTTAAAGTGTGAGGGAGGGCCAGGGCCGTAGTCGTTGCTGAGACTAGTGGCTCTGGTGCACCCTAGCCTCCCATCACATAAACACAATGTCCCCTCTGTGGCATACCTTCTGCTTGAACTTCTTCACCATCAGGGTCCAATCGGGCTGGCTGAAGTTCTGCTGCTTCCATTGTTGTACAATAAGAGACAGAGTACATTTCAAACTTAAAACAAAGAACTTTACTCTCTATTTGTCGCAGCACATTTTTGTCAGTTACATCAGCATTAGGTTCTATACAATTTACGTTCTCTTCTCTCCCTACTCTTTCTCCTACGTCATTCAGTACATTACGGGTATTGCTTCTTGCGATAACACAGCGTCCTCCCTGTGCGAGCTCACTACATCTGAGCGTTTCCTCGTTCATTTTGCACCGGAAAGGAGGGCATCAGCCCAAGCAATGATCTGCCACATGGCGAGTGTCCTGTGTCTTTGTACTAGTCAAGTACTGCTTCTCAAGCTCCTTCCCCAGACTGCAGTAACGCTGCTGCTTCAGTTGCACTTCTGTCCATCTGGACTCTGAATGGCTGGGTACCTTGCTTAACATTGCAGAGCTGTCCACCCAACACGGGCACTAGGCCCTTACTGAATACAAACAGGAAGGCACTTTCCTCTTAACACAGCCAGACCCTCCTACATAACTATGTATACTATATATACTCGAGTATAAGCCGAGATTTTCAGCACAAAAAAATGGGCTGAAAGTGCCCCTCTCGGCTTATACTCAAGTCATGGAAGGCGGGGGGTCGGCGGGAGAGGGGGAGCGACGTCTGTCAAATACCTGCTCCTGGCGCTCCTCACGCGGTCCCCGCATGT
This sequence comes from Ranitomeya variabilis, assembly GCF_051348905.1. Taxonomy (NCBI): domain Eukaryota; kingdom Metazoa; phylum Chordata; class Amphibia; order Anura; family Dendrobatidae; genus Ranitomeya; species Ranitomeya variabilis. Next base: position 104,705,901 of record NC_135237.1, on the reverse strand, counting down.
CCCAGTCTTGGGGCGCTGCACCTTCTTCCCCTGTTCAGCGGTCACTGGCACCACTCATTAAAGTTATGAATATGGACTCCACTCCCATAGGGGTGGAGCCACATATTCATTTCTGTAATGAGCGGTGCCACATGACTGCTCACTACCGGAAGAAGCTGCCAGCCAGCTCCCAGAGACCGTGGTACACACGGGGACCATGTCAGGAGCATCGGGAGCAGGTGAGTATTTCATATTTACCTTTCCTCGTTCCACCGACGCTCCGTCTTCTGCGTCCTCTGCAGTGACTGTTCAGGTCAGAAGGTGCGATGACATATTAGTGTGCCCGCCGCCCTCTGCCTGAACAGTCAGTGCGGAGAGACGGGATGCTGAGGAGCAGCGGGCAGCAACAAGAGGTGAGTATGTCATTTTTTTTAGTGCAGCAGCAGCATTACATGTGGCACAATGCTATATGGAGCGTCTATGGGGCCATAAAGAACTGCATGGAGCATTATATGGGACATCTATGGGGCCATAACTGCATGGAGCATTATATGGGGCATTATATGGGGCATCTATGGGGCCATAATGAACTGCATGGAGCATTATATGGAGCATTGCATGGGGCCATAAAGAACTGCATGGAGCATTACATGGAGCATTACATGGGGCCATAAAGAACTGCATGGAGCATTATATGGGGCATCTATGGGGCCATAAAGAACTACATGGAGCATTATATGGGGCATCTATGGGGTCATAATTAACTGCATGGAGCATTATATGGAGCATTATATGGTGCCATAAAGAACTGCATGGAGCATTATATGGAGCATTACATGGGGCCATAAAGAACTGCATGGAGCATTATATGGAGCATTACATAGGGCCATAAAGAACTGCATGGAGCATTATATGGAGCATTACCTAGTGCCATAAAGAACTGCATGGAGCATTATATGGGGCATCTATGGGGCCATAAAGAACTGCATGGAGCATTAAATGGGGCATTATATGGGGCATCTATGGGCCATAAAGAACTGCATGGAGCATTATATGGAGCATCTATGGGGACATAACTGCATGGAGCATTGTATGGGGCATCTATGGGGCCATAATGAACTGCATGGAGCATTATATGGAGCATTACATGGGGCCATAAAGAACTGCATGGAGCATTATATGGAGCATTACATAGGGCCATAAAGAACTGCATGGAGCATTATATGGGGCATCTATGGGGCCATAAAGAACTGCATGGAGCATTATATGGGGCATTATATGGGGCATCTATGGGGCAATAAAGAACTGCATGGAGCATTATATGGGGCATCTATGGGGCCATAATGAACTGCATGGAGCATTGTATGGAGCATTACATGGGGCCATATCATGGAGCATTATATAGAGCATCTATGAAGCTATAAAGAACTGCATAGAGCATTATATGGGGCATTTATGGGGCCATAAAGAACTGCATGGAGCATTATATGGGGCATCTATGGGGCCATAAAGAACTGAATGGAGCATTATATGGGGCATCTTATGTGGCAATAAAGAACTGCATGGAGCATTATATGGGGCACATTTGTATATGGAGCATCTTATGGGGCCATAATGAACTGTATGGAGCATTATATAGGGCCTATTTTGTATGGAGCATCTTATGGGGCCATAATGAACTGTATGGAGCATTATATGGGGCTCCTGATTCAATATGGATATTCAAAAACACAACCTACTGATGTCTCAATTAATTTTACTTTTATTGGTATCTATTTTTATTTTTTACATTTACCGGTAGCTGCTGCATTTTCCACCCTAGGCTTATTCTCGAGTCATTACGTTTTCCCAGTTTTTTGTTGCAATATTAGGGGGGGCGGCTTATACTCAGGTCGGCTTATACTCAAGTATATACGGTAATATTGTGCCCCATCTATAGGGTGGGCCATGCATATGGATACACCTAAATAAAATGGAAATGGTGATATCAACTTCCTGTTTGTGGTACATTAGTATATGTGAGGGGGGAAGCTTTTCAAGATGGGTGGGGACCATGGAGGCCATTTTGAAGTTGGCCATTTTGGATCCAACTTTATTTTTCCAATGGGAAGAGGGTCATGTGACACATCAAACTTTTTGAGAATTTCACAAGAAAAACAATGGTGTGCTTGGTTTTGACATAACTTTATTCTTTCATGAGTTATTTAAACATTTCTCTTTGTTTACAGCCATTGACATGTCACAGAGGTTAACATGGGAGGAGCGGATAGAAATTGTGTTGATGTCTGGTGAATGCAGTACCTGTGTCATTGCAGCAGATTTCAATGCAAGACACCCTACACAAGAAAACTGTCACCATTCCCATGTTATTTAGGTGTATCCATATAAATGGTCCACTCAAAACAGTTTGCCTCATCACTGAACTTAATGTTCTGGTTAAACTGAGGGTCCTGTTCCAATTTTTGTTTTGGCCATTCTGAAAATACAGTGTGCCGATCTGGCATCAGTTGAACATCCCTGCGGCGGATATTAGCTACTCACAAATGGCACCCTTACAAAATCCAGCTGCTGCAGCATCTCAACGAGGATGACCCAGATAAAATGTTTTTTGGGGATTCCAACATAGATCCCAAGATAGTGCTTAGCAGAAAGCACTGTATTGAACAGGCACAAAGAAAACCACTTGGCACTACCATCTTCCTCCCATAAATGCACGCTGATTTACATAAACGCAGTCAATGTTTGTAGCCGGCTGCAGTAACAATCAGTAATAACATTTATTTTTATATAGCGCTAACATATTCCGCAGCGCCTTACAGTTTGCACTCATTAACATCGCTGTCCCTGATGGGGCTCACAATCTAAATTCTCTATCAGTATGTTTTTGTAATGTGGGAGGAAACCAGAGTGCCCAGAGGAAACCCACGCAAACACCGGGAGAACATACAAACTCCTTGCAGATGTTGTCCTTGGTGGGATTTGAACCCAGGACTCCAGCGCTGCAGTGCTAACCACTGAGCCACCGTGCTGCCCTTAATGAGTGTTGCTCTGTTGCTATGAATGCCGTCATCTCCACTTCTACTACTTGGGAGGGAGCACTGTATGAATGTCAACCTAGCCTAAGGTTGCAGAAATGCTGGAGTTCAGATTAATGGAGGAGGCAGATGATGGAATGGTCTTCTGCCTTACAGGACTCAAAATCCATGCAAAAAAATGGAAATAGCCTGTTCATCACAGAAATTATTCTTAAAAATATTTTCTAATTTTTACATAAAAAAGCACTGTGCTGCACGCATATTAAACCATTAATAAAACAGATTTTACAGAATTTTAGTATTGAAGATCAATTCTGAAAATGTATCATCAATATCCAATCAGTGGGGGTCCAACTCCTGAGACACCGATGAACAACTTGATTAGAAGACTTAAGGTATTAAAATATTTGTAATCTTGAAAACTGCAGTACCATATCACTAATATATGCCTTCAATGCCCAAATGGTCTAGGAGTTGATCACTTAGACCCTCACCTATCACTGCAATGAAGGGGCAAGGGTGCTACTGCTAAGGAAACACTATACAAATTTCTTTCCAAGTGGTTATGCTCAGCTTTTTCCAGGCAAATATATTGATATCCATTCATTAGGTTGTCCTAACAAAGTAGATCAGGTCCAAGACAAGATCATATGGTACTTTTCTAGTGCTGATACCATGTAATACAGTTTTGCTTTACCTCCAGTATCTGAAACAATCCCTAATATTATTGTGTTGCAAACATTTTCTAGGTCACAAATATTGATATCGCCATGTCTACTTGCACACATAACATTTTTAACAATAGAAACCATTTTTCAATGCAAAAACATTTACAAATTTAGGATAGCTTTCTCAATACACATACCATATGGATAACAATAACTAACCATCCCTCCTACAGGGTTTACGCTATTTTGTCAAAAATTCCGAATCATCTTTTATCCAACATTGCAATGATGAGACACCTGCTTCTGGCTAAGAAAATGTACAATCATGTTGCCAACATCTGTACAACATGCTGATTTTCACAAGCAGAATGATTAGAATTCGATTTAAATTCCAAACACCGTCAATGTATTTAGAGGGATGAAATAACTGAAATAATTTGCAAAAATATATTTTCAAATGCAGTATTTCTGAGCGAGCATATTATTCATAAAACTTTGTATAGTAATTTCAATTTCTCATTATATAAGTCATTTATAGTGATGGGATATTTGGCCATATGTATGACATGCTCCTTATCAATTTCCAAAGAGTGAATAATATCTATGTCATAATAGTAATGAAGTCCAGAATTGTCAGCTAAGACTGCTTGTCTATACAAACAATTCAAGAGAAATGTGTTAGACTGAAATTCAATAACTTAACATAACATTTACTTAGGAAATGACATAAAGGTCTGATTTTCTGATTCTGTATTTTAAAAAGTTAGAATATACTGTATAACTAATTTACAGCGTAAGTACATAAACCGCAAAACTCCTTTAATGGGAACCTGTGATATAAAAAAACGCTATTAACCTGCAGATATGGGGTTAGGTTCAGGATAATAGCGTTCTGAACCTGCCCGGCGGCCTCACTGAGAGCACCGCTGCCGGGAAGAAATTAACTTTATTCCTCCCAGCAGCCTCGGACTTTAAGTCATAGAGGTGGGCAGACATGGCCCTAGTCACTGCTCAGTACATAGGTAGCAGTGGCTGTAACCACTCCGGCTCTAATGCTGAGGTGCCTGTCCGTTAGTGCTGGCTTAGCCACATATCTGCAGCTTATTAGCGTTTTTTTAACATGACAAGTTCCTTCTAAGAAATAAACATAACTGAATAGTAGCTGAACTGCTGTATCCAGAAAGGACAATTAAACAGTGAATGGAGCCATGCTGTTCAAGCTTCCTTTATTGTATACACTTGGCTGAAAACTGCTGGTCTTTGGAGGTGCCGAGTGTCAGACCCCCAGGAATCTGATTATCATGGTTGCTGACAGGATTCCCTTTCCTGTCCTCTCAGGGTTAATTTTGCATGGCCTCCTTTTGGTTTGGGGAGGGCTATATTTACCCGCCTCCGCCTGGGATCCTTGTCAATGATACATTCGCTTTTGACTGTGTGTCTGACCCCTGGTGTGCTTGCATACTGTTTTGTCCATTTGCCTTTTAGTGTATGATCCAGTCTGTTTTCTTGTCTGTGCATTTTCCTAGTGACTATGTCCTTGTTACCTGTTTTCTGGCTCTGACTCTTGGCTTGGTGCTCTTTCTCTTCCCATCTGCCTACCCCATTTGTACTGCATCGCTATCTCTGGCTATCTGACCTCTTGCTACATCCTGACCACCCTTTACGTCTCACCCTTTTGTACTATGCTGTCCTCCCGGCTTGACTTCGGCACTTTCTGACTACTCTAGGGCATATACAGTCACCACCGTAACTCGGCGTCTGGCTCCACCTCCGGCCACTCCCAGATGATCGCGTGTTTCAGGTCCTGCATGCCAGCAGGTAAGCTTGCTGCAGCTCTCCGCACACACTCACGGTCCGTTTTGAACACGTGCGCAGACTCCTGCTCTGAGTCTGCAGATGGGTTCCTGATACTGATATTGTTGATCTATTGTATGCATAGGTTATCAATATCTTAAAGGGGTTGGCCACCTTTAGGGACATTTTTTTACTTAAATGAATGTCTTCTTGGCTACAAATCATTTTTGCAATTGGGTTTCATCACAAACTGTTGACTTTTACAGGCTCTTAGTGTCTCTGCAAATCTAATTTTAGTTTGTGGTCATCATCAATCAGCTTAGAGGAGCTCAGAAAAAGATAGATAAAGAAAAGTTACAATTTCCTGTTAGACGGTCAGACGAGCTCACTGATGGATTCTCATCTAAAGGGTTGGCCACTTTCTCTTGTGGGAGCAGCTTTTCTGACAAACTGATCAACACTTCTGTCTGCACAACAAACGCTGGTGGAAGAGCAGTGACCAGATCTATCCATCAGCCTCTTCTAATAAACAGGCAGGTTTCCCCTCTGAGATGTTTTACAGCTACCGGATAATGGACAGGTCTATGTCAAAAAAGATAAAAAAGACAGCGCCTCACAAAATGGTGAAAGATCAATCTTACATTTTATTCTGCCCCTTGTGCCAACGTTTCGGTCAGGAGACCTTTTTCAAGCTTCGCTCTGGGATGGACTCCCTGGTTTTAATGTGCGCTTTTTGTCCTTAAAGGATATGGCTTTATTGTGGGGTGTGGTTTAACTGTTTTTGTTTGGACAATGGACAGGTCTAGTCACCTGCTCTTCCAATAGCAGCCATTGTATGGACAGAAGTGCTGGTCAGTCTATGAGGAAAGCTTCACTAAGAAGAGAAAGATGTTAAACCCTTTAACTGAGAGTCCATAAGTGAGCTCATTCTGACAGTCTAAAGGTACCTTCACACTAAACGATATCGCTAGCGATCCGTGACGTTGCAGCATCCTGGATAGCGATATCGTTGTGTTTGACAGGCAGCAGCGATCAGGATCCTGCTGTGATATTGCTGGTCGTTGCTGAAAGTTCAGAACTTTATTTGGTCATCAGATCGGCGTGTATCGTCGTGTTTGACAGCCAAAGCAACGATGCCAGCGATGTTTTACAGTGGTAACCAGGGTAAATATCGGGTTACTAAGCGCAGGGCCGCGCTTAGTAACCCGATGTTTACCCTGGTTACCATTGTAAAAGTAAAAAAAACAAACAGTACATACTCACCCTCTGATGTCTGTCACACGTCCCTCGCCGTCTGCTTCCCGCACTGACTGTGAGCGCCGGTCGTAAAGTGAAAGCAGAGCACAGCAGTGACGTCACCGCTGTGCTGTACTTTACGGCCGGCAATCACAGTCAGTGCAGGAAGCAGATGGCAAGAGACGTGTGACAGACAGCAGAAGGTGAGTATGTACTGTTTGTTTTTTTTACTTTTACAATGGTAACCAGGGTAAACATCGGGTTACTAAGTGCGGCCCTGCGCTTAGTAACCCGATGTTTACCCTGGTTACCCGGGGACCTCGGCATCGTTGGTCGCTGGAGAGCTGTCTGTGTGACAGCTCCCTAGCGACCACACAACGACTTAAGGTACCGTCACACTAAACGATATCGCTAGCGATCCGTGACGTTGCAGCGTCCTGGATAGCGATATCGTTGTGTTTGACACGCAGCAGCGATCTGGATCCTGCTGTGATATCGCTGGTCGTTGATTAAAGTTCAGAACTTTATTTGGTCGTCAGATCGCCGTGTATCGTTGTGTTTGACAGCAAAAGCAACGATACCAGCGATGTTTTACAATGGTAACCAGGGTAAACATCGGGTTACTAAGCGCAGGGCCGCGCTTAGTAACCCGATGTTTACCCTGGTTGCCAGTGTAAAATGTAAAAAAACAAACACTACATACTCACATTCCGGTGTCTGTCACACGTCCCTCGCTGTCCGCTTCCTGCACTGACTGTGAGCTCCGGCCGGCCGCAAAATGAAAGTACAGCACAGCGGTGACGTCACCTGTTATGATTTTCCCAATGGCAGGGAAATCAAAATAACAACGGACTAGCTCTCGGGTGATGGGAACTAAAGTGACCGTGACCTGAACCTGACACGACACTGGAAGTAGCCGGGGAGTGTTTCCTACGATGCCCTAGACACCACGCGCCAACCGGAGATCTAACTACCCCTATCAGAGGAATATACAGGCCTGCCTTACCTCCAGAGATGAACCCCAAAAGGAGATAGCAGCCCCCCACAGATATTGACGGTGAGTCAAGAGGAAAAGACATACGTAGGATGAACAGCAGATTTAGCACAGTGAGGTCCGCTTACTAGATAGCAGAAGTACAGGAAAGAGTCACTTCACGGTCAACTTCAAAACACTACTCAAAAACACCATCCTGAAATTACTTTAAAACTCCAGTGACAACTCATGCCACTGGAGTGGCAATTCCAGTCCACGAGAGCTTCCAGCTACAGAGAGTCACATTGCAAATAGCTGGACAAAAATAGAATAAACTAGAAACAAAATTCAACTTAGCTGAACAGGATCTTGAGGCAGGAGAATGCAACAGAATGCTACTGATACATTGTTGGCCGGCATCAGACCAGCAGCCAAGCAGCCTTAAATAGGAAACTCCCCTAATGGGTGTCAACAGGTGATCAAGGATAGAAGAAGGCAAATAAGTGGCACTACCATAAAACACCACCGGGGGAGCCCACAAACAGAATTCACAACAGTACCCCCCCCTTAAGGAGGGGGCACCGAACCCTCACCAGAACCACCAGGGCGATCTGGATGAGCACTATGAAATGCACGAACCAAATCAGGAGCATGAACATCAGATGCTGTCACCCAAGAATTATCCTCCTGACCATAGCCTTTCCACTGAACCAGATACTGAAGTTTCCGTCTGGAAACACGGGAGTCCAAGATCTTTTCCACCACATACTCCAACTCACCCTCAACCAGCACAGGAGCAGGAGGATCAGCAGACGGAACAACCGGCACCTCATACCTCCGCAACAATGACCGATGAAAAACATTATGAATAGTAAAAGATGCTGGGAGGTCCAAACGAAAGGACACAGGATTGAGAACCTCCAGAATCCTATAAGGGCCGATAAACCGAGGCTTAAACTTAGGAGACGAGACCTTCATAGGAACAAATCGAGAAGACAACCAAACCAGGTCCCCAACACAAAGACGAGGACCGACACGCCGATGACGATTAGTGAACTGTTGAGTCTTCTCCTGGGACAACTTCAGATTGTCCACAACCTGTCCCCAAATCTGATGCATTCTATCAACCACAGCATCTACTCCAGGACAATCCGAAGACTCCAATTGACCGGACGAAAAGCGAGGGTGAAACCCTGAATTACAAAAAAATGGAGAAACCAAAGTGGCAGAACTGGCCCGATTGTTAAGGGCAAACTCTGCCAATGGCAAAAAATCAAGCCAATCGTCCTGATCAGCAGACACAAAACACCTCAAGTAAGTCTCCAAGGTCTGATTAGTACGCTCAGTCTGGCCATTAGTCTGAGGATGGAATGCAGACGAAAAAGACAAGTCGATGCCCATCCTGGCACAGAACGCCCGCCAAAATCTAGACACAAACTGAGTACCCCTGTCAGACACTATATTCTCAGGAATACCATGCAAACGCACAACATTCTGAAAAAATAGAGGGACCAGCTCAGAGGAGGAGGGCAATTTGGGCAAAGGTACCAAGTGAACCATCTTGGAAAAACGGTCACACACCACCCAGATGACGGACATCCTACGAGAAACAGGAAGGTCAGAAATAAAGTCCATAGAGATGTGCGTCCAAGGCCTCTTAGGAATAGGCAAGGGCAACAACAACCCGCTGGCCCGGGAACAGCAGGGCTTAGCCCGAGCACAAACATCACAAGACTGCACAAAAATACGTACATCTCGAGACAAGGAAGGCCACCAGAAGGACCTAGACACCAGATCCCTGGTGCCAAAAATTCCAGGATGACCTGCCAACGCGGAAGAGTGAACCTCCGAAATAACTCTACTGGTCCAGTCATCAGGGACAAACAATCTACCAGGCGGACAGCGATCAGGCCTATCCACCTGAAACTCCTGCAAAGAGCGCCGCAGGTCTGGGGAGACAGCTGACAATATCACCCCATCCTTCAGGATGCCAGTAGGTTCGGAATCACCAGGCGAGTCAGGCTCAAAACTCCTAGAGAGGGCATCCGCCCTCACATTCTTAGACCCAGGCAGATATGAAACCACAAAGTTAAATCGAGAGAAAAACAACGACCAGCGCGCCTGTCTAGGATTCAGACGCCTGGCTGACTCAAGATAAATTAGATTTTTGTGGTCAGTCAAGACCACCACCTGGTGTCTAGCACCCTCAAGCCAATGACGCCACTCCTCAAATGCCCACTTCATGGCCAAGAGCTCCCGATTTCCAACATCATAATTTCGCTCAGCGGGCGAAAACTTTCGAGAGAAAAACGCACATGGTCTCATCACTGAGCAGTCAGGACCTTTCTGCGACAAAACTGCACCTGCTCCGATCTCGGAAGCATCTACTTCAACCTGGAACGGGAGCGAAACATCAGGCTGGCGCAACACAGGAGCAGAAGAAAAGCGGCGCTTAAGCTCCCGAAAGGCCTCCACAGCCGCAGAGGACCAATTAGCAACATCAGCACCCTTCTTGGTCAAATCAGTCAAAGGTTTAGCAATGGCAGAAAAACCCGCTATGAATCGGCGATAGAAATTAGCAAATCCCAAGAATTTCTGAAGACTCTTTAGAGAAGTAGGTTGTACCCAATCACAAATAGCCTGAACCTTAACAGGGTCCATCTCCATAGATGAAGGGGAAAAAATATATCCCAAAAAGGAAATTCTCTGAACCCCAAAAATACACTTTGAGCCCTTCACAAATAGAGAATTAGCTCGTAAAACCTGAAAAACTCTCCTGACCTGTTGAACATGAGATTCCCAGTCCTCCGAAAAAATCAAAATATCATCCAAATACACAATCATAAATTTATCCAGATATTCACGGAAAATATCGTGCATAAAGGACTGAAAAACGGAAGGGGCATTCGCGAGACCGAAAGGCATTACCAAATACTCAAAATGGCCTTCAGGCGTATTAAATGCGGTCTTCCACTCATCCCCCTGCTTAATCCGCACCAAATTATACGCACCACGTAGATCGATCTTAGTGAACCACTTCGCCCCCTTTATGCGAGCAAAAAGATCAGTCAGTAAAGGTAACGGATACTGGTATTTAACTGTAATCTTATTCAGAAGTCGATAGTCGATACAAGGTCTCAATGAACCATCCTTTTTACCCACAAAGAAAAACCCTGCCCCCAGTGGAGACAAAGAGGGGCGAATATGACCCTTTTCCAAAGATTCTCTGATATACTCCCGCATAGCAGTATGTTCAGGTACAGACAAATTAAACAAGCAACCCTTAGGAAATTTACTACCGGGAATCAACTCAATAGCGCAGTCACACTCTCTGTGAGGAGGGAGAGAATCAGTTTTAGGCTCCTGAAAGACATCATAAAAATCTGACAGAAATGCTGGGATCTCAGAGGGAGTAGATGAAGAAATGGGAACCAAAGGTGCATCCCCATGAATCCCCTGACATCCCCAGCTCAGCACAGACATTGATCTCCAGTCCAAGACTGGATTATGAATTTGTAACCATGGTAATCCAAGTACTAATACGTCATGTAGATTATATAACACAAGGAAACGAATAATCTCCTGATGGTCTGGGGACAGATGCATAGTCACTTGTGTCCAATATTGTGGTTTATTGCTAGCCAAAGGTGTAGAATCAATACCCTTTAAGGGAATAGAAACCTCCAGAGGCTCTAAATCAAACCCACAACGCTTGGCAAAGGACCAATCCATGAGACTCAGAGCGGCGCCAGAATCCACATAAGCATCCACAGTAACAGATGATAAAGTACAAATCAATGTCACAGACAAAAGAAATTTAGACTGCAAGGTACCCATAGAAAAAGATTTATCAACCTTTTTATCAACCTTCTTTATGCGTTTAGAGCATGCTGATATAACATGAGCTGGATCTCCACAATAGAAGCACAACCCATTTTTGCGCCTGTAATTCTGTCGTTCGCCTCTAGACAATACACTATCGCATTGCATATGCTCTGGTGCCTTTTCAGAGGTCACCGCCAAATGATGCACAGGTTTTTGCTCAGAAGATACCGCCATATGGTGCACAGGTTTTTGCTCAGAAGATACCGCCATATGGTGCACAGGTTTTTGCTCAGAAGATACCGCCATATGGTGCACAGATTTGCGCTCCCGTAAACGCCGATCAATCTGGATAGCCAATTTCATGGCATCATTCAGACCTGTAGGCACAGGGAACCCCACCATGACATCCTTCACGGCATCAGAGAGACCTTCTCTGAAATTAGCTGCTAGAGCGCACTCATTCCATTTAGTAAGCACCGACCATTTACGAAATTTTTGGCAGTATATCTCAGCTTCATCTTGCCCTTGAGAAAGAGCTATCAAGGCTTTCTCAGCCAAAATCTCTAAATTAGGTTCTTCATAAAGCAACCCCAAAGCCAGAAAAAACGCATCTACATTTAATAACGCAGGATCCCCTGGCGACAATGCAAATGCCCAACTTTGTGGGTCACCCCGCAATAGAGAAATAACAATTTTAACCTGTTGCGCAGGATCACCAGCAGAGTGAGATTTCAGAGACAAAAACAATTTACAATTCTCTCTGAAATTCAAAAAACGGGATCTGTCTCCGGTAAAAAATTCAGGCATAGGGATCTTAGGTTCAGACATTGGAGCACGTATAACAAAATCTTGTAAGTTCTGGACCTTTGTAGCCAGGTTATTCAGACCTGCAACCAAACTCTGTGGATCCATGATTCAAACAGGTGTAACCAAAGCCATTCAGAGATTAAGAGGAGAGGAAAAAAAAAAAGGCTGAAGACTGCAGTTTAAGCAAGGAGTACAAATAAGCACTAAGGTGCACTTTCCAAACACAGAAGGAAAAAAAACCTTTTCATATCCTTTCCTGCTTTAGTGCATAGTTTTAACACATGTGGGCCGGCCAAACTGTTATGATTTTCCCAATGGCAGGGAAATCAAAATAACAACGGACTAGCTCTCGGGTGATGGGAACTAAAGTGACCGTGACCTGAACCTGACACGACACTGGAAGTAGCCGGGGAGTGTTTCCTACGATGCCCTAGACACCACGCGCCAGCCGGAGATCTAACTACCCCTATCAGAGGAATATACAGGCCTGCCTTACCTCCAGAGATGAACCCCAAAGGGAGATAGCAGCCCCCCACAGATATTGACGGTGAGTCAAGAGGAAAAGACATACGTAGGATGAACAGCAGATTTAGCACAGTGAGGTCCGCTTACTAGATAGCAGAAGTACAGGAAAGAGTCACTTCACGGTCAACTTCAAAACACTACTCAAAAACACCATCCTGAAATTACTTTAAAACTCCAGTGACAACTCATGCCACTGGAGTGGCAATTCCAGTCCACGAGAGCTTCCAGCTACAGAGAGTCACATTGCAAATAGCTGGACAAAAATAGAATAAACTAGAAACAAAATTCAACTTAGCTGAACAGGATCTTGAGGCAGGAGAATGCAACAGAATGCTACTGATACATTGTTGGCCGGCATCAGACCAGCAGCCAAGCAGCCTTAAATAGGAAACTCCCCTAATGGGTGTCAACAGGTGATCAAGGATAGAAGAAGGCAAATAAGTGGCACTACCATAAAACACCACCGGGGGAGCCCACAAACAGAATTCACAACAGTCACCGCTCTGCTGTTAGGGCCGGCGCTCACACAGTGCAGGGAAGCGGACGCCGGGGGACGCGAATGTAAGTATGTAGTGTTTTACATTTTACACTGGTAACCAGGGTAAACATCGGGTTACTAAGCGCGGCCCTGCGCTTAGCAACCCAATGTTTACCCTGGTTACCCGGGGACCTCGGCATCGTTGGTCGCTGGAGCGCGGTCTGTGTGACAGCTCTCCAGCGACCACACAGCGACGCTGCAGCGATCGGAGTCGTTGTCTGTATCGTTGCAGCGTCGCTTAGTGTGACGGTACCTTAACCAACGATCACGGCCAGGTCGTATCGCTGGTCGTGATCGTTGGTAAATCATTTAGTGTGAAGGTACCTTAAGAGAAATAGTCTGTAACTCCTTTATCTGTCATTTCCTGACCACCTCTAAGCTGATTTATAACCACATTCTACATTAAAGTTGAATTTCCTGAGAAACAAAAGACTGTAAAAGCCAAAGAGCACAAAATTTGTAATGAATCCCAATTGCAAAAAAATTTTTAGACTAAAATACATTATGTTTATTTTATGTAGTATTTAAGTTAAAAAAAAGTCCCAAGGGTGGCCACTTTAAGTTTAGATTGCCCAATTTTTTAAAATAAAAAGTTAGCACAATTTTGATGTGAGATTGTGGGATGCTAGAATACAAAATAATTTAAACTATTCACCATGTAATTGAATTGTACCTATAGTAGTGACATCTTGTTACCTAATACTTATGACCATGTGATTGACATTTGTAAGAAGCAGCATGCTGAAGGCGCCCATATACTTTAGACTGAGCAAAAAGATATCCAACATTTATCTCTCCTGACTCCCCCATACAAGTGAACAATTGGCTCAGTCATGAGTTCATGTTTTCCTCATTTAGCAGGAGAATAAAAGGATTGGGTATTTGAATTTAAACTTCTCGACCCTTCTATCCCTTGTCATCTTGTGAGAGTCAGGAAATACTCACAAATATTAAATGGTCCTCTGGTCCCTACACATTCAGCAGACTTTCATCTAATGTGTGGGAGCCTTAAGTTCACTTGCTCAGCATCTGGTCTAACTGATTCACTGCATCCGTTTTTCAATCTGCTCCTGATGTATCCTGGATGGAAAGATTTTAGCTGTTCAGTGAACTCCGCATGTTACCGACAAAGTGTCTGCTATCGCTTGCATCCCTCCTGAAGCACATCCTATGCCAGGCTGAACCAGGCAAGTAATGCTAGAGCATCAGTATACCTACTGTTGACAGAAAGAAGCAGCTGGGAATAAAACGCCTGCCTCCCATCAATAGCCCATTGAGAGGATAAGTAATAACAGCTAAGTACAGGAAAGACAATTTCCATTTCTGGGACCATATGGCTAATGCTTTTACTAAGCCCATCAAAATTGGCTCTAGATATTTACTGGGAGATAGGAATGGAGTGACTGCTCCTTGGTATCTACCTGAATGTACTAGCATGGCCATACCAACTTAAAAGATGCCTCAACCAGAAGTCCAGAACTAATCAACATTTATGCACTTTTTCTCTGAAAAATCCAATTTGTCAGGCTAGTCGAAATTGTAAGTTTTCAGTACCGTGGTCTACCAGATCATTAGAGTAACTTACTGTAACTATAAATTGTAAAATGATTTAATTAAACATCATGTTTTAATTAATTAAATCTTAAATTTATGAACATTACAAATCATTAAATATCATTTACTAGTTATGCTTACCATTACTTGACGAAAAGTTCCATCATTTTATGATTAGAGTGCATGACATATTACCTAAATCATAACAAATATCTGCATAAATGACTTACTAATTTGGCCAAGAGCATATTCATACGGCCTCATTTTTACAAAATCACAAACAGGAAGAATATTGCATTTGGTTTGATGAAATAGCCCATCTGCAACTTTTTCCATGATATACTATACTCGAATACAACTCCAAATACACCAATATGATTCCTGTAGGATTCTGCCAAGAGGCCAGATGCTAGTGTCAGAAGAATATATTCCATAGTTTGGCATTTGGGCTTTAATACTGCCCTCAGCAAAGAGATGAGATGAGCTGAAACCAAATATCAAAGACATAAAAAATTCAACAGATATTTTGTATATACCTCAGTCTAAGAATCTGATTGCAAACAAGAAAGACAGTTTATTAAACTAATTGTGCTCACTAATCATAATTACAGGGGCCATAATTAATACTGTCAATATGAACAACATGCTCATCACTATTTGAACTCCACATTTGGCACTGCTGCTTGGGGGATATAATTCTAATCTGTTTCAGTAGTATTTTATTTATATAAAGGGCAAGGGAGGGGTGTAATTGGCAAATATACAGAGCTGAAAAAAGTATGAGAACAGATGGATATAGTAAATGCATAGAAGACCAGCTTCCTAGCATAGAGCATTAGTAGCCACAATATTTCAAGGAAGGTGAGCACAGAAGGAACAATTGTTACATTTCCTAATATACAATGTGTTAACATTTGGTGTCCAAGAGCTAATTTGCAGCAAGGCAGAGATTATTTGCTTTTATTTATATTTATGCATCTATTACAATTATTAACTTTTTTTTAGCATTTTATGATTCAGTAGATTCATATGCGACAGGTAAAAAATATATATATATATTTTGCTTCCTTTTTACAAACAGCATATTCCTTGGGGTAAAAAAATGATCACCTATCCTGTGGACGTGAGTAGGGGTCTGATTGCTGAGACCTGCACCGATCAGTAGAAGAGAGAACATTTAGCCCCAATAAAGCTCGTGCAGATGACTGTACTATAGGTCGGAGTGCGATCCGGCAAAATATCGGTTTGCACTTGGACCAATTTAAGTCTATAGCGTCGAGCACATGTCTGATTTTTCCATTGACTGAGCTTATCCAAGCAAAAATATTGCTGCATGTCCGAGTTTGATCTGGTATTTGGGCATGCAAGTCAATGAGTCTGTGAAAACCATCGGACTGCACTCAAATGACATCTTTTCTTTGATCAGATTGTGATTGGCATAATTGACTCGATTCTCTTGGAGGAGAGAATTTTATAGCCTTAGAATGGAGCTGCAGAATGCAAGTGCGATATTTGCTCCATTCTTTAGCTATAGGGCTGCCAAATGCTGCATTCGATTTTTTACGGCAGTTCCTTAAGGAAAGAATGGAGTAGTGGTTGGGAATGTGCACTGCTTCTCCATTATAATGGGGATAAAAGTTTGCCGTTCAGCTGATCGGTGCAGGTCCCAGAGGTCAGAACCATACGATTAATAAGTTATCGTCACCTATCCTGTGGATAAATGATAACCTGTTTTTACCGGAGAACCTCTTTACTGAAATTTATGCCATCAACCACATTTAGCTTCCAACCACAGTATATGTGATAAATAAGAAATTGGTGGGGAACCAACTACTAGGACCCCCACTTATCGTAAGAATAGAGGTTCCATGTGACCCATGTATATGAAGAGCTAGTGTCCATGCATTACAAGTGCTGCATTAATTTCAATGTGTTAATGGCAGAAGCAGTGCAAGTGTGTGTCTACTGCTCTCATAGACAGTGAATGGAGCGCTAATTATGCATGTGCTCCATTGCCACATTGCTCATTAATTTATTCAAGTGTATTGCAACAATGTTATTCCTGGACTGTAAACGCAGTTTGTTTTTTTTTACTTTTACTGTATATTTAAAAAAATAACTTTATTACAATGTATTTTTATTTTCATTCACAATTCAATTTTTGTTCCCTTAGCTGATCAAATTCTTTAAATGCATAATTCCATATAGATGAATGATATATCAGACAATATCCTGATGGGTAAAGACATGTCTGTTTCATGTCTGAAATATTTTGTTGCTAAGGGAGCCAAGACATTCACAACTAGATAAACCATTACTAGATGGATATTATCTGTGTAATATGATGGAATGATGTACACTTTAACCCCTTCGCCCCGAAGCCTATTTTCACCTTCCTGACCAGGCCAATTTTTACAATGCTGACCACAGTCACTTTATGAAGTCATAACTCTGGAACGCTCTGGAACGCTTCAACGGATCCCACTGATTCTGACACTGTTTTGTTGTGACATATAGTACTCCATGATAGTGGTAAAATTTATTTGACATGACTTAACGTATATTTGTGAAAAAAACGGAAATTTGTCAAAAATGTTGAAAATTTTGCAATTTTCAAACTTTTAATTTTTATTCCCTTAAATCAGAGAGTCATATCGCACAAAATAGTTAATAAATGACATTTCCCACATGTCTCTTTTACATAAGCACAATTTTTGAAACATAATTTTTTGTTACAAAGTTACAAGAGTTAAAAGTTGATCAGCGATTTCTCATTTTTACAGCAACATTTGCAAAACCATTTTTTTCAGGGACCACCTCACATTTGATGTGACTTTGAGGTACAGTGGGTACAGAAAGTATTCAGACCCCTTGACATTTTTCACTCTTTGTTTCATTGCAGCCATTTGGTAAATTCAAAAAAGTTCATTTTTTCTCTCATTAATGTACTCTCTGCACCCCATCTTGACTGAAAAAAAAACAGAAATGTAGAAATTTATGTAAATGTAATAAAAAAGAAAAACTGAAATATCACATGGTCATAAGCACTAGTAAATTAGGGAGACAAAAAGGGCATATAGGGTCTTATCCTCAGATTAAAATGCGGTATTTTACCAGGGAGCTGCTCACCTGATGGTGTAAAACAAAAGCATGTACATATCAGCTGCTGCCACGGGCCACCAGCACGACCTTCTCAGAGACGTTGTGCAGGATAGTTTGTGGTTTAAGTCTGCGCTGCCACAATAATACAGATTCGGATGTAATGAAGAATTCTGGTGGTTTATTCAATGCGTTTCAAGGTCTCTCTGACCCCTTCATCAGGAAACACCACAAAGACAACTTTTTTGATGTCTTTTTGGTGTTTTCCTGATGAAGGGGTCAGAGAGACCTTGAAACGCATTGAATAAACCACCAGAATTCGTCATTACATCTGAATCTGTATTATTGTTTTTCAAATAATTTTTATTGATTTTATAAATTTAATAGAGGTGAAGGGTAAAGGGTAAGGGAAAACAGGGTGGAAGGGACAAAAGGAAAAGACAGGCATAGATATATACTACTATAGCTTACTCAAACAGAAAAAGACTGTAGCTTACTCAAACAGATTAAATGTAGCTCAATATTAAATCAAATACAACTGTCGCTTCTTAATAACAAAAAGTAAGTATGATGTATATAAGGGCCTGTCCTGTCTGGAATCACCTAAGGTGACTCTAGGAATTTGTGGGGGCAAAGTATGGTTCATTTACAAGCTATAATTGGGGAATAAGTGGAAAACAATTGTTCCAGGTCTTTGGATAATAACGTCACTATTTTCAGTAAAATGTTGATTGTAGAACTATTTCACTTGGGATGAAAGTTTGATTTGGACATAGAAAGGAGTCTGGGAAAACCCATGGATGATTTTATACTGGCACGTTTCAGAAAATCAGCTCTTCTCCGCTGGAGAAGATATATTAATCAATTTGGATGCAAATTTAATTTGTAGCGTAGAGAACTGAGTCCAATTGTAAGGTATTCTGGCCTTTTGAAGCTAACGAGTAGTGGATTGAAATAATTTCCATTTATGCAAGGTTTCCTTAGCCAGGTCTTTAAAAAAGGTTAAATGACTAAACGGAGAAGAGAGGAATCTTGGCTCTTTTGAAATACCGAGTAGTGTATTTCTGACCAAGTTGGGGTAAAAAGAGACGATAACATCAGTAGCAACATCAGATGTAAGAGTAGATGGCCTGCGAATTCTAAAGACCTTCTCAATTAAGTTTTTCCCATGGGCGTTAGGAATTAAATGAGAAACTAAGGAAGAGATGTAATCCCTTAAATGGAAAGACTGGACCGTTTTTGGAATCCCTCTGATCTTCACATTGTTTTTCCGTTTAAAGTCTTCAAGATTAGTTAGACTTTTTCTGAAGGAAGTAATATCTTTTTGAATGTTTTTCAATGAATCTGAGATTGTAGTAATGTTCTGTCAAAAGCCCCAAAGGATTTTGAAAGTGAGGCATCCACTATGCGTGATAACATATCTTTGAAGAGCTCTTTGATGAAACTCTCGGAAGCTTTGACTTTGTTTAAGTGTATAGAATCATCAGATTCCATTTCGATTTCAGACAATATTTTTGAGTTATCTTCATTATTAGTATTTTTCCCTGAAATGTCTACTGAAACTAGGAGGGCCTTACATATGTTGATGATAAATTTTTCTGTTGGGTTATCATCGGTTGCTTGAATATCATTTGTCAATGAATTATTGTAATTACATTGCACTTGTAATTTTCTCTGATTTAGTTTGACTGATTTAGTTTTTTGTTTACATTTTTCAAAACTTTCAGAATTTTCACAACTGGTTGTATGTTCTGAAGAAGTATATGAACATGAAGAAAAAATGTCATCGGGAACCATGTCATCAGAAAAATAGTTACCTCTATAACCAAAAGAATCTGTATTGTTATAAAACTCCTCAGAGTGACTATGCTCCAACTGTCCCGATGAATCGAGGGATTCATTTGATTGATCAGATTTGTTTTCTATATCTTTGTGAGAAGAAACAAATTTGTCTGTGGAGAAGATATTTGTTGTTTCCTTAACAAATTTACCTGAGTAAGGAGCTACATTAGGAACCTCCCCTTTAATTTCCCCCAGATTGTAGTCTCCAGTAGTATGTGTGGATTTAGAAGAGGTACTCTCTTCAGGTAAAAATTTCAGATGCAGACCCACATGTTTCCCATCAGATAAAAACTTGGCCTCATTTAACTGTATATTAGACATGTGCCCTTTAATGGTGTTACTTCTCAATATATTAGTTGATTGATGAAGTAGTTTTTTGCTTTTAAGTACTGGTATTTTACTTATTGTTACTGATGATTGATCAGTAAGGCCATTTCTTTGGACTTTACTCTCCTTTATTTTGTTTGATGCACTTGAGAGGGTTTTCCTCTCATTGTCTCTGTATGATATTTGCTCTCTAAAAGCTTCACTTTCTGCCTGGTCATGAAGGGGTGTCACTGACTGATTTTGTAACTGTAAGACACTCCCCTCATCCTCCCTCTCTGCATTCAATGCCCATCCTCTTATATTGCCATTTACCCTTGGTATAAACACTGGTGCATCATATCTCAGTCCCCATGGGATCTGGAGAGCCGAGTTAACACTGCCGAGGCCATGCAGCTTTGAAGACAGTGACTCACCATCTTTTCCTGTTTGCTGCGTCATGGCTGCAGCGATCACTGTGGTCTCTCTGCTCTTCTTCTTATAACTGGCAGCCTGCACCAGGGTCTGGATAGGAGCAGGAATCTTCATCGCTTTAATTACCACTCCCCTCGGTTGAGCTGCAGCCCCGGAAAACACTGCGATCCTTCAGCGCATCTTGTCAGCTGGCATCGGAGCTTCTGAAAGGGCGGGAATCTCAGCCGCGTCACCATTTTCTTTTTTCTGCTGTGTCATTGTTTCAGGATCTCTCGCATCCACCCAGCTTCTCCTCAGGACACCATCAGCTGATAGTGGAGCCTCGGTAAGTGCAGGGAGCTTTACAGCTGATGACCAACGGGCGATCTGAGCACCATAAAGCCGCAACTCCGTTGGGTTTTGGCAGGGATCCATATTATGAGGTAAAGGCTTATTCACCTTTATCTCAGAAGAAAGCAGGCCTCCATTAGATCTCCTCACGGTGTCCCTCCATTTCAATAAAGGAATTTTCTTGGATGAATGGACTTTTTTCTTCTTATAACCCAGTCCAGGCATAATCTCACAGGTTTTATGACCAGGTATTACACAAGTAAGTATGCTTTAGGTAGCTGAAAATAGGGGATTTTCAGGAGCTATGCAAAAGCACGTCCACTCCTGTCCCCCGCAAACCATGCCCACCCTGAATCTGTATTATTGTGAGTTAATCCACAAACTATGGTCATAAGCATTCAGACCCTTAGCTCAGACACTCATATTTAAGTCACATGCTGTCCATTTCCTTGTGATCCTCCTTGAGATCTACTCCTTAATTGGAGTCCAGCTGTGTTTAATTAAACTGATAGGACTTGAGTTTGAAAGGAACACACCTGTCTATATAAGACCTCACAGCTCACAGTGCATGTCAGACCAAATGAGATTCATGAGGTCAAAGGAACTGGCCAAGGAGCTCAGAAACAGAATTGTGGCAAGGCACAGATCTGGCCAAGGTTATTTAGAATTTCTGCAGTACTCACAGTTCCTAAGAACACAGTGGCCTCCATAATCCTTAAATGGAAGAAGTTTGGGACCACCAGAAGCCTTCCTAGACCTGGCCATCCAGCCAAACTGAGCAATCGTGGGAGTAGAGCCTTGGTGAGATAGATAAAGAAGAACCCCAAGATCACTGTGGCTGAGTTCCAGAGATGCAGTAGGGAGGTGGGAGAAAGTTCCTCAAAGTCAATTATCACTGCAGCCTTCCACCAGTCGGGACTTTATGGCAGAGTGGCCCGATGGAAGCCTTTCCTCAGTGCAAGACATATGAAAGCCCGCATAGAGTTTGCTAAAAAAACACATGAAGGACTCCTAGACTATGAGAAATAAGAATCTCTGGTCTGATGAGATGAAGATAGACCTTTTTGGTGATAATTCTAAGCGGTATGTGTGGAGAAAACCAGGCACTGCTCATCACCTGCCCAACAGAATCCCAACAGTAAAATATGGTGGTGGCAGCATCATGCTATGTGGGTGGTTTTAAGCTGTAAGGACAGGACAACTGGTTGTCATTGAAAGAAACATGAATGAAGCCAAGTACAGAGATATCCTGGATGAAAACCTCTTCCAGAGTGCTCTGGACCTTAGACTTGGCTGAAGGTTCACCTTCCAACAAGACAATGACCCTAAGCACACAGCTAAAATAACAAAGGAGTGGCTTCAGAACAACTCTGTGACTAATCTTGACGGGCCCAGCCAGAGCCCTCACCTAAACCCAAATGAGCATTTCTGGAGAGACCTGAAAATGGCTGTCCACCAAAGTTCACCGTCCAACCTGATGAAACTGGAGAGGATCTGAAAGGAAGAATGGCAGAGGATCTCTAAATCCAGGTGTGAAAAACTTGTTGCATCATTTCCAAGAAAACTCATGGCTGTACTAGCTCAAAAGGGTGCTTCTACTCAATACTGAGTGAAGGGTCTGAATACTTTTTGACCATGTGATATTTCGTTGTTTTTTTTTATAAATTTGCAAAAATTTCTACATTTCTGGTTTTTTTTCAGTCAAGATGGGGTGCAAAGTGTACATGTTAGGGGTCGAGTTCCCGCCCCTGCACAGGGGGAATCTCAGGCCATTTCCGCTGCAGTCTCCCATTCTTCTCCTGCCGCAGTGGAGCCTGCTCAGCGGAGACGTCGGTCCCAGCGTCTTGCTCAGTCCCACTCTGTACAAAGAGTTACTGCTGCTTTTCCTGCTTCTGCCATTGAAGTCAGTGCTGGGCAGCGGCGAGCAGACACTTCTGGGACTAAGTCCTGCTTTTCTCGTTCTGAGCATGCCCTGAGTAAGATCTCTCAGTGGGGATCGAGGGTCACATGGTCAGATACTGCAGCTAAGTCCATTGGTCCTTTCAGGAAGGTCATGTAGGTGCTAGGACTAAGTCCTGCTCTGCACACACTGAGCATGCCCAGGGCAAGATCTCTCAGTGGAGATCTAGGGTCACATGCTCAGGTATGGCAGTCTCTCATTGGTCCTTCTAGGAAGGTCTTTTACTTGCTGCAGCTATATAAGGCTCGCATGGCCGCATGGCAATGCGCTAGTATCAAGTCTGTTATGTGCATGTGCCAGTGTGGTCACATTTATGTGTGTTCAGGGACTCGGCTGAAATAAGCCCCTAGAATGCCGGCACCTCCGGCGAGGAGATTGTGTGCATGGATTTAGGGCCCCGGCTGAAATAAGCCCCTAGAATACCGGCTCCTCCGGTGAGGAGATTGTATGTTTTCGTGACCACAGACTGCCTTCAGCTCAGCAGTTAGCTGTGAACTCCTGTGGGGTTAACAGGGCACAGCGTCTTGTTTCCGTGCGACTCTGTGAAGTAACAGAGTTTGCTTAAACCACCATATAGTGCTGTCATTTGCTAGCAGCAGGTTCCTCCTGCACGGTGGACCCCGGGCTGCGAACGCACCAATAAAAACATCTATATTTAATCAGTGCATTCCGCTAGCCCTAACAGTACATTAATGAGAAAACAAATGAACTTTTTTTGAATTTACCAAAATGGCTGCAATAAAACAAAGAGTGAAAAATTTAAAGGGGTCTAAATACTTTCTGTACCCACTGTATGTTGACCCCAAATCATCAAATTAATTCCTAATTCTTCCATAATCCCATAATATGGTTTGAAAAGTCGAAAAAATTTAGTGCAAAAACTTGGTGACTTTTTGCAGTTTCTGCAAGTTTTAGGGTATGTGCACATGTTGCGGATTCTGTGTGGATCCACAACGTTTTTTGCGGTGCAGAAACGCTGCAGATCCGAAATTGATTTACAGTACAATGTAAATCAATGAGAAAAAAAAAAGTTGTGCACACGTTGCGGAAAATCCGGTGCGGAAAAGCTGCGGATTAAAAGAAGTAGCATGTCACTTCTTTGCGGATCTGCGTTTTTGTACCCATTCCATTATAGAAATCCGTAGGGGTAAAAAATGCAGTAAATCCGCAAAAAAACGCAGCAAAACCACACAAAAAACGCTGCGGATCCACACAAAAAACGCAACAAATCCGCAGCTGCGTTTTCTGCCAGGAGAGGCAAAATCCGCACCAGAAATTCCTAAGGCTAATCCGCAATGTGTGCACATAGCCTTAGCTAGCTTTGCAAAAATGGGTGGACCTAGGGCACAACAGGGTGAGGCAGCACTCGCTTGCATAATGTATAATGAGCTGTGGTGTGCCATATGTCAAAAATTTTACTCAAGTCTCCGAGAAAGAAGATTTTTGGCAAGGTACATAACACTTTACTGACATGCATGCCCCTTTTAATGAATAAGGTACCTGACTCCAACACGCCCCCTCATCAAAACTGACCAAGATGAGTCTTGATCAATCAGGACCAATGTTATGTGTTTCAAATTTTACATTCTATAGCAATATTACTGTATGTTATTTAATGCACTTGCTTTCTTATTTATTTTAATTCGGGTATATGCACACATTGTCTTTTGTTTGGTTTTGTTCGTTTCCATGGCCAGTTTCTTTTATATCGTGCATGTTTACAAGTCATACTCCGGCTCAGTTTTCTGTTTTGCTTCAGTATTTTTGTATTCAGTACAAATAGGGTGTGGCCCCATTTTTAACGGAGTTGGGCAGTTCATATATAGTCCCTCCAAAGCTGTTAGAATCTGTTTAGTTTGTGACTATCTGCCATTTTCTTGTGGTGTTCTGGCTGCTGGTCTTTTCCCTCTGGTGCTGGGTTTGTCTTGGGTCAGGTGATTGCTTCACTATTTATTAAATAGCACCTGCCTCCCAGTCCTTGCTGGACAACAGTGTTAATCAGCTTGGTGCTTTGCTTTGTCTTCTGTGTGTGTAATTTGTGCAGTACTGGGACCCCTGGTTCTGCTAGTCTTAGTTTCTGTTTTCAGTTTGTTCCTGCAGCCTTCTCTGTGTTTTCTATTAGGAGGTGACCTGTTTTTGTACCCAGCCCTTAGATCTTTTAGGGATCCCCTTCCCCCTATCAATCTTCACTTGAGATTAACCTAGGATCATCGGTGGGTCTATTCGCAAGGAATGGGTCACCCGCTCCATTGTAGGGTATCAGGCTAGTCATAGTGTAGGGTCAGTTTTCCCCTTGTACCCTAGTTCTATGTTGTAGATCCGTAACAACAGCTGGGAGTCTGGTTGGGACCCTGAGACTCTCTGCCACTGTTCGCACTAGGTAGGTTTTAACATTAGAGAGTGTATGTACTGTCCCAATTGGGTATACCTTGTCGCGGTGGGACAGCTTTTATGCTTTTTTTTTAATCAAAAACAGTGTTTCCTAAATACCCTATGTTATTTAATGCACTTGCTTTTTTACTTGTTTATTTTCATTAGGCTATATGCACACATTGTCTTTTCTTTGGTTTTGTTTGTTTCCATGGCCAATGTGAACATGCTTTTACATCTTGCATGTTTTCAAGTCATACTCCGGCTCAGTTTTCTGTTTTTCTCCTGTTATTCTAATGCAATAGTAAATCATATACACTTTTATTTTTTTGGTCTGATGTTGCATGAAACTGATTGGCAGCCTCTCTATTTATTCTACATTACAGTTTATCTCTAACCAGCATGAGTACTGGAATCTTCCAATTCCATACCTTTGGCTTTTTAAAAGATAAAATACACTTGAATTCTGGAGAGTTATTCTCTTCCCGCATTGGTAATCTCAAATATCTTGTCTATATACTGAACTCATTTTTCAATTCCCCATGTTATCAATACTGTTAAATCGAGATACTGTAGTTGATTAGAATTATGGAAGAAAAACAAGAAAAAAAAATGTACATGAGGTTACATAATTACTAGTGATGAGGGACCGTGTTCGGTGATACTCGGATATTACTCGAGTATCTGGGAGCTCGGATATGCTGAACACTTGTTGTCAAGCGTCAAGCAAGTGCTCGGATTGAACTGTTGAATCCCGCCCCGCATGATTGGCGGCTGTTACACAGCCAATAAACATGCGGAGATTGCCTGACAGGCAAGCAAGGGGCTGCTCAACAATTCTTGGAATTCCAAAGGCTTCAGGGATTAAATTTTGTATCTAACACTTCCTCCACTGTTTCTGCCTTCTCCACCTCTTCTAGGGTCTCCAGCTGTGCCCTCAACCTCTCCCTTAATGAGAAACACATCCCAACAATGCAGAGAGAATCCACCTCACCTCCATACTGTGCAGCCAGGGCTCACCGCAATCAGGCAGTGTTTAAATTAAAAATACAAAAACACACAAGCGCTACCTGACCATGCAGCAGAAAACCACCACTAGAATCAGCTGATGAAGAAGGCAGCTCTGCTTTTGAAACGCGTTGGTTGGTTTCTTGGCTCCTGTGCTGCCCTTTAGTTAGAATGAGGTCACATGCTCAGGGAGTTTGCTGGATTCACTTTCACTTTCACTTTCACAAGCATCCAGGGAACCCTGCCGGCTGGGGCTTACCCTAGCTCTGCCTGATGTAATTGCTGTCCTGCTCTACTGATATCCGCTTAGGCAATCCACAGCATTATCTCTGCGGACTTGCCAGCTCACACACGACACCCCCCACTGAACGGTAAGGGCACCACCGCCTTTCTTATTATTACAAAGGGGATCTGTGTGCCAGTAGTGTTGTTACCATCTGGGGCTAGTAACTGATTTACTGGATGGCTACCAGATTATTATATACATTTGTTTGTTTATCAAATCTACTTAGCTTGTTCTTTGCTATTCTCTCTTGGAGTGCCATCTGGGGCTAGTATTTGTTTTATTGGATGGCTACCAGTCTCTATACATTCTTTGTTCATCGGACCCACTTAGTTTGCTCTGTGCTATTCTCTCCTGCAGCGCAGTCAGTCTATTTAACACCAGTGTTTAAATTAATATGCCTTCGAGTCACACAGCTCAAGAGTTGTGGGCAGCTATCCAGGCCAGGTTTGAGCAAAGACTGTCTCCATGGAACTTGTAGCCAGGGAAGGCCGTGTGGGATAACGATGCGAACCTGGTGGCGGACCTATGCCTGGGCAACCACAAACACATGCCTTGCATGGCTCACATCCTCAACCTCGTGGTACAGCAATTTCTCCACCACTATCCCAGCCTGGATTTGCTGCTGCAGAAAGCACAGTTGCTGTGAGCTCACTTCCGCCTTTCATACTCCACATGTCATCGACTTGCATCGCTACAGAGGTCTTTCGGCCTACCGGTTAATCATTTGATATGCGATGTGCCAACACGGTGAAATTCCACTCTGCACATGTTGCAGCTACTGTGGAAGCAGCGCATAAGCTCTGGTGCAGTATGTCCTTTTGCATAGCCTGAGCCAATGCAGTACAGACGTGGTGCAAATCACATTCGTGGAGTGACAACAGATGAAGGACTTCTGCACCCTTCTGCACAGTTTCAAAATGACTACTAAGATGGTTAGCACTGATGATCCTGGCATCAGCATCACTATTCTTGCCATCTACATGCTGGAGCACACTTTGAATCCTCTGGGAGAGGAGGTGATGATCCCAAAGGAAGAGGAGGAGGATGCAGAAGGGATAACAATATATCTAAGTTCCAGACTGTCGTTGTGCAGGCCTGTACAATGGGAGGGTGAATTACAGTGAAGGAGGGGGCTCATGGTACCAGACAAACTATTATTGAAGGTGTAGGAGCTTAGGAAAAAATGGAGGAGGACAAGGAGGAAGAGGTGATGGACACGTAAGAGTAAGGAGATGAACAAGATAATAATCCCCTCTTTGTTGTCTGTGGTTGGTGGGAGATGATGGAGGAAGCAAGTTTGAGTGTTATTCCTCGACCAACACACAACGGATTTGGACCTCATGGAAGCACCCAACACATGAGTGCCTTCTTGCTGCACTATCTGCAACATGATGTCCATATTGTTAGGATTAGAAATAGTGCTGACTACTGGGTTGCCACTCTGCTAGATCCACCATATGAGAGTAAATTTTGACAGGTGCTTCCCCCCCTGGAAAGGTATGCGGACAAGCTGGAATATTTGAAACATGCTTGTAGACAATCTTAAGAGTGGTTTTCACCAAGACAGCAGTGAGGTACACATTGTGCATTGCAGTTATAGACTTCCAAATGCAGGAACATTGAGTTGTCAATGAAAAAACATTAGCAGCAGTGTAAGTGGCGCAAGCAACTTCTGTGAGTTGTTTCACACATTTTTAAGACCAGAACGTGCACCAGCAGAATAGAGTACAAGTTTCACATGTTGTGAACAACTGGAGAGGATGGTGCAGGAGTACCTCAAGCGCAATAACTTTCATCAAGATTGACAAGTCATGGAACTCCAATGGCTTTTGCACCCCAGTCACAGACTGGGCAGACTAGTCGATGGTGTCGTTCTTAGTGTGATGTATTGATCTTGCATTATTGCAGTTTGTCAAACATTTGTTATAGCTTCTGTGCCTGCTGTTGCTACTGCTGCTGATGTTACTAACAATGTTTGTAAATGTGGAGACTTTAAGTTGGGCCTCCATCTGATGGGTTGCCTGTAGTGGAAGGGGTGTTATAGGCCCATTATACTATTTCAACTCAGGTGATATTGATGCCACTTTAGTGGTGTATGACAATAATTTTTGGAAATGTGAAGACTGCAAGTTGTTTCTCCATCTGATGGGTTGCCTGTAGTGGAAGGGGTGTCACATGCCCATTATAATATTTCAACTCTGGCGATATTGATGCCACTTTAGTGGTGTGACAATATTTTTTTTAAATGTTTGCACTCCAAGTTTGGTCTCCTTCATATGTGTTGCATACAGCAGTAGGGTTCCCAGACCGACAGGCCCACAGTTACTTTTAGACAACTACCTGTGTTACTATCCTTACTAGGGTTGAGCGAAACAGATCGGACAAATTCAAAAATCGCCTACTTTCGGCAAAGTCGGGTTTCATGAAACCCGACCTGATCCTAGTGTGGGATCGGCCATGAGGTCGGCGATCTGCGCTCAAAAGTCGCGTTTCGTATGACGCTTTCAGCGCCATTTTTCAGCCAATGAAGGAGGATGCAGAGTGTGGGCAGCGTGATGACATAGGTCTCGGTCCCCACCATCTTAGAGAAGGGCATGACAGTGATTGGCTTGCTTTCTGCGGCATCACAGGGGCTATAAAGGGGTGTGCACGCCGACCGCCATCTTACTTCTGCCGATCTTAGCATAGGGAGAGGTTGCTGCAGCTTCATCAGAAGAAGGGATATAGTTAGGGAGGGAAGATTAACCCCCAAACTGCTTGTGCTGTAGCGATTTCCACTGTCCAACACCACCTTTTTTTGCAGGGACAGTGGAGGCTATATTTTTGTGCATCAGCTCTGTAGCTTATTAGGCTGCCTTATAAGGCTCCCTGATAGCTGCATTGCTGTTTGCACGCTGCTGTACAAACCAACTGCTTTTTTAAAAGCAAAAATCCTGTTGCTCCTTTCTGCACAGTTATCTTGTTTATTTGTCCTCACTTTTGTGTGCAGCAGTCCTTTTTATTGCTGCCATACTTGTCCTGAGATCATTGTAGGGAGATTGAAATTGTACTACAGTCCTTGTATTTTTTCATATATCTTCCAGCCACTTTCTGCCACGTACATTGTGTTGTTTTATACACTGGGCCTGAGTTTTGGTTCAGTCTCCAAAAAAAACTGAGATTCAAATTCTCACAAAGTGGATATACTTCAGT
Organism: Ranitomeya variabilis; assembly: GCF_051348905.1. Taxonomy (NCBI): domain Eukaryota; kingdom Metazoa; phylum Chordata; class Amphibia; order Anura; family Dendrobatidae; genus Ranitomeya; species Ranitomeya variabilis. Next base: position 104,676,142 of record NC_135237.1, on the reverse strand, counting down.
CCTGTTAGTTTGTCGTATGTCAGCCAGCCACTTTCTGCCACTTAGATTACGTTGTTATATACACTGGGACCGAGTTTTGGTTCAGTCTCCCAAAAAAAAGTGAGATTCAAATTCTCACAAAGTGGATATACTTCAGTCCTGTTAGTTTGTCGTATATCAGCCAGCCACTTTCTGCCAATTACATTGTGTTGTTTTATGCACAGGGCCTGAGTTTTGGTTCAGTCTCCCCAAAAAAAGGGAGATTTAAATTCTCAACAAGTTTATTTACACCTTCTACCTTGTTTACTGACTTCTCCAATTCCTCCATTTGCAGCTGCTGAATGTCCACCATAGGCCATTTTATACCTCCCTAAATGGGCTGACTCCTCCCACAGGGCCGTGGTCACCACCTGGCGCAAGAACCCGTGTGAGTGCCGTTTGCCTGGACAGGTGGGTGGGCCCACTCTTGGGCGACGGCACTGGCACAGGGTCCCTTATAGTACAATGAAGTGTCTCTGACAGTGGTGGTGCACAACCAACGTCAGACACACTGTCGTAATATAAGGGGCCCTGTGCCAGTACCGCCGCCCACGAGAGAGTGTTCCCCCCAGCTCGAACAGTGCTATACCACTTGCAATACTTACCTCTCCCTGCTCCACAACTGTGTAGTCTGTGCTGTTAAATCCTTCAATGGCACTGCCAATACAAATTTGTTGAAATGATAGATGATAGTTAAAATATACAGGGGCTCTGGCCTCCATTTAGACCAGTTAATACTTTGCGCCTACTACCACTGTCTGCTACTCAGCAGAGGAGCCCACCCCTGTACCTAGCTGTGCCACCTGTTTATTTATGAACAATTTTTTGGCAGACATTTAGCCCACTTTATTATTTGGGCCTACTAACTGTGTCTGCCACTCATTACAGTTTTCCTCTACTGAACAAAGCAATGCCGCCTGTTAAGTCCTGTTACCACATTTGAACTGCATTTAGCCTACTTTATTATTTGGGCCTACTAACTGTGTCTGCCACTCATTACAGTTTTCCTCCACTGAACAAGGCAATGCTGCCTGTTAAGTCCTGTTACCACATTTGAACTGCATTTAGCCTACTTTATTATTTGGGCCTACTAACTGTGTCTGCCACTCATTACAGTTTTCCTCCACTGAACAAAGCAATGCCGCCTGTTTAGTCCTGTTACCAATTTTGAACTGCATTTAGCCTACTTTATTATTTGGGCCTATATCTGTGTTTCCTCCTCATCCTGCCCATTGCCCAGCCACTGCTAGATGAGTCTGCTGGTACATTGACCCAGACCACTACATTCCCCTTGCACTCTACACAGCCAGAAACTGACCCTGCTGAAAGTCAGGTTCCTCTTTCCGCATACTATACCACCTTACACAGGGACAAAGAGGAAGGTGCAGATGAAAGTGCAGGTTCCTTCATCAGCTGGGGGGCATACTCGTTGGCGACATCACTGGCACAGGGCCCCTATGAGGGGCCGTACTATGAGGGGCCCTGTGCCAGTGCCAATGAGTGGGCCCCCCTGCTTGCTCAGAATCACAGCACTTGCAAAGTTGAAATACTTACCTCTCCCTGCTCCACCGCCATGACGTATTCCGCGTTTCCTGGACCCACGAAAATCTTGAGCCAGCTCTACCCCCCCACAACTTTAGCCAAATGACCCCCAGTTTTCAATGCCTAACTATTATTATAAAGTAAATTAAGATTGACAAGCTTAAGTAATAAGAATTCATGTTTTGGGTATTAAAATGGACACTGTAAGTGTTTTCCTGTCCTCCACTCACTGCTGACTTTGATTCCCCATTGACTTGCATTGGGTTTTGTATTTCAGTTGGCCCCCGACTTTTCGCAATAATCGGCCGATTTCACCCGACCCGACTTTGTCAAAAGTCGGGTTTCGCAAAACCCGACTCGATCCGAAAAAAGTAAATGTCGCTCAACTCTAATCCTTACATTTTTCTAACATTAGTGGTCTACCAATCTAAATTGAAACTGCAATTCAAAGTTCTAACTGCTGGTCTAGACCCGGATACCTCATGCATGGCCCATGGCTGACTGCTGCAGTGCCATTATCAAATTTCTACTGTGGATCAATTAATGTCACTTTTTCTTGGGCCTGCTCCAAATTTTTGGAAATGTTTGGACTCCAGATCGTGTCTCCTTCATGTGTGTTGCCTGAATTTGGCAGGCCTCTCTGAGCAGCAGGCCTAAATCTGTCACTCATCCACCTGTTACTGATTAATGTTTCAGCTAGAAATGCTGGTCCAAGCCTTGTCCAATGCATCTATGGTGTGCAATTGTACTATTTTTTACTCTGGGTCTGCCCTTAATTTTAGTTGTTTGGGAAGCTTTTTGGCCCCATTAAGATCTATTGCGTTTGGTTTTGCCTCCCATTGAATGCAATGGTGTTCCGGTATTTTCGATGAACCATTCGTCCATCCATTTGAAAGGTTCACCCATCGAAACTTTTTTCTAGTGAAACAGAGACTAGTACCCAAACAAGCTTTGTCCCACCTCTCCTACATGGATGGGCTGGGGAAGAGAATGAGGAGAAAGATAGGGAGAAGGAGGATGAGATGGAGAGTCTTCATCATAGTGGAGACAGGGAAGTGTTGGCTGCAGGGACCTTGTCACATATGACCGAATTTATGTACAGTTTTCCTATGACCCTTACGATATATTCATCTTGGACAAAAAAGAGTACTGGTTGTTCATCCTGCTAGGCTCACGCTATGAGGAGAACCTTGTATCTCGCCTTCCTTTTGCCTTAAAGGCTGTATGGGTGACCCTCCTTATAATTTGTATCTGTCCTTGCACTGTGTGCAGAACCTTTATGAGTGTACAAGTACTGTTGTGAATTCGGTTCTCGAGCTCCCTCCTGTGGTTATGAATGGTACTTTGGCGAGTTCTGTTCATGGACTCCCTCTGGTGGCTGTGAGTGGAGCTGCTGGTTCTGAGGTTCGTTCTCCAGCTGATCTCGTTTAGACCTTGGCTGGCTGCTCTATTTAACTCCACTCAGATCGTTACTTGATGCCAGCTGTCAATGTCCTAGTACTGGTTCAGTTCTCTCGGATCTTTCAGATGACCTTTCTACTTCAGCAAAAGCTAAGTCCCTGCTAGCTTATTTGTTACCATTGTTTTTTGTCCAGCTTGCTATCATGATTTTGTCCTGTTAGCTGGAAGCTCTGGGATGCAGAGTGGCACCACCACGCCGTGAGTCGGTGCGGTGGTTTCTTTTGCACACTCTGCGTGGTTTTTTGTTAGTTTTTTATGCTGACTGCAAAGATACCTTTTCTATCCTCAGTCTGTTTAGTTAAGGCTGGCCTCCTTTGCTGAAACCTATTTAATTCCTGTGTTTGTGACTTCCATCTTAACTCACAGTCAATATGTGTGGGGGGCTTCCTATTTCTTTGGGGAATTTCTCTGAGGCAAGGTAGGCTGTATTTTCTATCTTTAGGGGTAGTTAGCTCTTAGGCTGTGAAGAGGCGTCTAGGCAGAGTCAGGAACGCTCCACGGCTATTTCTAGTTGTTGTGATAGGATTAGGGGTTGCGGTCAGCAGAGCTCCCACTTCCCAGAGCTCGTCCTGGTCATTTCTAGTGCTCCTAACCACCAGTTCAATCATAACAGTACAGCTGGCCCACAAAGTGTTAATGCATCTCAATAGAGGGAAAAGAGAAGTTCTGAGACCATTTTTTTTTTTCCTCTGCAGTGTGTTTTGTTTCTCTTTTCCCCTAAATCTCTGGGTGGTTCAGGACACAGGTGTAGATATGGACATTCAAGGTCTGTCCTCTTGTGTGGATCAACTCACTGCAAGGGTACAAGGCATTCAAGATTATGTAGTTCAGAACCCGATGTTAGAACCCAGAATTCCAATTCCTGATTTGTTTTCTGGGGATAGATCTAAGTTCCTGAATTTCAAAAATAATTGTAGACTGTTTTTTGCTTTGAAACCCCGCTCCTCTGGTGACCCCATTCAGCAAGTAAAAATCATTATTTCTTAGCTGCGTGGCGACCCTCAAGACTGGGCATTTTCCCTTGCGCCAGGAGATCCTGCATTGCGTAATGTAGATGCGTTTTTTCTGGCGCTTGGATTGCTTTATGATGAACCAGATTCAGTGGATCAGGCAGAGAAAATTTTGCTGGCTTTGTGTCAGGGTCAGGATGAAGCGGAGGTATATTGTCAGAAGTTTAGAAAGTGGTCTGTGCTTACTCAGTGGATTGAATGTGCCCTGGCGGCAATTTTCAGAAAGGGTCTTTCTGAAGCCCTTAAGGATGTTATGGTAGGATTCCCCACGCCTGCTGGTCTGAATGAGTCTATGTCCTTGGCCATTCAGATCGATCGACGCTTACGTGAGCGCAAAAATGTGCACCATTTGGCGGTGTTTTCTGAGCAGAGGCCTGAGCCTATGCAATGTGACAGGACCTTGACCAGAGCTGAACGGCAAGAGTACAGACGTCAGAATGGGCTGTATTTTTTACTGTGGTGACTCCACTCATGCTATCTCTGATTGTCCTAAGCGCACTAAACGGTTCGCTAGGTCTGCCACCATTGGTACGGTACAGCCAAAATTTCTTTTGTCCATTACTCTGATTTGCTCTTTGTCGTCCTATTCTTTTATGGCATTTGTGGATTCAGGCGCTGCCCTGAATTTGATGGACTTGGAGTTTGCCAGGCGCTGTGGTTTTCTCTTGGAGCCCTTACAGTATCCTATTCCATTGAGAGGAATTGATGCTACACCTTTGGCCAAGAATAAGCCTCAGTACTGGACTCAATTGACCATGTGCATGGCTCCTGCACATTAGGAGGATATTCGCTTTTTGGTGTTGCATAATCTGCATGATGTGGTCGTATTGGGTTTGCCATGGCTACAGGTCCATAATCCAGTATTGGATTGGAAATCAATGTCTGTATCCAGCTGGGGTTGTCAAGGGGTACATGGGGATGTCCCATTGTTGTCTATTTCATCTTCCCATCCTTCTGAAGTCCCTGAGTTCTTTTCAGATTACCAGGATGTATTTGATGAGCCCAAATCCAGTGCCCTACCTCCTCATAGGGATTGCGATTGTGCTATTAATTTGATTCCTGGTAGTAAGTTTCCGAAGGGCCGACTGTTCAATTTATCTGTGCCAGAACACGCTGCAATGCGGAGTTATATAAAGGAGTCCTTGGAGAAAGGACATATTCGCCCGTCATCGTCACCGTTGGGAGCAGGGTTCTTTTTTGTGGCCAAGAAGGATGGTTCTCTGAGACGTTGTATAGATTATCGCCTTCTCAATAAAATCACCGTCAAATTTCAGTACCCTTTGCCGCTACTGTCTGATTTGTTTGCTCGGATTAAGGGAGCTAGCTGGTTCACCAAGATAGATCTTCGAGGGGCGTATAATCTTGTGCGTATTAAACGGGGCGATGAATGGAAAACAGCATTTAATACGCCCGAGGGCCATTTTGAGTACTTGGTGATGCCATTCGGGCTTTCTAATGCTCCATCTGTGTTTCAGTTCTTTATGCATTACATCGTCCGAAAGTACCTGGATAGATTCATGATTGTATATTTGGATGATATTTTGGTCTTTTCGGACGATTGGGAGTCTCATGTGAAGCAGGTCAGAATGGTGTTCCAGGTCCTTCGTGCTAATTCCTTGTTTGTGAAGGGGTCTAAATGTCTCTTTGGAGTTCAGAAGGTTTCATTTTTGGGCTTCATTTTTTCCCCTTCTACTATCGAGATGGACCCTGTTAAAGTTCAGGCCATTTATGATTGGACTCAGCCTACTTCTGTGAAGAGCCTTCAGAAATTCCTGAGCTTTGCTAATTTTTACCGTCGCTTCATCGATAATTTTTCTAGTGTTGTTAAACCATTGACTGATTTGACCAAGAAAGGTGCTGATGTGGTCAATTGGTCCTCTGCGGCCGTTGAGGCTTTTCAGGAGCTGAAGCGTCGTTTTTCTTCTGCCCCTGTGTTGTGTCAGCCAGATGTTTCACTCTCGTTTCAGGTCGAGGTGGATGCTTCTGAGATTGGAGCAGGGGCTGTTTTGTCTCAAAGAGGTTCTGATGACTCTGTGATGAAACCATGTGCTTTCTTTTCTAGAAAGTTTTTGCCTGCTGAGCGCAATTATGATGTGGGCAATCGAGAGTTGTTGGCTATGAAGTGGGAGTTTGAGGAGTGGCGACATTGGCTTGAAGGAGCCAAGCATCGCGTGGTGGTCTTGACGGATCACAAGAATCTGACTTATCTCGAGTCTGCCAAGCGGTTGAATCCTAGACAGGCTCGATGGTCGCTGATTTTCTCCCGCTTCAATTTTGTGGTTTCGTACCTTCCGGGTTCTAAGAATGTGAAGGCTGATGCCCTTTCAAGGAGTTTTGTGCCTGATTCTCCGGGAGTTCCTGAGCCGGCTGGTATTCTCAAAGAGGGGGTAGTTTTGTCTGCCATCTCCCCTGATTTGCGGCGGGTGCTGCAGGAGTTTCAGACTGATAGACCTAACCGTTGCCCAGCGGAGAAGCTGTTTGTCCCTGATAGATGGACTAGTAGAGTTATCTCTGAGGTTCATTGTTCGGTGTTGGCTGGTCATCCTGGAATCTTTGGTACCAGAGATTTGGTGGCTAGATCCTTTTGGTGGCCTTCCTTGTCACGAGATGTGCGTTCTTTTGTGCAGTCTTGTGGGACTTGTGCTCGGGCTAAGCCCTGCTGTTCTCGTGCCGGTGGGTTGCTTTTGCCCTTGCCGGTCCCGAAGAGGCCCTGGACGCATATTTCCATGGATTTTATTTCAGATCTCCCTGTCTCTCAGAGGATGTCAGTTATCTGGGTGGTTTGTGATCGCTTCTCTAAGATGGTCCATTTGGTACCTTTGCCTAAATTGCCTTCCTCCTCTGATTTGGTTCCATCTTTTTTCCAGCATGTGGATCGTTTACATGGCATTCCGGAGAACATCGTGTCGGACAGAGGTTCCCAGTTTGTTTCAAGATTTTGGCGGTCCTTTTGTGCTAAGATGGGCATTGATTTGTCTTTTTCTTCAGCTTTCCATCCTCAGACAAATGGCCAAACCGAACGAACCAATCAGACTTTGGAAACATATCTGAGATGCTTTGTTTCTGCTGATCAGGATGATTGGGTGTCTTTCTTGCCTTTGGCTGAGTTCGCCCTTAATAATCGGGCCAGCTCGGCCACTTTGGTTTCACCTTTTTTTGTAATTCTGGTTTCCACCCTCGTTTTTCTTCAGGGCAGGTTGAGCCTTCGGACTGTCCTGGTGTGGATTCTGTGGTGGACAGGTTGCAGCAAATTTGGACTCACGTAGTGGACAATTTGACATTGTCCCAGGAGAAGGCTCAACGTTTCGCTAACCGCCGTCGCTGTGTTGGTCCCCGACTTCGTGTTGGGGATTTGGTTTGGTTGTCATCTCGTTTTGTTCCTATGAAGGTTTCGTCTGTTTCATTGGTCCTTATAAGATTTCTGAAATTCTTAATCCTGTGTCATTTCGTTTGGACCTTCCAGCTTCTTTCGCCATCCATAATGTGTGTCGTTATTGCGGAGATATGTGGCTCCTATGGTTTCCTCCGTTGATCCTCCTGCCCCGGTTTTGGTTGAGGGGGAATTGGAGTATGTGCTGGAGAAGATTTTGGATTCTCATATTTCTAGACGGAAACTTCAGTACCTAGTCAAGTGGAAAGGTTATGGTCAGTAGGATAATTCCTGGGTGGTTGCATCTGATGTTCATGCTGCCGATCTTGTTCGTGCCTTTCATTTGGCTTGTCCGGATCGGCCTGGAGGCTCTGGTGAGGGTTCGGTGACCCCTCCTCAAGGGGGGGGTACTGTTGTGAATTCGGTTCTCGAGCTCCCTCCTGTGGTTATGAATGGTACTTCGGCGAGTTCTGTTCATGGACTCCCTCTGGTGGCTGTGAGTGGAGCTGCTGGTTCTGAGGTTCCTTCTCCAGCTGATCTCGTTTAGACCTTGGCTGGCTGCTCTATTTAACTCCACTCAGATCGTTACTTGATGCCAGCTGTCAATGTCCTAGTACTGGTTCAGTTCTCTTGGATCTTTCAGATGACCTGTCTACTTCAGCAAAAGCTAAGTCCCTGCTAGCTTATTTGTTACCATTGTTTTTTGTCCAGCTTGCTATCATGATTTTGTCCTGTTAGCTGGAAGCTCTGGGATGCAGAGTGGCACCACCGTGCCGTGAGTCGGTGCGGTGGTTTCTTTTGCACACTGCGTGGTTTTTTGTTAGTTTTTTATGCTGACCGCAAAGATACCTTTTCTATCCTCAGTCTGTTTAGTTAAGGCTGGCCTCCTTTGCTGAAACCTATTTAATTCCTGTGTTTGTGACTTCCATCTTAACTCACAGTCAATATGTGTGGGGGGCTGCCTATTTCTTTGGGGAATTTCTCTGAGGCAAGGTAGGCTGTATTTTCTATCTTTAGGGGTAGTTAGCTCTTAGGCTGTGAAGAGGCGTCTAGGCAGAGTCAGGAACGCTCCACGGCTATTTCTAGTTGTTGTGATAGGATTATGGGTTGAGGTCAGCAGAGCTCCCACTTCCCAGAGCTCGTCCTGTATTACTAGTTTGCTCATCTGGTCATTTCTAGTGCTCCTAACCACCAGTTCAATCATAACAAAGTACCACGACTATACTTTCTTAATTTTTTTATGAGGCACTTCAGTTGTTTCCATCACAGGTGAATAGACGAGCCTGCTTATAATTTTTTTCTTGCTTTGCATTGTACAGAGCCTTTATGAGTGTAGAAGTACCACAACTACACTTCACAATACTTGAATGAGGTACTACAGTTGGTGCCTTGAAGGGTGTATGGATGACTCTGCTTGTAATTATTGGTAGGCTTTGCATTGTGTGCAGAGCTTTTATAGTTTAGGACTACCACAACTACACTTTGTTAACAATATTTGTATGAGGCACTACAGTTGGTGCCTTCAAGGGTGTATAGATGACCCTACTTGTAATTTTTGGCAAGCTTTGCACTTAGTGCATGGCCTTTATGAGTGTATGAGTACTCCTACATGACATTTTAATAGAATGTGAATGACGCCCCTCTTTATGTCTAACACAGGGTTTATCTAAGTCCCTATTGCTTCAAATTTCCCTCCTTCCATTCAGCACTTTTTCCATCCATTTCAACATTTTCACTGTCTCCTGGACCTCTTTATAGGGTCTGCCGGAAAATGCTCAGATTTTGCCTTGTTTCCCATTATAATCGTTACTCAAAATGAGCATCCAAACATTAGGAATTGCTTGGCTCGAGTAACGAGCATCCAAACATTTTAGTGCTCGCTCATCCCTAATATTTACTTAAGTTAACAAAAGACACATCTATCAAGTTTAATCTTCCTCAGATCAATGTTACATAATTTAATGCTTAACTATTTTGTAATCCTCAATGCAATTAAAGGAGGTGCAATGTGTAGAATTGAAGCAGGATTTTTGGGGGGAGATTTTTACAAATCGCATTGCAAATTGCTTGAATTTGTTGGCTCTCAGTGATCATCATTTTCATATGGAGGTTGAAACAAAGCCATTAACTGAAATGTCTGTCTGTGTCTGCGTAGGATACTTACAGCTGGGTGAGCGACAGTGACACTGTGCAAAGGTGAGGTTGTGGAAAACAGTTCCATGTTACAGGTTTTACATCAAAACCACTTTATTAATGTCAAAAAAAAGACCATAAATAGCCATAAAAAAGCCTAAATAGGCAACAGGTGAGAGGTAACAGACACAGAAGGAAGGTAGACAACTGGCACAGGTTACAAAAATATATACATATATATACACACTGGTATGTCCAGATAACTCACATTACAAAGAGAGGCATGGTGAGCTTTTAACAGCTATATGTAACATGTGTGGTGGACTCCTGGCCCTTTCTCCATTACCTGGTAAATATGTGCTGGTGTGTAAAATAATATCTTGATAGTAGGTGGTGGTTCCTGGATACTTCGCATGTGTAAATACATGGCACATTAGCCTCTTACACTTAGACCACATGCTTATTCCTATGTATGATGTTTTGTAACCATTACCTATTAATTCACTATGTGATCACTGCACCATACGCCAGCTGCAGTTACACTGGAAGCACCACTTATCACTTCCGCTTGGGGTACATTAGAATGCATGCACCGAGCAGTACCAGAGCACAGGTGGATCTTCCATCTCGACACCCGGGGACCCCGAACCTGACAGGTATAGCACAAACCATATTTTCTTCCTGAATATCAGCTACCGTGGGGGAAATAAGCATTTAATCCCTTGGTGATTTTGTAACTTTGCCCACTGACAAAGACATGAACAGTCTATAATTTTAAGGGTAGTTTAATTTTAACATTGCGAGATAGAATATTAAAAATAAAATCCAGAAAATCACATTGCATAAATTATATAACTTTCTTTGAATTTGGAGTGAGAAATAAGTATTTGATCCCTCTGACAAACAAGACTCAATACCAACCCTCGTTGGGAAGCACATCAGTCAGACTTTTTTTGTATTTTTTGTAGTTGATGATGAGGTTTGCGCACATGTCAGGAGGAATTTTGGTCCATTCCTCTTTGCAATAATCTCTAACTCATTAACATTTTGAGGCTATCGCTTGACAACTCGGAGCTTCAACTCCCTCCATAAATTTTCTATGGGATTAAGGTCTGGAGACTGGCAAAGCCATTCCATGACCTTAATGTGCTTCTTTTTGAGCCACTCCTTTGTTGCTTTGGCTGTATGTTTTTGGTCATTGTCTTGCTAGAAGACCCAGCCACGAGCCATTTTTAATGTCCTGGTGGAGGGAAGGAGGTTGTCATTCAGGATTTTACCTTACATGGCTCCATCCATTCTCCAATTGATGCAGTGAAGTAGTCCTGTGCCCTTAGCAGAGAAACACTGCCTCCTGATGCATATGATGCTAGAAAGCTTCATATTACCTCGGATCTTATTTTGTATTTACTGTAAATAAGTTAATTTAGTGAATTATAATGTGATGACATTTTTCTCTGTTTTGACCCATCTTTTCACCTTCTACTTTATTATCATATACTAATATAGTTTTATTTTTGCAGATGTATCATGAAAAAGGCAATATAATGCTGAAAGATAAATGAATTATGCATATCTGTATTCACTTTCTGTAATTGTGTATTTTCATTTTTTGCACTAATAAAACTTCAATTTTGATTGCAGGCAATAGTAATTCATGGTGGAGGTTCATTGCAAGTTTGGTACTGCACCACCATCAGCATATGCTTACATCGTCAGAACTATCATCTATACACTACCAGAACGAACGTAAGTATATAAATACATAATGAGAACCATCATTATTAGCACTTGACTATAGCACCAGAACAATCATCAGTATATGAATTCAACATTAAGCATAGTACATTGATCAATTGAAATGTCAGGTCAGAACTCGACATATACAATTGCATTGCATGAAAGAGCAACTCCCAGATCTAAAAAAATATGTAAACATATCCTTGAAAAATGTATTGTCTCCAAATTATTTCATGTTCAGCAATAAATATTATTTTCAGATAGTCGGCGTGTCTATTGATGCTAAATTCTCATCGTCTTTTGCCAACACATTTGTTTCTATGTGGGAGGAATTATTTACAGTGGCATGTAAAATTTTAGGCATCCCTGGACAAAATTACTGTTATTGTGAACAGTTAAGCAAGTTGGAGATGAAATGATCTGTAAAAGGCTTAAAGTTAAACATAACTCATTTCCTTTGTATTTTATTTAAAAAAAATAAATATATATATATATATATTTTTTTTTTTTTCATCTTCTTTTACATTTTAAAAACTACAAAAAGGAATATGGGCAGATGCAAAAGTTTGGGCACCATTGGATATTTGTCTGCTTGGATAATTTTGACCAAGGTTTCAGACTTTGACCGCAACACGACCTTGCCCTTTTCTGTTTTTGCGTTATCGTTTTTTGCTCCCCTCCTTCCCAGAGCCATAGCTTTTTTATTTTTCCATCAATATGGCCATGTGAGGGCTTGTTTTTTGTGGGACAAGTTGCACTTTTCAAAGACATCATTGGTTTTATCATGTCGTGTACTAAAAAACAGGAAACAAATTCCAAGTGCGGTGAAATTGCAAAAAAATTCCAATCCCACACTTGTTTTTTGTTTGGCTTTTTTGCTAGGTTCACTAAATGCTAAACCTGACCTGCCATTTTGATTCTCCAGGTCATTACGAGTTCATAGACACAAAACATGTCTAGGTTACGTTTTATCTAAGTGGTAAAAAAAATTCCAAACTTTGCTAAAAAAAAAAAAAAAATTGCGCAATTTTCCAATACCCGTAGCGTCTCCATTTTTTGTGATCTGGGATCAGCTGAGGGCTTATTTTTTGCGTGCACAGCTGGCGTTTTTAATGATACCATTTTGTTGCAGATATGTTCTTTTGATCACCGGTAATTACATTTTAACCCCTTTCTGACATGAGACGTACTATCCCGTTGAGGTGGGGTGGGCCCGTATGACCACCGATGGGATAGTACGTCATATGCGATCGGCCACGCTCACGGAGGGAGCGCGGCCGATCGCGGCCGGGTGTCAGCTGACTATCGCAGCTGACATCCGGCACTATATGCCAGGAGCAGTCACAGACCGCCCCCGGCACAGTAACCCCCGGCACACTGCGATCAAACATGACCGCAGTGTTCCGGCGGTATAGGGAAGCACCACGCAGGGAGGGGGCTCCCTGCGTGCTTCCCTGAGACCCCCAGAGCAACGCGATGTGATCACATTGCTCCGAGAGTCTCTTACCTCCTCCTCCCTGTAGCAGGCCTGGATCCAAAATGGCTGCTGCTTCCGGTTCCTGCAGGGAGGTAACTTCACAGCGCCTGCACAGAGAAGGCGCCGGGAAGCCTGGAGCTGTGCACGTCAGATCGCCGGTCTGACACAATGCACAGCAAAGTGTCAGATCAGCGATCTTACACTATAACATAATCCCCCCCCTGGGGCAATGTTATAGTGTAAAAAAAAAATATTCACATGTGTAAAAAAAATAAAAAAAAAAAAAAAAAATATATTGTTCCTATAAATACATTTCTTTATCTAAGTAAAAAAAAATCAATAAAAGTACACATATTTAGTATCACCGCATCCGTAATGACTAGTTAACCCCTTCAGTGAACACCATAAAAAAAAAGACGAGGCAAAAAACAATGCTTTATTATCATACCGCCAAACAAAAAGTGGAATAACACGCGATGAAAAAGACGGATATAAATAACCATGGTACCGCTGAAAACGTCATCTTCTCCTGCAAAAAACGAGCCACCATACAGCATCATCAAAGAAAAAAGAAAAAAGTTATAGTCCTCAGAAAAAAGCGATGCACAAATAATTATTTATTTAAAATAGTTTTTATCGTATAAAAGCGCCAAAACATAAAGCAATGATATAAATGAGGTATCGCTGTAATCGTACTGACCCGAAGAATAAAACTGCTTTATCCTTTTTACCAAACGCGGAATGGTATAAACACCTCCCCCAAAGGAAATTCAAGAATAGCTGATTTTTCGACATTCTGCCTCACAAAAATCGGAATAAAAAGCGATAAAAAAAGTCACAAGCCTGAAAATGTTATTAATAACAACATCAAATCCTCCCGCAAAAAACAAGAACTCAAATGACTCTGTGGACCAAAATATGGAAAAGTTATGGCTCTCAAAATGTGGTAACGCAAAAAATATTTTTTGCAATAAAAAGCATCTTTCAATGTGTGACGGCTGCCAATCATAAAAACCTGCTAAAAAACCCGCTATAAAAGTAAATCAAACCCCCCTTCATCACCCCCTTAGGGGAAAATTAAAAAATTTAAACAATGTATTTATTTTCCCATTAGGGTTAGGGTTAGGGCTAGGGTTAAGGCTAGGGTTAGGGTTAGGGCTAGGGTTAGGGCTAGGGTTAGGGTTAGGGCTAGGGTTAGTGTTAGGGCTAGGGTTAGGGTTGGGGCTGGGGCTAAAGTTAGGGTTAGGGTTTGGATTACATTTACATTTGGGAATAGGGGTGGGATTAGGATTAGGGGTGTGTCAGGGTTAGGGGTATGGTTAGGGTTACCGTTGGGATTAGGGTTAGGGATGTATTTGGATTAGGGTTTCAGTTATAATTGGGGGTTTCCACTGTTTAGGCACATCAGGGGATCTCCAAACACGACATGGCTTCCGATCTCAATTCCAGCCAATTCTGCGTTGAAAAAGTAAAACAGTGCTCCTTCCGAGCTCTCCCGTGTGCCCAAACAGGGGTTTACCCCAACATATGGGGTATCAGCGTACTTAGGACATATTGGACAACAACTTTTGGGGTCCAATTTATCCTGTTACCCTTGGTAAAATACAAAACTGGGGGCTAAAATATAATTTTTGTGGAAAAAAAGATTTGTTATTTTCACGGCTCTGCGTTATAAACTGTAGTGAAACACTTGGGGGTTCAAAATTCTCACAACACATCTAGATGAGTTCCTTAGGGTGTCTACTTTCCAAAATGATGTCACTTGTGGGGGGTTTCAATGTTTAGGCACATCAGTAGCTCTCCAAACGCAACATGGCGTCCCATCTCAATTCCTATCAATTTTGCATTGAAAAGTCAAACGGTGCTCCTTCCCTTCCAAGCTCTCCCATGCGCCCAAACAGTGGTTTACCCCCACATATGGGGTATCAGCGTACTCAGGACAAATTGTACAACAACTTTTGTGGTTCAATTTCTTCTCTTACCCTTGGGAAAATAAAAAATTGGGGGCAAAAAGATCATTTTTGTGAAAAAATATGATTTTTTATTTTTATGGCTCTGCATTATAAACTTCTGTGAATCACTTAATGGATCAAAGTGCTCACCACACATCTAGATAAGTTCCTTAGGGGGTCTACTTTCCAAAATGGTGTCACTTGTGGGGGTTTCAATATTTAGGCACATCAGTGACTCTCCAAACGCAACATGGCGTCCCATCTCAATTCCTGTCAATTTAGCATTGAAAAGTCAAACGGTGCTCCTTCCCTTCCAAGCTCTCCCTTGCGCCCAAACAGTGGTTTACCCCCACATATGGGGTATCAGCGTACTCAGGACAAATTGTACAACAACTTTTGCAGTCCATGTTCTCCTGTTACCCTTGCTAAAATAAAACAAATTGGAGCTGAAGTAAATATTTTGTGAAAAAAACTTAAATGTTAATTTTTATTTAAACATTCCAAAAATTCCTGTGAAACACCTGAAGGGTTAATAAACTTCTTGAATGTGGTTTTGAGCACCTTGAGGGGTCAGTTTTTAGAATGGTGTCACACTGGGTTATTTTCTATCATATAGACCCCTCAAAATGACTTCAAATGAGATGTGGTCCCTTAAAAAAAATTGTGTTGTAAAAATGAGAAATTGCTGGTCAACTTTTAACCCTTATAACTCCCTAACAAAAAAAAATTTTGGTTCCAAAATTGTTCTGATGTAAAGTAGACATGTGGGAAATGTTATTTATTAAGTATTTTGTGTGACATATCTCTGTAATTTAATTGCATAAAAATTCAAATTTGGAAAATTGCGAAATTTTCAAAATTTTCGCCAAATTTCCATTTTTTTCACAAATAAATGCAGGTAATATCAAAGAAATTTTACAACTATCATGAAGTAAAATATGTCATGAGAAAACATTGTCAGAATAACCAGGATCTGTTGAATCGTTCCAGAGTTATAACCTCATAAAGGGACAGTGGTCATAATTGTAAAAATTGGCCTGGTCATTAACGTGCAAACCACCCTTGGGGGTAAAGGGGTTAATGCAATGTTGCGGCAACCAAAAAAAAGTAATTCTGACATTTCAAATTTTTTTCTCACTAGGCTGTTTTGCGATCAGGTTAA
This sequence comes from Ranitomeya variabilis, assembly GCF_051348905.1. Lineage (NCBI taxonomy): Eukaryota > Metazoa > Chordata > Amphibia > Anura > Dendrobatidae > Ranitomeya > Ranitomeya variabilis. The sequence goes on along the minus strand of NC_135237.1, from coordinate 104,660,280 downwards.
TCTTTTTTTTTATTGATAGATCGGGCGATTCTGAACGCGGCGATACTAAATATGTGCAGGATTTTTTTATTGCTTTATTTTGAATGGGGCAAAAGGGGGGTGATTTAAACTTTTTTTTTTTTTTTCCATATTTTTTTAAACTTTATTTTTTTACTTTTGGCATGCTTCAATAGCCTCCATGGGAGGCTAGAAGCTGGCATAGCCTGATCGGCTCTGCTACATAGCAGCGATCATCAGATCAGTCCTATGTAGCTGAATTGCAGGTTTGCTATGAGCGCCGACCGCAGGGTGGCGCTCACAGCAATCCGGCATCAGCAACCATCTCAAGGTCTCAAGGAGACCTCTATGGTTGCTATGCCGATGCATCGCTGACCCCCGATCATGTGACACGCGGCCGGAAGAGCCGGTTAAATGCCGCTGTCAGCATTTGTTGCGGGCACATGTCAGCTGTTCAAAACAGCTGACATGTCCCGGGTTTGAGGTGGGCTCAGCGCCAGAGCCCATATCAAAGCAGGGGATCCGACCTCCGCAGTAATAGTAGTGAGCTGAGGTCGGTAAGGGGTTAACTAGCCTATTAGGGTTATGGCTTGTTCACTATCATTGTTAGGGAATGCCAGATTATGCAAATTTTCCAGCTTATAAAAACCCAGCCTTCTCTAACATTGTACCAAAAAACAGCAACCATGAGTTTTTCTAAGCAGCTGCATAGAACTATGAAAATAAAAATGATGAAGGCCCACAAAGCAGGAGAATGCTATAAGAAGGCAGTTAACAGGAGCAGTGAAGGTCAAGATAAGGTCTGCAAGACCAAGGAAAATTTAAGTGACAGCTGCTCGTAGAATTGCTAGAGATCTAAATCAGAACCCGCACTTGACAGCAAAAGCCCTTAAAGATTTAGCAGAGTTGTGGAATATTGTTCTACTCTTCAGAGACACTTGCACAAATATGGCTTCATGGAAGAGTCAACAGAAGAAAACCCCTCCTGCGTCTTCACCAAAAAATTCAGCATCAGAAGTATGAAGGAGGTTATGGTACTGTTTGCTGTGGGCTGGAACTGAGTTCTCTGTGATTTCTCTGTGCCCTGGAACTGAGTTCTTTGTGTCCTGAATCCCTTATATTAAACATCAATCTGAGTTGAATGTGATGTGCTGTGGGGTGCTTTCTTTACTCACCTATTGTTTGGGAGTCCTTGTTACCTCCTCTTCCATGAGATCGGTGACAGCTACAGACATGGCAGCAGACCTTAGGTCCGATTCAATAGGTTCAGCGTTACTGTGCAATTCAAATACAGTGGAAGAAATAACTATTTGATCCCTTGGTGATTTTGTAAGTTTGCCCACTGACAAAGACATGAACAGCCTATAGTTTTAATGGTAGGTTAAAAAAACATTATTAAAAAAAATCTAAATTTATGGTACCCATGAATAAATATATTTTTGAAAAAAAATACAAACAATAAAAGTACACATATTTGGTATAGCCATGTCCAGAAGGACCAACCTATAAAACTGCCCCACTAGTTAACTCCTTCAGTGAACCCCATAAAAAAGCAAGGCAAAAAACAATGCTTTATCATTAACACCACCAAACAAAAAGAGAAATACACAAGATAAAAAATGAATATAAATAAACATGATACTGCTGAAAACAACATCCTGTCCCACAGAAAACAAGCCATGACACTGCTTAATTGTGCTGCATTTTATGCTAGGAAAACATATATCTCCATAGAGATCCAAGCTTCAGAGACTGGTAGCTCTGTAGAAACTGTTTCGGTAAGAATTCAAGGTGAGAAGACTGGAAAGAACACTATTGTAGGTGTTTACTGTAGGCCACCTGGACAGACTGAATATATGGAAAAAACTCTTTTTACATCAAATGTCTCTGTTCTCATAAAAGCATGACATAGTCATAATGGGAGATTTTAACTAACCAGATATTTGTGAATCTCTCAGGCAAAACTGGGTCCAAAAAAATTCTAATCTTCTCATGCTGACAACTTTATCTTTCAAAAGGTAGAAGAGAGAACAAAAGGATCTGCAATCTTGGACCTAATTTTTACCAATAGGGAGGAAAGGGTTGAGAAAATAAAGGTGGCTGGGAATTTAGGAGGCAGTCACCACATTATCCTCGAATTTTGGATTACAAGAGGAGGAACACCAGCGAGGACTCATTTTTAAAAATTACTTTGAAAAACTGGAGCAAGCTCAGAGATGAGCTACCAGGATGGTCAGGGAACTGAAAAGTATGTCCAATGAGGAACGGTTAAAGGATCTGGGAATGTTGCAAAACAGAAGGCTAAGATTTAATAGCTGTCTACAAATATCTGAAGGGATGTCACAGTGTAGAGGGATCATCATTATTCTCATTTGCACATGGAAACATGAGAAGCAATGGAATGAAACTGAAAGTGAGAAGATACAGATTAGATATTAGAAAATACTTTAGAACTTTGAGGGTGATCAATGAGTGGAACAGGCTGCCACAAGAGGTGGTGGGTTCTCGTTCAATTTAAGTCTTCAAATAGAGGCAGGACAGATATCTGTCTGAGATGGTTTAGTGAATCCTATATTGAGCAGGGGGTTGGACACGATGGCAGTCACATAATAAAACCTTCATGGCTCAGGGGGGTGTGAAGATAGGAGTGTGCAGGCTCTGACGACGGCAGTTTCGTGCTGGTATAGCGCTTCTACAGGTCAGTCCCGTACTGACCCGTAGAAGCGCTATGCCAGCCCGAAACGGGATCTGCCTAGTTCAGGTCCTGTGTGCATTTTGAGCCTCATTCCTCCCTCTCTCTGCGCTCCCACTAGCGCCCCCTTAGGCTGCTTTTCTACAACACCAGGCAGTGCCATTACAATAGTACTGCTTAGCCTTACGGCAAGACTCAGGATGGAAAGAGCGCTATTGGCAATTAGCGCTCCGTCCCTCCCAAGTCTCACCTTATGGCTAAGCAGTATTATACAGCCACATTAGAGGTTTTCCTACATTCAGTAGAAATTGTGGGACACATTTTGGTGACATTTTTACCCATTTCCTGTTGATAAAATTAAAAATCTGTGGCTAAGACTAATTTTGATGATAAAAATATAATCTTTTTTTCTTCATTGCCGAATGGTATAAAATTCTGTGACCCACCTGTGGTGTCAATATGAGCACTGCACCCCTAGATAAATTCATTGAGAGATGGTTTGTTAAATGGGGATTCTTATGAGAGGTTCTGCTGTTCTGGCACCTAAGGGGCTCTGCCAATGTGATATGACACCCTCAAACCAGTGGCACTTCTTCCCTTCTGAGCTTTGCTAGATAAGTTCCTTAGGGGTCTACTTTCCAAAATGGTGTCACTTGTGGGGGGTTTAATGTTTAGGCACATCAGGGGCTCTCCAAATGGGACATGGTGTCCCATCTCAATTCAACTCCGTTAATTTTGCATTGAAAAGTCAAACGGCGCTCCTTCCCTTCCGAGCTCTGCCATGCACCCAAACAGTCGTTTACCCCCACATATCAGGTATCAGCGTACTCAGGACAAGTTGCAAAACAACTTTTGGGGTCCAAATTCTTCTCTTACCCTTGGCAAAATAAAAAATTGGGGGTGAAAAAATCAATTTTGTGAAAAAATATGATTTTGTATTTTTACGGCTCTGCATTATAAACTTCTGTGAATCACTTAATGGGTTAAAGTGTTCACCGCACATCTAGATAAGTTCCTTAGGGGGTCTACTTTCCAAAATGGTGTCACTTGTGGGGGGTTTCAATGTTTAGGCACATCAGGCGCTCTCCAAACGCAACATGGCATCCCATCTCAATTCCAGTCAATTTTGCATTGAAAAGTCAAATGGCGTTCCTTCCCTTCCGAGCTCTGCCATGCGCCCAAACAGTGGTTTACCCCCACATATGGGGTATCATCGTACTCAGCACAAATTGTACAACAACTTTTGTGGTCCATTTTCTCCTGTTACCCTTGGTAAAATAAAACAAATTGGAGCTGAATTAAATTTTGTATAAAAAAAAGTTAAATGTTAATTTTTATTTAAAAAACATTATTAAAAAAAATCTAAATTTATGGTACCCATGAATAAATATATTTTTGAAAAAAAATACAAACAATAAAAGTACACATATTTGGTATAGCCATGTCCAGAAGGACCAACCTATAAAACTGCCCCACTAGTTAACTCCTTCAGTGAACCCCATAAAAAAGCAAGGCAAAAAACAATGCTTTATCATTAACACCACCAAACAAAAAGAGAAATACACAAGATAAAAAATGAATATAAATAAACATGATACTGCTGAAAACAACATCCTGTCCCACAGAAAACAAGCCATGACACTGCTTAATTGTGCTGCATTTTATGCTAGGAAAACATATATCTCCATAGAGATCCAAGCTTCAGAGACTGGTAGCTCTGTAGAAACTGTTTCGGTAAGAATTCAAGGTGAGAAGACTGGAAAGAACACTATTGTAGGTGTTTACTGTAGGCCACCTGGACAGACTGAATATATGGAAAAAACTCTTTTTACATCAAATGTCTCTGTTCTCATAAAAGCATGACATAGTCATAATGGGAGATTTTAACTAACCAGATATTTGTGAATCTCTCAGGCAAAACTGGGTCCAAAAAAATTCTAATCTTCTCATGCTGACAACTTTATCTTTCAAAAGGTAGAAGAGAGAACAAAAGGATCTGCAATCTTGGACCTAATTTTTACCAATAGGGAGGAAAGGGTTGAGAAAATAAAGGTGGCTGGGAATTTAGGAGGCAGTCACCACATTATCCTCGAATTTTGGATTACAAGAGGAGGAACACCAGCGAGGACTCATTTTTAAAAATTACTTTGAAAAACTGGAGCAAGCTCAGAGATGAGCTACCAGGATGGTCAGGGAACTGAAAAGTATGTCCAATGAGGAACGGTTAAAGGATCTGGGAATGTTGCAAAACAGAAGGCTAAGATTTAATAGCTGTCTACAAATATCTGAAGGGATGTCACAGTGTAGAGGGATCATCATTATTCTCATTTGCACATGGAAACATGAGAAGCAATGGAATGAAACTGAAAGTGAGAAGATACAGATTAGATATTAGAAAATACTTTAGAACTTTGAGGGTGATCAATGAGTGGAACAGGCTGCCACAAGAGGTGGTGGGTTCTCGTTCAATTTAAGTCTTCAAATAGAGGCAGGACAGATATCTGTCTGAGATGGTTTAGTGAATCCTATATTGAGCAGGGGGTTGGACACGATGGCAGTCACATAATAAAACCTTCATGGCTCAGGGGGGTGTGAAGATAGGAGTGTGCAGGCTCTGACGACGGCAGTTTCGTGCTGGTATAGCGCTTCTACAGGTCAGTCCCGTACTGACCCGTAGAAGCGCTATGCCAGCCCGAAACGGGATCTGCCTAGTTCAGGTCCTGTGTGCATTTTGAGCCTCATTCCTCCCTCTCTCTGCGCTCCCACTAGCGCCCCCTTAGGCTGCTTTTCTACAACACCAGGCAGTGCCATTACAATAGTACTGCTTAGCCTTACGGCAAGACTCAGGATGGAAAGAGCGCTATTGGCAATTAGCGCTCCGTCCCTCCCAAGTCTCACCTTATGGCTAAGCAGTATTATACAGCCACATTAGAGGTTTTCCTACATTCAGTAGAAATTGTGGGACACATTTTGGTGACATTTTTACCCATTTCCTGTTGATAAAATTAAAAATCTGTGGCTAAGACTAATTTTGATGATAAAAATATAATCTTTTTTTCTTCATTGCCGAATGGTATAAAATTCTGTGACCCACCTGTGGTGTCAATATGAGCACTGCACCCCTAGATAAATTCATTGAGAGATGGTTTGTTAAATGGGGATTCTTATGAGAGGTTCTGCTGTTCTGGCACCTAAGGGGCTCTGCCAATGTGATATGACACCCTCAAACCAGTGGCACTTCTTCCCTTCTGAGCTTTGCTAGATAAGTTCCTTAGGGGTCTACTTTCCAAAATGGTGTCACTTGTGGGGGGTTTAATGTTTAGGCACATCAGGGGCTCTCCAAATGGGACATGGTGTCCCATCTCAATTCAACTCCGTTAATTTTGCATTGAAAAGTCAAACGGCGCTCCTTCCCTTCCGAGCTCTGCCATGCACCCAAACAGTCGTTTACCCCCACATATCAGGTATCAGCGTACTCAGGACAAGTTGCAAAACAACTTTTGGGGTCCAAATTCTTCTCTTACCCTTGGCAAAATAAAAAATTGGGGGTGAAAAAATCAATTTTGTGAAAAAATATGATTTTGTATTTTTACGGCTCTGCATTATAAACTTCTGTGAATCACTTAATGGGTTAAAGTGTTCACCGCACATCTAGATAAGTTCCTTAGGGGGTCTACTTTCCAAAATGGTGTCACTTGTGGGGGGTTTCAATGTTTAGGCACATCAGGCGCTCTCCAAACGCAACATGGCATCCCATCTCAATTCCAGTCAATTTTGCATTGAAAAGTCAAATGGCGTTCCTTCCCTTCCGAGCTCTGCCATGCGCCCAAACAGTGGTTTACCCCCACATATGGGGTATCATCGTACTCAGCACAAATTGTACAACAACTTTTGTGGTCCATTTTCTCCTGTTACCCTTGGTAAAATAAAACAAATTGGAGCTGAATTAAATTTTGTATAAAAAAAAGTTAAATGTTAATTTTTATTTAAACATTCCAAAAATTCCTGTGAAACATCTGAAGGGTTAATAAACTTCTTGAATGTGGTTTTGAGCACCATGAGGGGTCAGTTTTTTGAATGGTGTCACACTGGGTCTTCTATCATATAGACCCCTCAAAATGACTTCAAATGAGATGTGGTCCCTAAAAAAAAATGGTGTTGTAAAAATGAGAAATTGCTGGTCAACTTTTAACCCTTATAACTCCCTAACAAAAAAAAATTTGGTTCCAAAATTGTTCTGATGTAAAGTAGACATGTGGGAAATGTTATTTATTAAGTATTTTGTGGGGTGCAGTTTTTAGAATGGTGTCACACTTGGGTATTTTCTATCATATAGACCCCTCAAAATAACTTCAAATGAGATGTGGTCCCTAAAAAAACCCTAGTTAGGTAAAAATAATAAAATAAAAAAAATGTATTTTTCTCCATTCTTTACAGGTAGGGTTAGGGTTGGGGCGAGGTTAGAGTTGGGGTTGGGGTTAGAGCTAGGATTAGGGATGGGGCTAGGGTTAGGGTTGCAACTAAGGTTGGGGCTAGGATTATGGTTGCAGCTAGGGTTAGGGTTGTGTTGGGGTTAGGGTTGTGTGGGGTTACGGTTGGTGTTAAGGTTGTGTTGGAGTTATTGTTGTGATGTTGGGGTTAGGGTGGTGTTGGGGTTAGGGTTGTGTTGGGGTTAGGGCTGTGGTTAGTGTTGGGATTAGGATTAGGGGTGTGTTGGGGTTAGGGCTATTTTAGAATTGGAGTTAGAATTGGTGGGTTTCCACTGTTTTGGCACATCAGGTGGTCTCCAAACGTGACATGGTGCCTGCCATTGATTTCAGTCAATTTTGCACTCAAAAAGTCAAACGGTTATCCGTCCCTTCTGAGCCCTGCCTTGCACCCAAACAATGGCTTTCCCTCACGTACAGGGTATCGGTGTACTCAGGAGAAATTGCTCAACTAATATTGTGGTCATTTTTTTCTCATATCCTCGTAAAAATAAAAAAGTTTGGGTCTAAAGTAAATTGTTTGTGAAAAAAAAATGCTTTAGTTCTCGTAAAGCACCTGAAGGGTTAATAAACTTCTTGAATGTGATTTTGCACACCTAGAGGGATGCAGTTTTAGAATGGTGTCACTTTGGGTATTTTCTGTCATATTGACCCCTCAAAGTTGCTTAAATGTGAGTGGTCCCTAAAAAAATGGTTTTGTCAATTTTGTTGTAAAAATTAGAAATTGCTGGTCAACTTTTAACCCTTATAACTCCCTAACAAAAAAAAATTTTGGTTCCTAAATTGTGCTGATGTAAAGTAGACATGTGGGAAATGTTACCTATTAAGTATTTTGTGTGACATATCTCTGTGATTTAAGGGCATAAAAATTCAAAGTTGGAAAATTGCAAAATTTTCTAAGTTTTCATCAAATTTCCGTTTTTTTTCACAAATAAACGCAAGTTATATCGAAGAAATTTTACCACTATCATGAAGTGCAATATGTCACGAGAAAACAGTGTCAGAATCACCAAGATCCGTTGAAGCGTTCCAGAGTTATAACATCATAAAGGGACAGTGGTCCGAATTGTAAAAATTGGCCCGGTCATTAACGTGCAAACCATCCTTGGGGGTAAAAGGGTTAAAGGGAATCTGTCAGTAGGATCAACCCTCCTAAGCTGTCTATATGGGCATGAAAGTCATAGTAAGTTGAATAGAATGATTCCTTGATATCTGCGATCTGATATCTTATTCCAGAGAAATCTATGCTTTTCTTATATGTAAATGAGCATGAAATGTTCAGAGCTATGTTCCATATATTGATCTGCATAAGAACAGTGCAGAGACTGGACTCTGCATTGGGTCTTCTACTCCCTGTCTGTGATTCCCCAACATATTGCCTTCACTAAGCATATACACCCGAAAATGATAGACGACAAAAGAACACGCTGACTCTGTCTCCACCATTATAGTCTATGGTCCCATCGACGCATACCCCCAAATCCTGTTTTTGTGAGGAGTTCGGAAGTAAGCCCCGACGGGACCATGAATGTGGGCAAGAGCAAAATGTGAAAGTAGTCTTAAAGGGAACCTGTCAGGTCCCCCATTTCCTCCAATCCAGCAGCATTCAGCCACGTGTGATTAAACTTTCTCCCTAACCATCCCTTTATAATTTATTTCAGTTAAAAAAGTATTTCTTACTTTCACTTTCCTATGCTAAAGAGGGCTTTGACTAGTCAATTGGGCGTTAGTTGCCCCAGACTAGTCAGACCTCTTTTCATGTTATCTCTCCCCTGTGAGAATGATAACATAATTTGCATGAGCCAGCATCATTGCCAGCTTATGCAAATCTACACATGTACGCAGCATATTCCGGCAGCACCACTGAGTTTCTGAAGCCAGATGTACACTTTCCGGCTGCAGAGGTGCACACTGCGCATGACCGGCAGCTCAGAAGCTTCTGGTCATGCACAGTGCACGTCTCTGAAGCCGGAAAGCATACACCAGGTTTCAGAGATGCAGTGATGCTGCCAGAATGAGCGACGCGCGTGCGCAGATCTGCATAAGCTGGCGATGAGGCTAGCTTGTGGAAATTATGCTATCATGCCTTCAGGGCTGATTTTTCTGGGGCAAATAACGCTCCATCAAGTAGTCAAAGCCCTCTTTAGCTTAGGAAACGCTGAGGTTATAGCATTTATTTAACTGAATTATGTTATACAAGGATAGTTAGGAAAGTAGCTTAATCACACATAGCTGAATGCTGCTGGATTGGAGGGCATGGGGGACCTGACAGGCTCCCTATAAACTTCCCTGAAACTATTCTATTTTGGTGTCACAAGCTATTGTAAAGCCTATTGACATCCATGAGACTGCGTACCATACTCTGAAACAAACTAGACAATATGCAATATTATTTACTCTTCTTCGGGAGATATCATATAAAAATATATAATATTATTGGCATTACAATTTAATTTTTTTCTTGAAATGCACAGATAATCACAAAGATTTTTTCCTCCAATTTCATTTCTTTTCAGGTTGCGCTCCTTTAATTTTGTTTCCCAACAGTGATTAAGCAATAGCATCTGAAACATAACCAATTGATGTGATGTGAATGAAATCAATTAAATTGTTAACTGAACTGTATAGTTGGATTTGTTACTGACATACCCATGTGCCCATCATTAGCCAGCTGCCTGCAGTTTTGACTTTGGTCCCTAGATTTTCTGTAATTATTTTTCTTTATATTTTGGTCTAAGTTAATGAACTGATTATATTACAAGCAAGCAACAACTTTCTGTGACCAAAAGTTTATTTACCTAGTTTTTATGTAAATGTAGCCCTTGATTAACCTTTCTGCAGTATTTTTAAGATACATGAGCATTTAAGTGAATTTAATGCTTTATTTTTTTCCTCTATATAAAAGGAGTAGTCTAAAAATATGCCATAAATGTCTATAAGATATGGGTCCCACCTCTGAAACCCCTATCTCCAGAACATGGAACCAAGTGGAACAGGTGATCAGAGGAGGTGGAGAAAGGTGTGGATCCCAGAGGTGAGATCTGCATCTATTAGACTTATATGGTATATCTTATGAATATATTGAGAGAACAATTCTTTAAAGACTAACTGTTGTTGCCATTTTTATTTCAGAAATCAATAGTAATCATGAAAATAAGCAACTTTGTAATATACCTTATCAGAAAAATCTTCTTTGTTCTCCTCCGCGACTGATCATTTATTCTCACAATTCTCAATTCACAAGCAAAATCTGTATTCAGTGAAGACAGATTTTCTCATTACTGAGATAGGAGATGACAGCTGCTACTGATAAGATTTTGTGTAGACCACATGGGGGAAAAGAAGGGAGGAGCTCTGACATTATTTCCACCCTTGCCCCACCCCCACCCCACCATAGAACCTCATCAGTAGTAACTGTCATCTCCTATTTTAGTAATTGGAAAATCTGTCTTCTCTGAATAATCATTTTACCTGTGAATTGAGAATTTGGAGACTGACAGATCAGATCAGGAGGAAAAAGAAGCAGATTTAACTGATAAGCTGTATTACAAAGTTGTTTATATTCATATGTAGAATTGATTTATGAAATAAAATTTTAAAAAAACTATGTCACTTTAAGTCAAGTATACAGTATGTCATGATGTGCCATTCTGAAGTAAGGAGGAGGAGATCGCAATTGTCCTTGGAGCTGGGACCCTCACTATCCTTGTCTCCAGGGGTGCCCTTGAAGGTAGAGAGGCCTGAGTCTCCAACCTTTCTTTGTGCCTAACTGCACACTAAACTAATTCCTCCAACACCCAGGGAGGTATGGGATTGACGAGAAACAGAACTACAAAAAACTAGAAAACAAAGGCACAATAGGAGCGACCCAAAAATGGGAGAGGATAAGGAAATACACACACCACAAAAGCCATGCAGAAAACTTCCAGAGAAAACACCCACTAACTGTCACAAATAAGAACTACTCCTTCACCACCAAACTAGGTAGTTGGAAGTTATCTCCAGCAGAGACCAGAGGTAGCAGATAAATAGAAGGCCCTGCAGAGTGATAGGATAGACCAAGTAGCAAATGAAAAATACCTTCTGTAAGAAAAGAGTGACAAATGGCAAAGGGAAATAAGTGCCCAAACAGCAACAGGATCTCTATTGGCTCAGATCGAATCCTGAGGCAAGACAGTATTGAGCTGTAATATAAAAACTGAATAATATTCTAGTTGACCCTAATACTCCAATTTTTTTGTTTGGTTTTCACAAAGATATTTTTTGACCACTACTTATTAATTTTAAAGCAAGTTTCATGTTAAGAGCTGAAAGATGATATGCAAGTCATCATGTTATGCTTGCTTTTTATATACCTTGCTTCAAGATTATTATTTGGTTGCTTTTTATCTTAGCTAAATTTGGCCAGAACTGTGACCTGTGACTATAATTTAGTAACAGGGTCTACAGAACGCTTGATGTAGTCAGGGCCTTACCTCCTGTCCCATCTTTGCTTCAGTCTTTACCTCCTTCAGCAGCTCAGCCTCCTCAGTATAAATGCCCACTTGTACCCATAAGTACCTGTAAGCCAACCATAAGCTTATCAAGAAGTCAGTGCATGGAGATTACTAAACTACTGATGAGAAAAATAAGATCAGGTGACTGAGGATTGAGCCTTAGTGGGGGATAACCTAAAAGGTCCTTTTAGAAATGAGCCACAGCTGCAGGCCAAAAGAATACACTGAACTCATAGATGCAGCTGTCACTAAACAGTTTTAATCAATCTGTAACGCTACAAAAAAATAGCCAAGTAGCACAGACCTTAAAATATAGGTAAAAAACTCATAAAGCCCAATTCATCTAAAGGCATACACCAGAATTCTAATGCAAAAAGATTTAAAAGGTGGCAACGTTTTTGAGAAACTCGAAGCTGTGCTAATATTTTGTGACTTTTGGTGTTCATACCATTTTTTCCCAGCTCCGACAAAGTAGGCAAATCTGTAGTGGGATGGGGTATGGTGACTGCAGTTTGTCAAACTCATGACAAGTAGCAACGTTTACTACACCAAATATTCTGCTCAGAAGGGACTGGAATAGGATTTGTGGCGTGATGCACAAGTGTTTTTTAAGACCATTTTTATTTTTTTAACATTTTAACCCTTAACAACTGCGAATACGCCTTTTAATGGCAGCAGTTAAGGGGCCTTGTTCCTCAGCGCTGCTTTTTAATGGTGCTGATAAATAAGTGTATAGCGCCCACCAGCATCTGAAAAGCTCCGGAATCTTGGCTACCGGCAGTAGACCCCGGAGAACATGATTTGGGTGGGTTTTTACCATCCCCAGTCTTGTGATCGTCTATTGGCGATCATAAAAAAAGTATGATTTTCAATTCATTTCTCTCTCCTCTGGTATAATCTAGCACATCAGAGGAGAGAGAAATGGTGTCCCCTGAGCCCTCCCGGTGCCTCCACCACCCCTGGACCCTCCGGCTCCACCCCCTGACCCTCTGCATCATCTCTTCCTAGAAGAAAATGGTGGGCACATGTGCAGTACGCCTGCCAAGATCTGTCAGTCGATACCCAGCAACAATAGGAGATTTTTCCTATTGGTACATTTTGATCAATGTGACAAACCCTATCACAGTGATCAGAATAAAAAAAAAGTTAATCAAACACACTTTTGTAACCCCTAGTTAGGTAAAAATAATAAAATAAAAAAATTGTATTTTTCTCCATTCTTTACAGGTAGGGTTAGGGTTGGGGCTAGGGTTAGAGTTGGGGTTGGGGTTAGAGCTAGGGTTAGGGTTGGGGCTAGGGTTGCAACTAAGGTTGGGGTTAGGATTAGGGTTGCAGCTAGGGTTAGTGTTGTGTTGGGGTTAGGGTTGTGTGGGGTTATGGTTGGTGTTAAGGTTGTGTTGGAGTTATTGTGATGTTGGGGTTAGGGTGGTGTTTGGGTTAGGGTTGTGTTGGGGTTAGGGCTGTGGTTAGTGTTGGGATTAGGATTAGGGGTGTGTTGGGGTTAGGGCTGTTTTAGAATTGGAGTTAGAATTGGTGGGTTTCCACTGTTTTGGCACATCAGGTAGTCTCCAAACGCGACATGGTGCCTGCCATCGATTTCAGTCAATTTTGCACTCAAAAAGTCAAACGGTTATCCGTCCCTTCTGAGCCCTGCCTTGCACCCAAACAATGCGGGGGGCAGAATAAATATGTGAGCTGCTTTTGACTATCTGGTGTGGCGCTGTCCTTTTCTTCAGTTTGGATTTGTATGCTTTATCTGGGATGGACCCCCTGGTGAGGACGTGCGCCCTGATGTCCATAGAGACTATATAATTATAGGGTGCGGCTTTACTGTTTTTTTTTGTAACTTGCACCCAAACAATGTCTTTCCCTCACGTACGGGGTATCGGTGTACTCAGGAGAAATTGCTCAACTAATATTGTGGTCATTTTTTTCTCATATCCTTGTGAAAATAAAAAAGTTTGGGTCTAAAGTAAATTGTTTGTGAAAAAAAAATGCTTTAGTTCTCGTAACGCACCTGAAGGGTTAATAAACTTCTTGAATGTGATTTTGCACACCTTGAGGGATGCAGTTTTAGAATGGTGTCACTTTGGGTATATTCTGTCATATTGACCCGTCAAAGTTGCTTCAAATGTGAGTGGTCCCTAAAAAAATGGTTTTGTCAATTTTGTTGGAAAAATGAGAAATTGCTGGTCAAATTTTAACCCTTATAACTTCCTAACAAAAAATAAATTTTGTTTCCAAAATTTTGCTGACCTAGGAAATGTTATTTATTAACTATTTTGTGTGACACAACTCTCTGATTTAAGGGCACAAAAATTAAAAATTTAAAAATTGCTAAATTTTCGCCAAATTTCCATTTTTTTCATAAATAAACACAAGTCATATTGAAGAAATTTTACCACTAGCATAAAGTACAATATGTCACAAAAAAGAAGTCTCCGAATCAGTGGAAGTATTGTAGAGCTATAACCTCAAAAAATGACAGTGATCAGAATTGTAAAAATTAGCTTGGTCATTAAGGTCGATATTTGCTCGGTCACTAATGGGTTAATAGTATTATTTACTTAGTAACATTAGATACAAACAGCACTAACTGAACCCAAAACGTGTCCAAAAGAAAAATAAAAAACAATATATTGCGAATATATGTAAGACTTTTAAATAACATTAGGCCACAGCATTTTTGAACATGTTCAAACTATCAAAAATATAACAAATAACATCATTAAAGTGTGTTAGATTCTAGGCATTGAACAAATTTTTATAGCATTTTCACAATTTGCGAAACACATTACTCTTTGTCGACCTTTGTGCACTATAATAGGGCTCATGGAGGTAGCCGTGATATCACTTGTACAATGATGAATTAGCTTGCTTCCAACATATGGATGTGTCCGGATGTTTTGTTTGTTAAATTCTGTACAACAATAGAAAAACTATAGCTTGTCCCATCAACTCGGTAATGTGGAACTTCGGGTTAGGACAAAATATGCAAGCTTTCTTTTAGGGGGTCCATTGGATTTCTAAGTATACACAGTGCATCCGTTTTGCTTGAAATGTTCTTTAACCTTTTCAGCATTAACTCAAGAATGTTGATGGTTTCGAAAAGTCAACAGTCAAAGAGGATACATCAGTAAAGATCCTTGCACGATGCATCAAAATTCACTTACAATCTTACATCATAAGGTAATACCCTTTTTTGTGACTGAGATAAAAATATCATTTATAAACTTATGTTATTTTCATTGGGCTAGAAATTCCATTTCTTCTATGAAACTGAAATTTATAATAAACTCAGAAATATAAATTGCTCCTCTGTTTAAAATAAAAGACATTTCTAACAATTCCTCAATTTCTTCCCATTCTCAAACGCAATCATTATTTTCTGAGCAATCTCTTTTACGGAAAAACAATTGGGCCTTAATTCCAGCTATATAAAGATTTTTAATCAAGAATCACTGGTGGGACAGTTTTCTTTAATAATTTATTTTGGTATTTTCTTGTAGCTTTCAGGCACAAACTGAACATGATGAGAACTTGTCTGCATTTGGCGTATTGATCTCGTCCCAGTGGGTGCTGAGATAATGTTATCTAATTCAGCTTATATTGGAAATGCTCGAGCTTTTATATATGAATTAGCTAAGCGGGGCCTATAAACAAAAAGCACCTTGACTGCCAAATGGCATAAAGAAATCCCCATATGGCCATGAATTCTTCAGTGATTATGGTTTATTGTGTACAGGTGCTTTTGTGGGTTTTATGACTCCAACACCCAACAGAGATTCCACTTAGAAACATAACATGATTAGCTTAAACATGTTCACTATCTCACTTGCCTTTTTAGCTATGTTTTTTTTTACAATTAATCCTTAAATACATTGTCGATAAAGTATAACACTTATAAAGGTAACATTCATGGGATAATTCAACATAACATTAAACACATAGTACTGTTCATTCAACCCAATATGGCTATTGTATGATTCTAGGAAAGAAAATACATTCTTCTTTGGGACTTGTGCCATAGTAAAATTATCCAAAAACATGTAAATGGGTGAGATGCCATGCACACAGATGGTCAAAAGAGCAGAAAGCCAAAAGATCATCAAGATCAAGAGTGGGTGCTATGGGCATAACTTGGAGCAGCAAAAAGTCTGTGATACAGGATAGGTACCAATGAAGCATTGAAAGCGTTTAATATTCACAAATGCCATATGATTTATGAGCTACATCAGTAAGAATCCATCACTAAAAATTAGAAAAACCCAGTTAAATTAAGACAAGACTACTTCATACTTCAAGATATGCTGTTCTTTACCGGAACTCAGTTATAAGGCAGTAAAACAGTAGAGGCAAATATAGAAAAAAGCAGATCTGGAAAATTCTAGACTTTCAACTATGGAAGGGAGTGCAAAGGTAGCAGTTGCACCCACATATCTGTGATAGAAATGGCACATAATCCTTGTAACAGATTGTGCTTTATGTGCAAGGGGTGTTTTTCTTTATTACAGGCACTAATAATGCCTTCACAGTTTAATAAAATTCTGGAAAAAAAATGCAAAAACAGCCGTTCGCTGGCAAACCCTTAAGATTGAGTGTAAAAATATTAAAAGGTAAATACTGTAATACTTTTTTATATTACATAAAATATAAGATTGCTTCTAGCTCAAAACATAAATATTTTTTTCCCATTAAAGTGATTCTGACACACAAAATGTACAATTCAAAGTAACCATATAGCCTTGTAGGAGATTTTTAAGTCTGTTCCTCCATTGCCCCTGGTATACAACTTTAATATAATATGCAAATGAAGATGCTAAGTGTACACTGAGGGCTAAATGCCTCGGTAGATCGTTTCACATATTTAAAATTTACCTCTTCTATGTTTCTGAACATAACTTGTTTCCCCAGAACCAGTGCTGTCTGATGATAAATCTACATTATATGATCACTGTCTCTGTGCAGAAAAGGGATCCAAGGGGTAACATTTCTCCTTTTGGAGAGTGACATGCCAAACCTGGCATGCCAATGTGAGGAGACATTTAAGCCTTGCAATGCTCCTCTGGGAAATTAAATATGCAAATTGCCTTTTCAGAGAGGAGGCGGACTAGATCTCTAGGGCCATCTATTGGAAGTAGCAATCCTAAAATGCCCTACAAGGAGCCTTGCCATATGACTTAGGATATAAGCCAAACCAGAATCTCAATTTGCAGACAGGGTATTTAGGGGAGCTGCTCCTCATCAGTACAAAGTGCGAAATCTGGTTTCGCTGGGAGAGATGCATCTGACCGGAATCCAAGGGGTAACGTTTCTCCTTGTGGAGAATATAAACTGTGCAGGAGGTGTGGGTTAAATCCGCGCTGCCTTAATGATGAAGTTCCAAGGATAATACATTTAGATGGTGGTTTATTCAACGTTTCAAGGTCAGTGCGACCTCTTCTTCAGGAAATTCCACATACATTTCCTGAAGAAGAGGATCGCACTGACCTTGAAACACGTTGAATAAACCACCGTCTAAATTTATTTTCCTTGGAACTTCATCATTAAGGCAGCACGGATTTAACCCACACCTCCTGCACAGTTTATAATGTCATACGGCCGTTGATCGGCTTGTGGATCTGCAGCAGCCGAAATCGCTACATGCTCTTCATTCGATAAAATCAGGTGAGAAATTCTAAGAAAGCTCTCTTGGATATCTGTAGGATAAGACCCTATTTTGCGCTTTGTGTCTCCATTTTTTGCCCTATAGTAGTCCTTGTGGAGAATGACATGCCAAGCCTGGCATGGAGAACAACTAATAGTATTGTTGGAGGACAACTACTACTTAGGCATCCCTCATTACAGTTTGCTAGATCACAGGTACACTATTGCTCAGTTAGGCCAACCATTGCTAATCCAGCCAAGCGATACTCAGGTCCATGTTGCTAGTACTTTTAAGTGCTATATATACTACGAGACTAACATAGAAGGAAAGGTTTGGGCAACATGAAGCAACTGTAAGCTTCACTTTAAAGAAGCTAGAATGTTCTCTGGACTTGGAGAGGGAATTCTGCCATGACAGGTTCCCCAATAAAGGATTATTCCAATGAGAAAGAAAAATACATTGCTTTTGTTGCTAACATGGGAAATAGCAATTCCTTTGCTTTTCACTGATTTTCTTAAATACCTTATATGAATATGCTGCTGACATACTCAGGAAAGGATTCTTACTTAAAGGGAAGGTGCCATCAAAAAAATTTTTTTTACAGAAATTGTAAAAATGTAAAGAATTAATGTTTACATTTTCTTAAAAATTATCATCATTTGTTTATAATTTAGTAAAATATGAAAAATAATTTGAAAAGTTTTGGAATTTCCACTTTTAAACACTAGGGGGAGCAGCTGCTGAAATTTCAGAAAAACCTCGTGTACAACAAGCTCACATTACAGCACTGCAGTAATTATGGGCGGAGTCTGCTGACGTGTGTGATGTCTCCTCTCCTTCCCTTCTGGGTGTCTGCTAAGGGATAAGAAGATGATATTCAGGAACCCAGTGAGCAGCCATTTTGTTGGTGACTGCAGAGTAAGGCGGCCGTCACACTATCAGTATTTGGTCAGTATTTTACCTCAGTATTTGTAGCCAAAACCAGGAGTGGAGCAATTAGAGGAGAAGTATAACAGACACATCTGCACCACTTCTGCATTTATCAGCCACTCCTGGTCTTGGCTTACAAATACTGAGGTAAAATACTGACCAAATACTGAATGTGTGACGGCAGCCTTAGGCTACTTGCACACTAGCGTTGTTGGCTGTACGTCGCAATGCGTCGTTCAGGAGATAAAACACATCCTGCAAAACACATCCTGCAAAGTTGTCTGCAGGATGTGTTTTTTCCCCATAGACTAACATTACCGACGCATTGCGACGTATTGCCACACGTCGCAACCACCGTGCGACGGTTGAGTCGTGTTTTGGCGGACCACCGCCACAAAAAAAATTACATGTAACGGTTTTTTTGTGAGTCGAGTCCGCCATTTTCGACCGTGCATGCACAGCCGAAACTCTGCCCCCTCCTCCCCGGACCTTACAATGGGGCAGCGGAAGCGTCGTAAGACTACATCCGCTACCACGTCGGGCATTTCTTTCACAGCATGCGTCGGTACGTCGGCCTGACGCACTGCGACGGGCCCGTACTGACGCTAGTGTGAAAGCAGCCTTACACTGACAAGTAGACAGTCACCGAGGATGGCAGCCAGCAAGGATTCTGGGAGATATGTGGTGGAGGGAGCAGGGTGACCGCAGCGCAGAGTATTTCAGGAGAGCAGTGTGCTGGTCTATGGGGGCCCCCTGTTTGGTGCGCGGAGCAGCCAGGGATTGTACATAGAGCACTGTCTTTTATACACATGGATGGACCGTCTGCTCCACAGAAATCCAGGAAACATTTCTGCGGACTGATGGCCTGTTCTGATCCAGACTTTGCATGCTAAGACCCCATTCCCCTCCTCAGATCCTGTCTTCTCCATCCTGTCCTGGTGATGTGTGAAAGTGAGACGACAGGCGAAGTACGGGGTGACGCTGGGAAGGAAATTTAGCCATATAGTAACAATAAAAATGAGACCCCTCTCTTCAGCAGCCTGACCAGCCCTGACTGCACCTAACTGGAGGTCATGCTGCCCCCTCTATTACCCCAGACCCGCGAGCAGGTGCTCAGCCAGAACCACCATAGAATGGGTCCGCTTTCTGAAGATAATACTGCCATAGTGTTCTCACATAATACTGCCATATAGCTCACACATAATACCGCCATATAGATCACACACAATACCATCAAATAGATCACACACAATACTGTCATACAGTTCTCACATACCACCATATAGAGCACACATAATACAGCCATATGGATCACACACAATACCATCATACAGTTCTCACATACCACCATATAGATCACACATAATACTGCCAGTGTTCTCACATAATACCACCATATAGATCACACATAATACCGCCAGTGTTCTCACATACCGCCATATAGATCATACATAATACTGCCAGTGTTCTCACATAATACCACCATATAGATCACACATAATACCGCCAGTGTTCTCACATAATACCACCATATAGATCACACATAATACCGCCAGTGTTCTCACATACCACCATATAGATCACACATAATACCGCCAGTGTTCTCACATACCGCCATATAGATCACACATAATACTGCCAGTGTTCTCACATAATACCACCATATAGATCACACATAATACTGCCAGTGTTCTCACATAATACCACCATATAGATCACACAATACCGCCAGTGTTCTCACATACCACCATATAGATCACACATAATACTGCCAGTGTTCTCACATACTGCCATATAGATCACACAATACTGCCAGTGTTCTCACATAATACCACCATATAGATCACACACAATACCACCGTATAATTCTCACAATACTGATCAAGCATAATCACCACCATACAGATCACATAATACCGTCATATAGATCTCACATAATGCCATAATACAGCATGACCCCTTGACCCCTGCTTATCGCATGCATTGAGTTGTGTGTGTAATGGGGAAAGATATGCAGGGGGGAGAGGAGTGCCTGAGAGGATTAGATACACGGTTCACCAGACAGTATCACACAGGATAGGATTAGATACACGGCTCAGCAGTCAGTATCACACAGGAGAGGATTAGATACACGGCTCAGCAGTCAGTATCACACAGGAGAGGATTAGATACACGGCTCAGCAGTCAGTATCACACAGGAGAGGATTAGATACACGGCTCAGCAGTCAGTATCACACAGGAGAGGATTAGATACACGGCTCAGTAGTCAGTATCACACAGGATAAGATTAGATACACAGCTCAGAAGACAGTATCACACAGGAGAGGATTAGATACACGGCTCAGCAGTCAGTATCACACAGGAGAGGATTAGATACACGGCTCAGCAGTCAGTATCACACAGGATAGAATTAGATGCATGGCTCAGCATAGTATCACAGTATAGGATTAGATGCATGGCTCAGCAGACAGTATCACACAGTATAGGATTAGATACACGGCTCAGCATAGTATCACACAGGAGAGGATTAGATACACGGCTCAGCAGTCAGTATCACACAGGATAGAATTAGATGCATGGCTCAGCATAGTATCACAGTATAAAATTAGATGCATGGCTCAGCAGACAGTATCACACAGTATAGGATTAGATACATGGCTCAGCATAGTATCACAGTATAGGATTAGATGCATGGCTCAGCAGACAGTATCACACAGTATAGGATTAGATACACGGCTCAGCATAGTATCACACAGGAGAGGATTAGGTACAGGGCACAGCAGACAGTATCATACAGGAGAGGATTAGGTACATGGCACAGCAGACTATCATACAGGAGAGGATTAGATACATGGCTCAGCACAGTGTAGTGATAGATACACGGTCTGATGTCCTTGATCAGTGGCTGCAGTGAGAGGCAGGGTCGGGTCGGAGCAGCACAGAGATTCTCCCCCTCCCCCCCCTGTTACCTCTCTGCAGCTCCTGATAGAGGACATCAGACCCCAGCACTTCACCCTCTCTAGCGATTCTAGAGATTGAGCCAGGGCACCAGGCAGCAGAGGACAGGGAACGGCCGACTGCTGACAGTGTGAAAGGAGAGGCAGCTGGAGCTGCCCCTCCAACAGCACAGCTCTCAGTCACAGTGGAGCTCACACACTGTGGGCTGAAGAAACATGGCGCCGACCTCCTGCCTCTGCTGTGATGTGGAGACAGCCCAGGGGGCGTGGCCAGATCAGAGCAGGAGATAACGCGGTCGGCTCCCGACTGCTGAGTCCTATGCACAGGGCTGCCGTAAATGCAGAGTGTAAATGTCGTGCTGGGACTCTTACACTCCTGCAAAGCAAAATGGTGGCGCCCAGTGGCTGCAAAAATTATTAATAATAAAAAAGATATTAAGGTTAAAAAAAATAATTTTGTATTAAAGATAATTGTTTATATAAACAATCATTTTTAATACAAAAACAAAATTGCGGCACCTTTCCTTTAAGAAGAAGCATTAACATACTGATGCGAATCTTGCATTGTATCTCAGTGGGGAGTCTTAAATGAAGTGGCAAATTATTACAAATTAATGGAAGCCAAGTATATTTTGGGTTAGATTTTTATAAGTGTGAGGAGACTCCACGCTGTTTGCTTACAAATTCACATGAAAGTGTTAAACAGGAAATTAAATATGTCCTGTGTCACTAATCATCTGTTTTAATTTAAGTAATTGTGATGTCTAGAAGGGAAAGTCCTCATAATGTAAGTTTCAGCTCTACAACTATTTAACTATATATTTAGAAATTTTAACCATTCTTTGCATAGGGTCATGGAGTATGTGGGAAATATACACAGTAGTGAGAAATAAAGACAATATTAAAAGGGATTTCAAAGAAACAGTGCATGTCTGAGGTGTGAAAAAGCTATTCTTTATAATTTAAAGGGCTTAATGATTCAGAAGTCTTTTCTCACTTTCTTTACCTTTATCTTGACTGTCTGGATGCAGATGGAAACAGGTCTATTTTGAGACAGCACAGTAACATATGACCAGGCACATAGAGCTCTGCTAATAATTGGTTATTTATGGTGAATTAGATCACCAAAAGATACAGCCCTTTTGGATCCCAAACAGATTCCTATTAAATATGTGTTCAGATCAGGGCTGTGGAGATGAAGCCGCGGAGTTGGAGTCGGTGTCCATTTTGGTGGAGTCAGAGTAGGTATAAAATGGAACAACTCAGATTCCCAAAATATATAATAAATTGGATACAGTAGTACAACGCAGGATGTGCTGTAAATTTTTTCATATGAATTTGGGAAAATTATGAAATGTTCTATAAGTGTCTGTTCTATTCCTGATCTAGGGATCTCGGCTTTTAGCTGAATCTGTGTTGCACTTTATGTACATGCTCAGTAGCAAGGCAGGGAGTCATGGAGTCGGAAACTTATAGACCACAATTCATCAAAAATGGTGTTTTTCACTCTAGCCTTGAGGAGTTGTGCCGGAGTCAGATGCTTCTGATTCATTGAGAGGTGCATGTTTATTAATGAATCCACCGCATCTGAAAAGTGTTGTGAACCTCCATGCGCATCCCACTACAAATCATACTTCAGTTGGGGATTTGTGACATAAAGAATATTGCTGCTTGTCATGAACTTCTCCAACTCTGCCCACTTTGTCAAAGCTGAACGAAAATGGTGTGAGAACACCAAAAGTCACAACATTTTAGCCCAGCCTTGCATTTCTACAAAATTTTAATACTTTTCAAAGCTTTTCAAGCCACAATTCTGATGCAAAAGCTTTTATGAATTGGTACTATTGAGCCTAAGTGGCTCTCAGTGGTCACATAAAGGAGCCAGCATGATAAGTGCCAGCTCATTCATGAAAGACTGATCATTACTCTCCACTGGCACTCTCCATTGTGGGCAGGCAATTCTCCCAACATTATTCTCTTCCATGTAGTCATGTGACCACAGCCATACATACCTAGTGAACCTGTCAGCAGTTTTTGGCCTTGAAGCAAGCAGGAGGGCAGCATCACAAGGAGATAGGAGGCACCGGACCTGGACCTGCGACACCCATCAGACCAATTTATGTGTAGCTGGTAGCCACATTAGGGCATCTCTCGTATACCAGGTCCTAGACTTTCCTTTCCTCGCTGAGAATAAACGTCTTCATCTGAATGGGTACCTGTGAAACCTCTTCTTAAGGTACCTTCACACGAAACGACATTATAACGATATCGCTAGCAATCCGTGACGTTGCAGCGTCCTCGCTAGCGATATCGTTTCGTTTGACACGCAGCAGCGATCAGGATCCTGCTGTGATGTCGCTGGTCGCTGAATAAAGTCCAGAACTTTATTTGGTCGTCCGATCGCTGTGTATCGTTGTGTTTGAAAGCAAAAGCAACGATACCAGCGATATTTTACACTGGTAACCAGGGTAAACATCGGGTTACTAAGCGCAGGGCCGCGCTTAGTTACCCGATGTTTACCCTGGTTACTAGCGTAAAATGTAAAAAAAACAAACAGCACATACTCACATTGCGTCCCCTGCAGTCTGCTTCCTCCTCTGACTCAGCGCCGCAAAGTGAAAGTGAAAGCAGCACAGCGGTGACGTCACCGCTCTGCTCTCACTGTACGGCGCTCAGTCAGTCAGGAAGTGGACGCAGGGGGACGTGAATGTAAGTATGTGCTGTTTGTTTTTTTAGATTTTACGCTGGTAACCAGGGTAAACATCGGGTTACTAAGCGCGGCCCTGCGCTTAGTTACCCGATGTTTACCCTGGTTACCAGGGGACCTCGGCATAGTTGATCGCTGGAGAGCGGTCTGTGTGACAGCTCTCCAGCGACCAAACAGCGACGCTGCAGCGATCGACATCGTTGTCGCTATCGCTGCAGCGTCGCTTCGTGTGAAGGTACCTTTAGACTAAATTTCTCTCTCTCTGTGGAGGGGTAATAGACCTGCTGTGATTAAAACACCTGTGGCTAAGAGGCGGAGTGCTCAGTCAGGAGGCTAGTGAATACAAATTTCAAAAAACTGACCGTCACATCCAAACATAGATCAAGTGTGAACAGGTGCTGAACCTAGAGTCACCAACTCGTACACAGTCAAATAAATAAGGCAGCACACTGTAGCGCTAAAATATGCAAACATGAAATTTGAAAGTTGAACTGCAGTATAACTACATGCCACTGTAGTTATATATAATACCCCATTTTGTGTTGTACGGATAGTTTATCTTTGGTGGCTGAATACAGCACTGTACACTGTCCTAGAAACAAAAGCACACTTTAAAGTCTCTGGTCCTCAGTGAAAACGTTGTAATGGGCATCTCACATGTCAATTCCCTTTTACAATTAGAGAGGCCATGTCACTCGGTCAGAAGTGGTTTCCCATGCATTTACAGTACCATGTAAACCTATGGGAAACGCAATCCGCAGTGCGCATGCTGCAGAAAAAAACACGCGGAAATGCAGCGGTTTATTTTCCGCAGCATGTCAATTCTTTGTGCGGATTCCGCAGCGGTTTTACATCTGCTCCATAATAGAAAACCGCAGGTGTAAAACCGCAGTGGAAACCGCACAAAATCCACAGTAAATCTGCAGTAAAAACGCAGTGTTTTTGCACTGCGGATTTATAAAATCTGCTGTGGAAAAATCCGCAGTGGACCACTTCTGCATGTGCACATACCCTTAGGGTTATGGCTTGTTCACTATGATTGTTAAGAAAGGCAGTGTGATACAAATTTCCCAGTATTATAAAAAGAAACAAGTCCTGTGGACCAATAAAGTTAAAATAAAACTCTTTGGCCACAATGATCAAAGGTATGTGTGGAGAAAAAAGGGCACAGAATTTTAGGTAAAGAATATCTTACCAACCATTAATCATGGGGGTGGATTAATCATGATTTCAAGAGAATGCCAAGAGTGTGCAAAGCAGTCATCAAAGCAAAATGTGGCTACTTTGAAGAACCTAGAATATAAGACATATTTTCAGTTGTTTCACACTTTATTGTTAAGTATATAATTCCACATGTGTTAATTCATAGTTTTGATGCCTTCAGTGTGAATTTACAATTTTCATAGTCATGAAAATACAGAAAAATCTTTAAATGAGAAGGTGTGTCCAAACTTTTGGTCTGTACAGTAGGTTGCAGTGTTAGGTAGGCAGGAGAGTGTACGTTACTCTATACATATCAGTGCAAGGCCTGTATACTGTGTGTATATAGATATCACAGTATACATCAAGAGGGTCCATTCCATTACTGTCTGCTGCTGCTGCTACCTATGGCATATATTGACCGTATTGACTGTATATATACACTTCCACCTCAGCCACCCCTAATCTCTTATCAATCACTGCCTCCTTTGGTCTCACTCAATGGTCATCTGCAGCCACCCAAAAAGATGGCCACACACTGGACCTCATCTTCATCCGCCTCTGTTCCCTTACTAATCTGACTAACTCACCCCTCCCCCTGTCTGACCACAACCAACTGACATTTTCTTCCCTTTCCTCTCCTAATGCGCAACCCTCACTTCACAAACTCACTCACCCTCGCAGAAATCTCAAACACCTCAATTTACAATCTCTCGCTGAGTCCCTTCTCTCTCTTACAAACATAGCTTCCTTCCATGACACAGATGCTGCTACCACTTTTTATAACACCACAATAACAGCTACACTTGATAGCAAAACCCGTACAATCAACAGGCAGCCCTGGCTCTCTAGCCTGACCAAAGAACTGAGACGGGCTTCCAGGGTCGCCAAGCAGAGATGGAAGAGATCTTGTTCTGCTGAGCACTTCACTGCATACAAGCAGTCCCTCGCCAGCTTCAAGTCCACGCTCACTGCCGCAAAACTAACCTACTTCTCATCTCTCATATCCTCCCTAACTCACAACCCTAAACAGCTCTTCAACATTTTTAATTCTCTACTCCATCCCCCAGCACCTCCTCCTTCTCCTCTCATTTCTGCTGCAGACTGTGCCTCTTTCTTTAAGCAGAAGATCGATAACATCAGACAAAGCTTTGGCCCCCAGCCCCAATGCCCCTCCTTTTAACTTTTCAGCCCCGTTCCAAAGCCAGCTTCTCCACCATGACAGACGATCAGCTCTCCATCCTTCTGTCAAGATCACATCTCACCACTTGCACGCTTGACCCGCTCCCGTCCCACCTCATCCCTAACCTCGCAAAAGTCTTCATTCCAACCCTAAGACAACTCTTCAACCTCTCACTTACAAATGGTGTCTTTCCCTCATCCTTCAAACATGCATCAATCACAACTATACTCAAAAAACCCTCCCTCGACCGATCCTCTGTGACCAGCTATCGCCCGAAATATCCCTTCTCCCCTATGCCTCAAAACCACTGGAACAGCATGTCCATCTTGAACTGTCCTCCCACCTCTCCTCCTGCTCCCTCTTTGACTGACTACAATCTGGCTTCTGATCACATCACTCCACTGAAACTGCCCTAACTAAAGTGACCAACGACCTACTAACCTCCAAGAGCAAGCGACACTACTCTGTCCTCATCCTCCTGGAGTCTTCTGCCTTCGTCACTGTGGACCACTCCTGTTATGACCCCAATGGCGAGGGTCTCAGAGAAACAAATAAGTCTGCGACATACAAAAATCCAGCTCATAGGGCAGTGGTAACTGGGTTGACCATATATCTACTCCTAAAGCCAACACTAGCAGTAGCCGGGGAACATGCCTACGTTGGTCGCTAGATGTCTCGCGCCAGCCGGAGGACTAACTACCCCTAGAAGAGGAAAACAAAGACCTCTCTTGCCTCCAGAGAATAGACCCCAAAAGTAGGATAGTAGCCCCCCACAAATAATAACGGTGAGGTAAGAGGAAATGACAAACACAGAGATGAACTAGATTTTAGCAAAGAGAGGCCCACTTTACTAATAGCAGAATGTAGTAAGATAACTTATATGGTCAACAAAAACCCTATCAAAATCCACGCTGGAGATTCAAGAACCCCCGAACCGTCTAACGGCCCGGGGGGAGAACACCAGCCACCCTAGAGCTTCCAGCAAGGTCAGGAAACAAATAATATGCAAGCTGGACAAAAATGCAAACAAAAACAAATAGCAAAAAGCAAGAAAGCAGACTTAGCTTAATCAAACAGGAACCAGGATCAGTAGGCAAGAGCACTACAGATTAGCTCTGATATCAATGTTGCCAGGCATTGAACTGAAGGTCCAGGGAGCTTATATAGCAACACCCCTGACCTAACGACCCAGGTGAGCATACAAGGGATGAATGACATACCCAGAGTCAAATTACTAGTAGCCACTAGAGGGAGCCAAAAGGTAAATTCACAACAGTACCCCCCCCTTAGTGAGGGGTCACCGAACCCTCACCAAGACCACCAGGGCGATCAGGATGAGCGGCGTGAAAGGCACGAACTAAATCGGCCGCATGCACATCAGAGGCGACCACCCAGGAATTATCCTCCTGACCATATCCCTTCCACTTGACCAGGTACTGAAGCCTCCGCCTGGAGAGACGAGAATCTAAGATCTTCTCCACCATGTACTCCAACTCACCCTCAACCAACACCGGAGCAGGAGGCTCAGCAGAAGGAACCACAGGCACAACGTACCGCCGCAACAAGGACCTATGAAATACGTTGTGGATGGCAAACGACAATGGAAGATCCAAGCGAAAGGATACAGGATTAATGATTTCCAATATCTTGTAAGGACCAATGAAGCGAGGCTTAAATTTGGGAGAGGAGACCTTCATAGGAACAAATCGAGAAGACAGCCATACCAAATCCCCAACGCGAAGTCGGGGACCCACACCGCGGCGGCGGTTGGCAAAACGCTGAGCCTTCTCCTGTGACAACTTCAAGTTGTCCACCACATGCCCCCAGATCCGCTGCAACCTATCCACCACGGAATCCACCCCAGGACAGTCAGAAGGCTCCACATGTCCCGAGGAAAAACGAGGATGGAAACCAGAGTTGCAGAAAAATGGCAAAACCAAGGTGGCGGAACTAGCTCGATTATTAAGGGCAAATTCAGCCAACGGCAAGAAGGTCACCCAATCATCCTGATCAGAAGAGACAAAACACCTCAAATAAGCCTCCAGAGTCTGATTAGTTCGCTCCGTTTGTCCGTTAGTCTGGGGATGGAAAGCGGATGAAAACGACAACTCAATGCCCATCCTACCACAAAAGGATCGCCAGAACCTGGAAACAAACTGGGATCCTCTGTCCGACACAATATTCTCAGGAATGCCGTGCAAACGAACCACGTTCTGGAAGAACACAGGAATCAGATCAGAAGAAGAGGGCAGCTTAGGCAAAGGAACCAAATGGACCATCTTGGAGAAACGATCACATATCACCCAGATGACAGACATGCCCCGAGACACCGGAAGATCAGAAATGAAATCCATAGAGATGTGCGTCCAAGGTCTCTTCGGGACAGGCAAGGGCAAGAGCAACCCGCTGGCACGAGAGCAGCAAGGCTTAGCTCGAGCACAAGTACCACAGGACTGTACAAATAACCGCACATCCCTTGACAAGGAAGGCCACCAAAAGGACCTGGCCACCAGATCTCTGGTGCCAAAAATTCCCGGGTGCCCTGCCAACACCGAGGAATGAACCTCGGAAATAACTCTGCTGGTCCATCTAGCAGGCACAAACAATCTGTCAGGTGGACAAGAGTCAGGCCTACCAGCCTGAAATCTCTGCAACACACGTCGCAGATCTGGAGAAATAGCAGACACGATAACTCCTTCCTTAAGAATACCCACAGGTTCAGCGACTCCAGGAGCATCAGGCACAAAGCTCCTAGACAGAGCGTCGGCCTTCACATTCTTAGACCCTGGCAAATACGAGACCACAAAGTCAAAACGGGAGAAAAACAATGACCAGCGGGCCTGTCTAGGATTCAGGCGTTTAGCAGACTCGAGATACATCAGATTTTTGTGATCAGTCAAGACCACCACACGATGCTTAGCACCCTCGAGCCAATGACGCCACTCCTCAAATGCCCACTTCATGGCCAACAACTCCCGATTGCCCACATCATAATTTCGCTCTGCCGGCGAAAACTTCCTAGAGAAAAAGGCACAAGGTCTCATAGTAGAACAACCAGGGCCTCTCTGTGACAAAACGGCCCCTGCCCCAATCTCCGAAGCATCCACTTCAACCTGAAAGGGAAGTGAGACATCAGGCTGGCACAAAACAGGCGCTGAAGTAAACCGGCGCTTCAACTCCTGGAAAGTCTCCACGGCAGCAGGAGCCCAGTTAGCTACATCAGAGCCTTTCTTGGTCATATCCGTCAGCGGTTAAACAACACTAGAGAAATTTGTGATAAAACGACGGTAGAAGTTAGCAAAACCCAAGAACTTCTGAAGACTCTTAACTGACGAGGGTTGAGTCCAATCATGAATAGCTCGGACCTTGACTGGATCCATCTCCACAGCAGAAGGGGAAAAAATGAACCCCAAAAAGGGAACCTTCTGTACACCAAAGAGACACTTTGAGCCCTTTACAAACAAAGAATTTTCACGCAGAATCTCAAAAACCATCCTGACCTGCTCCACATGCGAGTCCCAATCATCAGAAAAAAACAGAATATCATCCAGATAAACAATCAAAAATCTATCCAGATACTTCCGGAAAATGTCATGCATGAAGGACTGAAAAACTGAAGGTGCATTAGAGAGACCGAATGGCATCACCAAGTACTCAAAATGACCTTCGGGCGTATTGAATGCGGTTTTCCATTCATCGCCCTGCCTAATGCGCACAAGGTTGTACGCACCACGAAGGTCTATCTTGGTGAACCACTTGGCACCTTTAATCCGGGCAAACAAATCAGACAACAGCGGCAAAGGATACTGAAATTTGACAGTGATCTTATTTAAAAGCCGATAGTCAATACAAGGCCTCAAAGATCCGTCCTTTTTGGCCACAAAAAAGAATCCCGCACCAAGAGGGGAAGAAGAAGGACGGATATGCCCCTTCTCAAGAGACTCCTTGATATATGAACGCATCGCGGTATGTTCAGGTACCGACAGATTAAAAAGTCTCCCCTTAGGAAACTTACTGCCAGGAATCAAATCTATTGCACAGTCACATTCCCTATGAGGAGGCAGTGCACTGGACTTAGACTCGCTGAAGACATCCTGATAATCAGACAAATACGCCGGAACTTCCGAAGGCGTAGAAGAAGCAATAGACAAGGGCAGGGAATCTCCATGAATTCCATGGCAGCCCCAACTTGACACTGACATAGCCTTCCAGTCCAAGACTGGATTATGGGTCTGTAACCATGGCAACCCCAAAACAACCAAATCATGCATTTTATGCAGAACAAGAAAACGTATTACCTCCCGATGTTCGGGAGTCATGCACATGGTAACCTGTGTCCAAAACTGCGGTTTATTTTTTGCCAATGGCGTAGAATCAATACCCCTAAGAGGGATAGGATTTTCCAATGGCTCAAGAACAAATCCGCAGCGCTTGGCAAATGACAGATCCATAAGGCTCAGGGCAGCACCCGAGTCCACAAACGCCATGACAGGATACGATGACAGTGAGCAAATCAAAGTTACAGATAGAATAAATTTAGGTTGCAAATTACCAATGGCGACCGGACTAACAACCTTAGTAAGACGTTTAGAGCATGCTGAGATAACATGTGTAGAATCACCACAGTAGTAACACAAGCCATTCTGGCGTCTATGAATTTTCCGCTCATTTCTAGTCAGGATTCTATCACATTGCATTAAATCAGGTGTCTGTTCAGACAACACCATGAGGGAATTAGCGGTTTTGCGCTCCCGCAACCGCCGGTCGATTTGAATAGCCAGGGCCATAGAATCATTCAGACCTGTGGGAATGGGAAAACCCACCATCACATTCTTAATGGCTTCAGAAAGGCCATTTCTAAAATTAGCAGCCAATGCACACTCGTTCCACTGGGTCAGCACGGACCATTTCCGAAATTTTTGGCAATACACTTCAGCCTCGTCCTGGCCCTGAGACATAGCCAGCAAGGCCTTTTCTGCCTGAATCTCAAGATTAGGTTCCTCATAAAGCAAACCGAGCGCCAGAAAAAACGCATCAATGTCAGCCAATGCCGGATCTCCTGGCGCCAGCGAGAAGGCCCAATCCTGAGGGTCGCTAGATGTCTCGCGCCAGCCGGAGGACTAACTACCCCTAGAAGAGGAAAACAAAGACCTCTCTTGCCTCCAGAGAATAGACCCCAAAAGTAGGATAGTAGCCCCCCACAAATAATAACGGTGAGGTAAGAGGAAATGACAAACACAGAGATGAACTAGATTTTAGCAAAGAGAGGCCCACTTTACTATTAGCAGAATGTAGTAAGATAACTTATATGGTCAACAAAAACCCTATCAAAATCCACGCTGGAGATTCAAGAACCCCCGAACCGTCTAACGGCCCGGGGGGAGAACACCAGCCACCCTAGAGCTTCCAGCAAGGTCAGGAAACAAATAATATGCAAGCTGGACAAAAATGCAAACAAAAACAAATAGCAAAAAGCAAGAAAGCAGACTTAGCTTAATCAAACAGGAACCAGGATCAGTAGGCAAGAGCACTACAGATTAGCTCTGATATCAACGTTGCCAGGCATTGAACTGAAGGTCCAGGGAGCTTATATAGCAACACCCCTGACCTAACGACCCAGGTGAGCATACAAGGGATGAATGACATACCCAGAGTCAAATCACTAGTAGCCACTAGAGGGAGCCAAAAGGTAAATTCACAACACACTCCCTCCTGTTACAGATTCTCTCATCTCTTGGCATCACAGACTTGGCCCTATCCTGGATCTCATCATATCTAACAGACCGGACATTCAGTGTCTCCCTCTCCCACACCACCTCCTCATCTCACCCTCTGTCTGTCGGTGTTCCCCAAGTCTCAGTTCTAGGACCCCTACTCTTATCCATCTACTCCTTCGGCCTGGGACAGCTCATAGAATCCCACAGTCTACAATATCATCTCCATGCTGATGACATGCAGATCTACCTATCTGGACCTGACCTCACTAACTTACTGACCAAAATCCCACAATGTCTGTCTGCTATTTCATCTTTCTTTTCTGCTCGCTTTCTAAAACTGAACATGGACAAACCAGAATGCATCATCTTTCCCCCACCTCACTCTACCCCTCCACTCGACCTATCCATCAATGTCAATGGCTGCTCACTTTCCCCGCTCCTACACGCTCGCTGCCTCGGGGTGATCCTTGACTCTACGCTCTCTTTAAAGCCACATATCCAAGCCCTTGCCTCCTCTTGCCAATTCCAACTCAAAAACATTCCCCAGATTCGTGCATTCCTTGACCATGAAACCACAAAAACACTAGTACATGCCCTTATCATCTCCCGCCTCGACTACTGCAACCTCCTACTCTCTGGCCTCCCCTCTAGCACTCTGGCACCACTTCACTCCATCCTACACTCTGCTGCCTGACTAATCCACCTATCTCCCCATTATTCCACAGCCTCTCCTCTCTGCCAGGCCCTTCATTGGCTTCCTATTGCCCAGAGGCTATAGTTCAAAACACTAACAATGACATACAAAGCCATTCACAACCTGACTCCTCCATACATCTGTGACATGGTCTCCCAGTACTTACCTACACGCAACCTTTGATCATCTCATGATCTCCTTCTCTACTCCTCTCTCATCTCTTCCTCCCACAACCGCATCCAAGACTTCTCCCATGCTTCCCCCATACTCTGGAACTCTCTACCAGCACATCAGACTCTCGCCTACCACGGAAACCTTCAAAAGGAACCTGAAGACCCACCTCTTCCGACAAGCCTACAACCTGCAGTGATCCTCAGTCTACTGAACCTCCGCATGACCAGCTCTACTCTCTCCTAGTGTATCCTCACCCATTCCCTGTAGACTGTGAGCCCTCGCGGGCAGGGTCCTCTCTCCTCCTGTACTTGTGTGTGCCTTATTTTACTCATGCTTATTGTACTTGTCTAAATTTGCCCCGTTCACATGTAAAGCACCATGGAATAAACGGTGCTATAAAAATGTATAAAAATAATAATAGTATATACCCAGCCCCAGGTATAATTGGCTAGGAAATTTTTTTTGCCAGGTTAATAGAGATTATTTTATTGCAAAGCAATCCAGAGCCCTTTTTTTTCTCTATTTGCTTTTTGACACTGCACAATACAGCCAGATTCTTTTCCTAGCAGTGTGAAAATCCAGCAATTTTAATGGGGTCACAAAAGTCACTCATGAGTGCGCAGAAAAATCTTTCCTTTTTTTTTCATAGGGTAGAGTAGAATTTTTTTTGAGTGTCTTACACAATTTATTGACACCATTTTGCTGAACCCCCCCAAAAAAATACATACAGGCAATTTATTTTACAGTGTGGTATATCTGAGACACGCCTCATACATCGGTGTGCTACAAATTTGGGAATTTTTTTGCTGTCTGCTACTCTAGTTTGTCTGTCTGTATACAGCACTATTTTGCAGACCCCACAAAAAATACAGGCCACATATATGGCAGTGTGGTATTTCCGTGACAGGCCTCATATATCTGTATGCTCCAAGTTTGGGTATTTTAGGCCGTTATTCCAAGTTTTTTCCTGTCTGTTACTCTACTTACATACAGCACTATTTTACATTAAAAAAATAAAAAATACAGGCCACATATTTGGCAGTGTGGTATTTCCGTGACAGGCCTCATATATCTGTGTGCTCCAAGTTTGGGCATTTTAGGCTGGTATTACAGTGATTTTCCTGTCTGTTACTCTACATATATACAACACTATTTTGCAAACCTCAAAAAAATACAGGCCACATATTTGAAAACACAAAAAAGCACAGTAAAACCAAAAACACTCTGTTGCAAAAAATCACAGTGAACAGCAAGTGCTAGTAAAAAGATGGAAAAAAGGGTATTTGGTTGATACGTTTTTTTGCAAAAAATGTATACTAAGCTGCTCTACCAAACGTCAAGGTATACCCGTATCAGAGCAGTTCTAACTGATGTATGTAATCCCTATCTGATGTATTTAAAAACCTGGTCATCTGTACAATACTTGTATGAGCAGGGTTCAGAGGGGAAATGTCCAATGTGAACACGCTGGATAGAACAGCTCTTGTGCGCACGGCTCAAAAAAAAGAGGGGTGGAGGCCTCCCCAGTCTTGTGGACACAAGAAAGCAATTATGTAAAACATGAATACATGAGCCGTGCGCTCAGTGAACAAGCCGGTAGAGACATGTTCACACCACCAACAGGCTTGAAAACACAAAAAAGCACAGTAAAACCAAAAACACTCTGTTGCAAAAAAATCACAGTGAACAGCAAGAGCTAGTAAAAGATGGAAAAAACAGGGTATTTTTTGCAAAAAATGTATACAAGTTTGAGCATTTTAGGCTGGTATTACAGTGTTTTTCTTGTCTGTTATTGTACTTATATACAGCACTATTTAGCAAACCTAAAAAATATAGAGGCCACATATTTGGCAGTTTGGTATTTCCGTGAGAGGCCTCATATATCTGGGTGCTCCAAGTTTGGGCATTTTAGGCCGCTATTCCAGTTTTCTTCCTTCCTGTTATTCTACTACTCTACTTATATACAGCATGATTTTGCATTTAAAAAAAGAAAAAATACAGGCCACATATTTGACAGTGTGGTATTTCGGTGACAGGCCTCATATATCTGAGTGCTCCAAGTTTGGGCATTTTAGGCCGATATTCCAGTGTTTTTCCTTACATATCTGCATGCTCCAAGTTTGGACATTTTAGGTCGATATTCCAGTGTTTTTCCTGTCTGTTACTTTAATTATATACAGCACTATTTAGCAAACCTCAAAAAATTACAGGCCACATATTAGGCAGTGCGGTATTTCCATGACAGGCGCCATATAACTGCGTGCTCCAAGTTTCAGCATTTTAGGCAGGCATTCCAGTGTTTTTCCTGTCTGTTACTCTAGTTATATACAGCACTATTTTGCATTAAAAAAAAATAAAAAATATAGAAAACATATTTGGCATTGTGGTATCTCCGTGACAGGCCTCATCTATCTGTGCTAAAAATTTGGCCATTTTAGGACCACATATTCTAGTGTTTTTGCGCTACTTATTGATACCAATTTGATAACCAGAAACACATTTTTAACTACAGTCCAGATAGTTTAAAGTGTGGTTTTCCCCCACACGTATCACATACAAGTTAGCTCCCAATTCAGTCAATTGTAGTGAAAGTGTAAAATATTCTAGTTCATTTACAATGGGCAAGGCACATGGCAAGGGATGGGGAAGTGGACGTGATGGTGAGGGTGCATGACGAGGCCGAGGAAATAGGCAAGATGAAATTGAGCCACAAAAAACACCCAAATCTTCTTGCTGGACTTTAGTGTCCGAAGTCCTAGGAGACCACAGCAAGATAGCACTATTGAAGCCAGAGCAGTGTAAAAACATTGTTGGTTTGATAGCGGATAATACTCGGCCACCACCACCAGCACCCTGTCTTCCACACGGTCAAGTCTGAGTAGCCGTGAATCTGGACCGCATATTACTCACCCTGATCCTCCTTCCTCCCACCATGCTGAGTGCCATAAGATAATTTATCCCACACTCGGACACTCCGAAGAGCTGTTCACTTTTCCATTTATAGATTCGGCTCTCTCGCCCGGTCCACTTGAAGTGGGGCAAGATGAGATTCCATGTAGTGATGACCAAATATTTGAGCAGCCACAGTCACAAGAGATGGACGATTATGAGACACAATTGCCAGAAAGTCAGGAGTATCAGGGTGCGGAAGTGGAAGATGAGGTGGTGGATGATATAGTAAATGACCCAACCTGAAAGGAGGACTTGCAGAGCAAGGACAGCAGCACACAGGGGGAGGAAGGCGTAGCACCCCTTCAGGCAGGAAGAAGCAGTGTGGTGGCTACAGACAGAAGGCGGGCAACTGTTCCCCATAACACACAACGTAAGTTGCCAGTCCAACTGTTACGTCTTCCCGAGTCTGGTTATTTTTTAAAGACACTGCTGATAAACCCAAACAGGCCATTTGCAACACCTGTCATGCCAGCATCAGCAGGGGTAGCAAAACTACCAGCCTTACCACCACCAGAATGATCAGGCACATGGCAGCAAAGCACCCGACTTTGTGGGCCCAACCCCAGGCTCCAGGAAAAGTGTCTGTGGGTGAGACCACTGCTTCTTTCACTGTTGTGCATGCAAGCCAATCCCCTGTCCACAGTGCATGCGAAGATGCCCTGCACCTGCCGTTGCCCTCAAATAGCACCATCATCAAGCACGTCCACATCCTTGTCCCAGCGCAGCCTTCAATTGTCTATACCCCAGTGATTGGAATGCAAGCAGAAATATGCAGCCAACACCCCACAGGCCACAATACTAAATTCACACATTTCTTGTCTGCTTTTTAGGCTTGTGGAGATTGAATCTTTCCGCAACCTGATGGCAGCGGCCATCCCAAGGAACTCGGAACTTCCACTGTGCCATCCCGGCATTACAAAAGCACATGTCCCACAACATTACCCATGCCCTGGACAATGCAGTTACTGGGAAACTACACCTAACCACGGACATGTAGACAAGTGCTTGTGGCCAGGGATGGTACATCTCGATGTGTCCCAAGCTGGAAGCACTGCAGCACTGCCAAATACAAGCGGCAACAGGCTGTGCTGAAGCTAATCTGCTTAGGTGACAAACCGCACAATGCTGATTCCTCTGTGCCTTTTAATTACTGGGTATCCAAGCTGGACATGTGGCATGAACTGTCTCTCTACACCTTGGAGGTCCTGGTCTGCCCTGCCACTAGCATTTTGTCAGAGCGGGGTTTTAGTGCCTCAGGTGGAATTATCACAGATAAGTGCATTTGCCTGTCAACGGAAAATGCAGACAGGCTGACTCTTATAAAAATGAACAAGGGCTGGATTGGGCCAGACTTCTCTACACCACTTAGTGTATGGGCATTCCAAGTCTAAGAGACCTGCTCCTTTAAATTGGGCCTATTTTTTAATGAGGCCTTCATCCACCGCCACTAGATCACCAGGGTTAATGTGTTCCGTGCTGCTACAGCCACTCTGGTTTTTGCAAGGGTGGTTTTGATGCCCGTAAAGAATGTTTTTTAAAAAAAATTGACCCCCCCCCATGGGGAAATGTTTGTCAGTCCATACACTTAGTATATGGGCATTCGAAGTCTAGGAGAACTGCTCCTTTAAATTGGACCTATTTTTTAATGAGGCCTTCCTCCCAACTCATCATCCACCGCCACTAGATCACCAGGGTTAACGTGTTCGGTGCTGCTACAGCCACTCTAGTTTTTTGCAAGGGTATTTATGATCCCCATAATAAAAATATTTACACAGTATGTTGATGTGTACCCCCCAGGAGAAAATGTTTGTCAACACATACACTTAGTGTATGGGCATTACGAGTCTAGGAGGCCCGCTCTTTTGTAATGGGACAGTTTTTTATGAGGCCCTCCTCCATGTTTCTTCCAAGGGGGGATTGGGGTGCGTGCAAATTTGGATCAAGTCGGCGCTTGCAGTCAATGCATAAGGAAACAGTATGGCAGGACCAATTGAAGAATGTGAAGTGGGTTTTCCTGTGGCCATCCAGTACCTGGGTTCAAAATCTTACTGGGGTGCATATGACTAGGTTGCAGGGCAGGCCTTGCAGTCAATGCAACATTTTTTCAGGTAGCCTTCATGTACCTCTCATAAAAGAGGTATTGGGGTGCATCGTAATTCTTGGCAACCCAGCCACTCACTGCATAGGCAATAACAGCATAGAAGACCAACTGTTTAATAATGGCCCTTTAAGAATATTAATGCCGCCTGATGCCCTTCTAAAAATAGGTTTTATGACTTTAAGAGTTCCTCCTTCATAAATGAAACAAGATTCCTTGATAGGGCGTTGATCCAGGGAACTAGTCTGATTGCCGTATGTGGAGTCGGGAAGGAATTTTTTTCCCCAAAGTGGAGCTTACTATTTGCCACATGGGTTTTTTTTTGCCTTCCTCTGGATCAACATGTCAGGGCATGTTAGGTTAGGCTATGGGTTGAACTAGATGGACTTAAAGTCTTCCTTCAACCTTAATAACTGTGTTACTATGTTACTATGTATGCTTATGTGTCACACACCACATGGCCAGCTAGGGTTGTTAAATGTTGCAATGACATTTCCCAGTGAATGCATTTGTATTGGTTGAAAGCAATGTTAAAGTTGAAAAACGCATCAAAAAAGCTGCGGGTGAACATAGCCAAAGTGATGGAGGAACATTTTGGTCTGGGGTTAATTATTTTGCTTTAAATACAAGTCATTAGCCTGGAAAGGATGTACCTTAACATATTTCCCAGCAAAATCCATTTTGGTTTCATTTTTGTATGCTTTTTGGTGCACCTGTAAAAATGGCATGAAACTCTGCCAACATTGTTTACAGCTGTGACCTAGGAGTCAGAAATGCTTCGAGGGACATTTGCCATTATGTTCCCATTATGTTTGAGCAGTGTTTCCATCATTTTCAGACGTTTTTAGACCTTAAAAGGACACCAGGGGTGATCGCGGTAAAAATGCTCAGGTCTCCCATAGACTTACATTGGGCTCGTTGTTCTGTCCGAGTAACCGGGTATTCCAATTTGCTCGACCCCAGCAACGAGCACCCGAGCATTTTAGTGCTCGCTTATCACTAGTCATGAGCCACGTTACAACATGAAATTCCGCAGAATATTTTAATATTCATAAACAGAAGGCAACAACATATCATACACCGTGTTCCAAATTATTATGCAAATTGGATTTAAGTGTCATAAAGATTTAATTGTTTTGTTTTTCAAATAAACTCATGGATGGTATTGTGTCTCAGGGCTCAATTGATCACTGAAATTAATCTTAAACACAAGTGACATTTAGTTTTCCAGGTGATTCTAATTAAATGAAAACTACTTAAAGGGAACCTGTCACCTGAATTTGGCGGGACCGGTTTTGGGTCATATGGGCGGGGTTTTTGGGTGTTTGATTCACCCTTTCCTTACCCGCTGGCTGCATGCTGGCCGCAATATTGGATTGAAGGCCATAGTTTTCAAGTAACATGGGAAAGAAAAAGGATCTCACTGCTGCCGAAAAGCATCAAATAGTGCAATGCCTTGGTCAAGGGATGAAAACATTAGATATTTCCCGAAAACTTAAGCGTGATCATCGTACTGTTAAGAGATTTGGGGCTGAATCTGAGCATTCGTGCTGCTAAAGGCATAATGAGGAAGGTTTCTGAGAGGCAAGTTCATCGGATTAAGACAGCAGCTGATTAAAAGTCATTACAAAGCAGCAGACAGATATTTGAAGCTGCTGGTCCCTCTGGAGTCCCTCGAACCTCAAGGTGTAGGATCCTTCAAAGGCTTGCTTTGGTTCATAAACCTAGTATTTGGCCACCACTAAGCAGTGTTCACAAGCAGAAACGGTTGTAGTGGGCCCAGACACACATTAAGACTAATTTTCAAACAGTCTTGTTTACTGATGAGTGTCGAGCAACCCTGGATGGTATAGATGGATGGAGTAGTGGATGGTTGGTGGATGGCCACGTCAGCAAGGAGGTGGAGGAGTCATGTTTTGGGCCAGAATCATGGGGAAACAGGTGGTAGGGCCCTTTAAGGTTACTGAAGGTGTGAAAATAACCTCTGCAAAGTATATAGAGTTTCTGACTGACAGCTTTCTTACATGGTATAAAAAGCAGAAACGTACCTTTAGGAGCAAAATCATCTTCATGCATGACAATGCACTATCTCATGCTGCAAAGAATATCTCTGAGTCATTGGCTGCTATGGGCATAAAAGGAGATAAACTCAAGGTGTGGCCACCATCTTCCCCTGACCTCAGCCCTATAGAGAACCTTTGGAGTATCATCAAGCAAAAGATGTATGAGGGTGGGAGGCAGTTCACATCAAAACAGCAGCTCTGGGTGGCTATTCTGACTTCATGCAAAGAAATACAAGCAGAAACTTGCCAAAAACACACAAGTTCAATCAGGGGCAGATTATAATGAGGTCAATCTGGGCGGTAGCCCAGGGCCAAGTGGTGTGGGGGGCCCTGGGCTACCACTCAGATTGACCGCCACCATCAGGGCATTACTGCCCTGACTGGTGTATTGGCCCGGTGGGCAGTGGGGGCCCACATCGGGCCCCATCTCATCAGCTCACCGGGCCCCTACCAGCGCTGCGGCAGTTTAACGCTATTGACGTGCAGGCCCGCCAATCGGAGGCTGGCAGCTGATGTCAGCCGCAGTGCGCACGTCGCCGGTGTCTGATGTCATTGTCAGTCGCCGGCCAGTGTGCGCTTCAGCTGCGAGGAGGGAGCTTTGCCGAAGGAGCGCGGTCAGGTGAGAAGAACTCGTTTTGTTTTTTTTATTGAGAGCTGCAATCCGGGGAACCCGGGCCAGAATGCTGGAAACTGGGGGCAGAGATGCTGGACATTGGGGGCAGAGATGCTGGACACATTGGGGCAGAGATGCTGGACACTGGGGGCAGAAATTCTGGACACATTGGGGGCAGAGGTGCTGGAAACATTGGGGGCAGAGATGCTGGACACATTGGGGCAGAGATGCTGGACATTGGGGGCAGAGATACTGGAAATTGGGGGCAGAGATGCTGGACACATTGGGGCAGAGATGCTGGACACATTTGGGGCAGAGATGCTGGACACATTGGGGGCAGAGATGCTGGACACATTGGGGGCAGAGATGCTGGACACATTGGGGCAGAGGTGCTGGACACATTTGGGACAGAGATGCTGGACACATTGGGGGCAGAGATGCTGGACACTGGGGGCAGAGATGCTGGACATTGGGGGCAGAGATTGTTGTGGATTCTGATTGTGGGCTCCCTCTGGTGGTTACTGCTGGTACTGGGTGACTTTGGTGGGTTGCGGCCTTTGGTTTCCACCTGTCCATCAGAGGCTGGGTATTTCCTATTTTACCTGGCCTTTCTGTCATTCCCTTGCCGGCTATCAATGTATTCAGATGTGCTCTGTTTGGTTCCTGCCTACCTGCTCCCAGATCTTTCAGGATAAGCTAAGTGCTGATTTTCAGTTGTTTGGGTTTTTTTTGTCCAGCTTGCTTATTATGTCTCTATGCTAGCTGGTAGCTCTAGTGGACTGAGGTTCTCCCCATGTGCCATGAGTTGGCACATGGGTTCTTGTAATCTCAGGATGGTTTTTTTGATTAGGGTTTTTTGCTGACCGCTCAGTCCCCTTTTGTATCTTTCTGCTTTCTAGTTTACAGCGGGCCTCAATTTGCTAAAGCTATATAT
The DNA here is from genome assembly GCF_051348905.1 of Ranitomeya variabilis. NCBI lineage: Eukaryota > Metazoa > Chordata > Amphibia > Anura > Dendrobatidae > Ranitomeya > Ranitomeya variabilis. The sequence goes on along the minus strand of NC_135237.1, from coordinate 104,618,739 downwards.
ATCATCTCTATGTGTGTGCCTTCCTCTCATTTCACCGTCAATACATGTGAGGGGGCAACTATATCTTTTGGGGTTCATTCCTCTGGAGGCAAGTGAGGTCTTATTTTCTCTGCAGTACTAGTTAGCTCTTAGGCTGGTGCGTGGCGTCTAGAACCAACGTAGGCACGCTCCCTGGCTATCTCTAGTTGCGTTTGTCAGGCGTAGGGCAGCGGTCAGCCCAGGTTCCATCACCCTAGAGCTCGTTCGTTATTACTTTGTACTTTGCTTGTCCTGTGCTATCCCTAGCCATTGGGGATTCATGACAAGAGATGCTGGACATTGGGGCAGAGATGCTGGACACATTGGGGGCAGAGATGCTGTACATTAGGGGCAGAGATGAAGAACACATTGGGGGCAGAGATGCTGGACACTAGGGGCAGAGATGCTGGACATTGGGGGCAGAGATGCTGGACACATTGGGGCAGAGATGCCGGACATTGGGGGCAGAGATGCTGGACATTGGGGGCAGAGATGCTGGACATATTGGGGGCAGAGATGCTGGACACATTTGGGGCAGAGATGCTGGACACATTGGGGCAGAGATGCTGGACATATTGGGGGCAGAGATGCTGGACACATTGGGGGCAGAGGTGCTGGACACATTTGGGGCAGAGATCCTGGACACATTGGAGCAGAGATCCTGGACACTGGGGGCAGAGATGCTGGACATTGGGGGCAGAGATGCTGGAAACATTGGGGGCAGAGATGCTGTACATTAGGGGCAGAGATGAAGAACACATTGGGGGCAGAGATGCTGGACACTGGGGGCAGAGATGCTGGACACATTGGGGGCAGAGAAGCTGGACACATTGGGCGCAGAGATGCTGGACACATTGGGGGCAGAGATGTTGGACATTGGGGGCAGAGATGCTGGACATTGGGGGCAGAGATGCTGGACTCATTGGGGGCAGAGATGCTGGACACATTTGGGGCAGAGATGCTGGACACATTGGGGCTGAGATGTTGGACACATTGGGGGCAGAGATGCTGGACACATTGGGGGCAGAGATGCTGGACACATTTGGGGCAGAGATGCTGGACATTCGGGGCAGAGATACTGGACATTGGGGGCAGAGATGCTGGACACATTGGGGACAGATATGCTGGACACATTGGGGGCAGAGATGCCGGACACATTGGGGGCAGATATGCTGGACACATTGGGGGCATAGATGCTGGACACTGGGGGCAGAGATTCTGGACACTGGGGGCAGAGGTGCAGGACACTGGGTACAGAGATGCTGGACACTGGGGGCAGAGATACTGGACACATTGGGGCAGAGATGCTGGACACTCTGGGGGCAGAGATGCTGGACACATTGGGGGCAGAGATGCTGGAAACATTGGGGGCAGAGAGATGCTGGACACTGGGGGCAGAGATGCTGGACACACTGGGGGCAGAGATGCTGGACACTGGGAGCATAGATGCAGGACACTGGGGGCAGAGATGCTGGACACTGGGGGCAGAGATGCTGGACACATTGGGGCAGAGATGCTGGACACATTGGGGGCAGAGATGCTGGACACATTGGGGGCATAGATGCTGGACACTGGGGGCAGAGATGCTGGACACTGGGGGCAGAGGTGCAAGACACGGGGGCAGAGATGCTGGACACTGAGGGCAGAGATACTGGACACATTGGGGCAGAGATGCTGGACACTCTAGAGGCAGAGATGCTGGACACATTGGGGGCAGAGATGCTGGACACTGGGGGCAGAGATGCTGGACACACTGGGGGCTGAGATGCTGGACACTGGGAGCAGAGATGCAGGACACTGGGGGCAGAGATGCTGGACACTGGGAGCAGAGATGCAGGACACTGGGGGCAGAGATGCTGGACACTCTAGGGGCAGAGATGCTGGACATATTGGGGGCAGAGATGCTGGACACTGGGGGCAGAGATGCTGGACACTGAGGGCAGAGATACTGGACACATTGGGGCAGAGATGCTGGACACTCTAGGGGCAGAGATGCTGGACACATTGGGGGCAGAGATGCTGGACACATTGGGGGCAGAGATGCTGGACACTGGGGGCAGAGATGCTGGACACACTGGGGGCTGAGATGCTGGACTCTGGGAGCAGAGATGCAGGACACTGGGGGCAGAGATGCTGGACACTGGGGGCAGAGATGCTGGACACTCTAGGGGCAGAGATGCTGGACACATTGGGGGCAGAGATGCTGGACATATTGGGGGCAGAGATGCTGGACACTGGGGGCAGAGATGCTGGACACACTGGGGGCAGGACTAGAGACAGATGGGGCAGGATTGGAGACATGGGCAGAATGTAGATACGGGGCATGATTGGAGACTCTTGTCAGAAAGAAAGACATGGGGCAGGATTGGAGACAGATCGTGCAGGATCATGGGGTAGGATGGATATGATGGAGACCAATGGGGCAGGATGGGGAGATCATATGGGGCAGGATGGATACTCATGAGGGCAGGATGCGAAAACATATGGCTGGAGCCAGGAATGAGATACACGGGGTCAGGATGAGGGATATTATTATTACCATAGGGGCTAATTAAGGGATATTATTACTACAGTGATGTATTTATTTTATTTTTTGAGTATACTGTTTTAAATGGGCGGGGGTCCGGTTACTGTGCAGAATGACACTATGTTGCCTTTCTTTCTTCATGTGGTGTAATGTAGAAGTTGGGAAAAATTAAGTAATGTGTTCTGCAAGCAGAGCTCGAGATAACTGTGTTATGTCCTGCAGAGACGAGTCCTGGTTGGATGAAGTGATGGCGGTCTGTGCTGGATGAAAGAAGAAGGACTTCACCTAGAGACGTCACTGGTGAGTCAGTGTGTTACCTATACACTGAAACCAAACACTGTATACTATATACAGAGGTCCTGTGTATAATGTCACCAGTGATCACTGTATTACCTCTACACAAACACTGCATACTAAGTACAGATCTCCTGTGAATACTGGCACTTATGGTGATAGTATTGTTTTTTTATTACTGATCAGTATTGTAGTATTCAGTCACTATGTGGTGGTAATATGTGGTCTGGTCATGGTGTTGTGGTATTTGTCCCTTGTATGTGCTACTTGGTCACTATGTGGTGGTAATATGTGGTCTGGTCATGGTGTGGTGATATTTGTTTTTTGTATGTGATATTATTCAGTTACTGGTGGTAATATGTGGTCTGCTCATGGTGTTGCAGTATTTGTCCCTTGTATGTGCTATTATTTGGTCACTATGTGGTGGTAATATGTGGTCTGGTCATGGTGTTGTATTTGTTCCTTGTATGTGATATTGTTGATCATTTTAAAAATTGAAAAATATATAAAAATATACCTAAATTGTATTGCATATTTTAACAAATATTTAATAGGTTATAATAGAGTAGGGCCCGGCCAAAAGTGTCTACCGTGTTATGGTGGCGGCTTGAAAAATCTTTTGGCCAAAACAAAAGCTGCCGGTTATATGTGTGATCTGGTGATGGGAACTGTTAATGTGTGATAGGTGAGAAGTGGAGTTTCACTCAGCAACTATTGTTCTTGAATAATCTGGTTCAGGTATATCATGACCCTGTCGCATGACCCCGTCACATGACTGGGGGGCCCACAGAGTCTGAACAGCCCGGGGCCCTGGCTACCCTTAATCCACCCCTGAGTTCAATGGATGCAAGAATTGTGAAGGTGATATCACAGAAGGGTTCCTATGTTAACATGTAACTTGGCCTGCTAGGATGTTTTGGAGTTAAATAGCTTTTTTGTTCAGTGAATGTGACCTCCTAATGCTGCAAATTCAACAAATGAGCATTTTCAGTTCTTTAAAATATATCAAATGTTTAGAAATTCAACTGTGCTTAATAATTTGGAACAGTGCATTTTGAGTTTTTATTCATTTTGGAGATTATACTGTTATCATTGGGAGGTTTCTTCAATAAAATTCGATGTATACTCTAACGGGTGATGACTAGGGTTGAGCAACTTTTATTTTTATAGGATCGGGTCGGGTTTCACGAAACCCGACTTTCTCAAAAGTCGGGTCGAGTGAAATCGGCCGATCCTATAAAAAAGTCGGGGTCGGGGTCGGCCGAAACACGAAACCCAATGCAGTGCAATGGGATACTATGGTTCCCAGGGTCTGAAGGAGAGGAAACTCTCCTTCAGGCCCTGGGATCCATAGTAATGTGTAAAATAAAGAATTAAAATAAAAAATATTGATATACTCACCTCTCCGACGCAGCCTGGACCTTACCGCTGGTAACCGGCAGCCTTCTTTGCTTAAAATGAGCGCGTTCAGGGCCTTAGATGACGTCACGGCTTGTGATTGGTCGCGGCCGCCCATGTGACCGCCACACGACCAATCACAAGCCGTGATGTAATTCTCAGGTCCTAAATTCCTAGAATTAGGAATTTAGGACCTGAGAATTACGTCACGGCTTGTGATTGGTCGCGTGGCGGTCACATGGGCGGCCGCGACCAATCACAAGCCGTGACGTCATCTAAGGCCCTGAACGCGCTCATTTTAAGCAAAGAAGGCTGCCGGTTACCAGCGGTAAGGTCCAGGCTGCGTCGGAGAGGTGAGTATATCACTATTTTTTATTTTAATTCTTTATTTTACACTTAAATGTGGATTCCGATACCGATTTCCGATATCGCAAACATATCGGAACTCGGTATCGGAATTCCGATACCAGATTCAGAAGATCGCCAACCTCATGGCCGACCCCACACAGGGGTCGGGTCGGGTTTCATGAAACCCGACTTTGCCAAAAGTCGGCGACTTCTGAAAATGGCCGACCCGTTTCGCTCAACCCTAGTGATGACTTTTATTAGACTGACTGTCACTTGCACCGACCACTTAGGAAAATCCGAGAAAAATATAATTTGCATAATAATTTGGAAATTGGTGTAGGAGTCATTAGTAGTGTTGAGCGATTCCTTCCGATATTCAAAAGTATCGGTATCGGATTGGATCGGCCGATATCCAAAAAATATCGGATATCGCCGATACCGATACCTGATACCAATACAAGTCAATGGGACACAAATATCGGAAGGTATCCTGGATGGTTCCCAGGGTCTGAAGGAGAGGAAACTCTCCTTCAGGCCCTGGGATCCATATTCATGTAAAAAATAAAGAATAAAAATAAAAAATATGGATATACTCACCCTCGGACGGCCCCTGGCTGTCACCGCTGCAAGCGTCTGCCTCCGTTCCTAAGAATGCAGAGTGAAGGACCTTCGATGACGTCGCGGCTTGTGATTGATCACGTGACCGCTCATGTGACCGCTCACGCGACCAATCACAAGCCGCGACGTCATCGCAAGTCCTACACTCACTGCATTCTTAGGAACGGAGGCTGCCGGTTACACCGCTAAGGTCCAGGGTCCGCCGGAGGGGTGAGTATATCCATATTTTTTATTTTTATTCTTTATTTTTTACATGAATATGGATCCCAGGGCCTGAAGGAGAGTCTCCTCTCCTCCAGACCCTGGGAACCACAGACTGGGAACTTCCGATTCCGATTTCCGATATCACAAAAATATCGGAACTCGGTAACGGAATTCCGATACAGCGAATATCGGCCGATACCCGATATTTGCAGTATCGGAATGCTCAACACTAGTCGTTAGACAAACAGTAGTTATAATAATAAGGCTAAATTCACACATCCATGTCTAATTTTGCATATGTGTAAAACACACCGTTTTTTCCTCATATATCACTTGTTTTGCCTCCTCTTTATATCTGTGTTGCCTCTTTTTTTTTCTCACCTGTTTCTAAAAAATGAAGCAGGTTAGCTAATTTTGATTCTGCATTCTATTCCGGTACATGTCACAAGAATAGCACACAAATGACACACTTTATGTCATCTGTGTGTTCGTGTGAGGTAGATATTGCCATCATGCTGCCGTAAAACATGGACATGTCTACGTGTGAGTCACAAGGTCCGTGTGAAAACATGGAGATGTGAGGATCACCTTAGATTTTAATGTGTGTGCATGTGTACGTGTCTCTGGTACATGTGAGAAGGGACGCCACACTTACTTGAAACACACATGTGTGAAGGGGGCCTAAGTCTGTGTATATGTGTATGTGCTGTAGTGTTGTGTTAATATACTCACCTACCACTGCCTTCTCTGATATCCAGCACCGTTCAGCTCTTCAGAGTGATATTAACACTCTTCAAACTCTTCGGATCACCCTTTGCTCTATGCGTGAACTGGAAATCTCTTTTAGGCCATGTTCAGTATTTGGTCAGTATTTTACCACAGTATTTGTAAGCGAAAATCAGGAGTTGGTGATAAATACATAAGTGGTGACGTGTTTCTATTATACTTTTCCTCTGATTGTTCCTCTCCTGGCTTTGGCTTACATATACTGATGTAAAATGCTGACCAAGTACTGAACACGTGAATGTGGCCTTACAGTGTAAGTTTATGGAGCCTAGTTCTGACACTCCATAGTCTTACATTTTAAAAGCCACTTCTGGGTCATGTAGTGCATAGTACGATCCAGAGAGTCTGATGTGATGAAGTCAATGAGAAGAGGAGCATTACAGCACTGTACCGCAACGATGATGATAGGTAAGTATCAGTAGCATAACTCCTGGGGGCAGTGGGTGCGGTCACTCCCGGACCCGCAATAAGAGGGGCCCACCTTAAACTACCCACACTCTAAACTGTATTGGTGTAGAGTTGGAGCAGGTAGACATGGTCTCCCTGCGCTACTGCTTCATGTTCTGTAGACCGCAGGTCAACTTAAGCCTACAGAAAAGTAGGGAGATCCGCAGATGAGGCAGGGGGTGGAGTGGCATGATGACATTATCACACCGAGACTCTGCATACCTCAGCACGATGACATAAACACGTTGGTCCATCCACGCCTTGGTCCTGTCTGCTGGTGTACTCCTCAGGATTCATGTTTAGGTGAGTGTAGTATTTTTTTTTTTTTATTTTAATAATGAAAGGACTACTGGGAACCATCCACACTGTGTGAATGGGGCTACTGGGACTTTCCACACAGAGAGAGGAATACTGAGGGGCACCCATACAGTGTGGGGGGACTACTGAGTGGCATCCATACAATGTGGGGGGCTACTGGGGACCATCCATACAGTGAGGGAGGGCTACTGGAGGCCATCCACACAGTATGGGGAATACTGGTACCATCCATACAGTGTTGGGGGACTGATGGGAGTCATCTTACAGTGTGGGGCGCTACTGGGGGGCATTATTGCATAGTTCATTGCTGCATTACAATCAGATTCTGCATGTTTAACACATGATTAGTGATGAGCGAGTGTACTCGTTGCTCTGGTTTTTCGAGCACGCTCGGGTGACCTCTGATTATTCATAACTGCTCGGAGATTTAGTTTTCATCGTGGCAGCTGAATGATTTACAGCTACTAGCCAGGCTGAGTACATGTGGGGGTTGCCTGGTTGCTAGGGAATCCCCACATGTAATCAAGCAGGCTAGTAGCTGTAAATCATTCAGCTGCCGCGATGAAAACTAAATCTCCGAGCAGTCATAAATACTCGGAGGTCACCCGAGCATGCTCGGGAAAACCCGAGCAACGAGTGCACTCGCTCATCACTACACATGATGTGAAGTTGGAATATCAAATATAAGGGCTTATATTGTGGTATATACAGTATATATATACAGTATTGTTGTGCTCTATAGCATGGGTGGGCAATTACTTTCCCAAGGGGGCTATATGAGAGACTATCACTGTTGTGGAGGACTGAACCAACTTGTCAAACTTAATTCTGCTTATAAATATTGTTTTATATTAATTGTTATCACTAAATATTGAGCAGATTTATATATGTGGACTAGCTGATACTATTAATACGTTACAATAAAGATTATTGTAACTTTCATTCTTTCCTGTAGCAGCTTACCAAAATCAAATAATTTACTGATTTTTATAAAGTTTATAAATCAAACTGCTCCTCTTATTCAGATTTTTTATCTTGCTCAACAGCTCCAAGCGAAATATGTTGCTCCCACAGTCTCTACACATAGTATGATGGCCCCATACAGCCACTAAAAACAATATGATGTTCCAAAATGCCCTCCTTCACACTGTATGATGTCCCCACAAAGTTTCCACACACAGTAAGATGGGGGCTGGAATAGGCATAGCTAGATGGAAGCACCCATGATTGCAGTTGGCTAGGAGGGGTTTCCAGAAGGGGTCATAGGACAGACAGGGATTATAGGGGCGGGCCTAGGGATTAGTTTGGATGGGAAAAAAGTGCAGGAATATCGCCATTTTCTAAAAGAAACCGGAGAGTGAAGAGTGGAGAAGGATAAAAAATTTACTTGAATGATGGTTGTTTTTAGTAGATGGGGTAGAGCAGTACTTTGTCACAGTGGCTAGGTTGGCGGGGGGTGTGGTTCTTGGAGTTGACACTGATTCATCGGGGAAGGAATTGTGAGTAAATTCCGGACAGTAAAAATGAGGTGGGGTTGATCTGGCATTCGGCTATGGGCTCTGGACGGGGTGTTACCCTGGGAGCTTTTGGTGGTTAGTCTTCCCTGAACGGGTTGTTTGGTGCCCTCGAGCTGGTGCTTTAGGGCTGAGGGTAACATGGTGGTTGAAGTTCGTTGGTTATTGCTAATTAAGAGCCAGATCTTTTAGCTCCAAGAACCTTCCCCTCATTTTAGAGATTATATCAATAATTGATATGTATTTGTTATTTGTTATTGTTTGTTTATAAACTGGCTGCTGTGGCCAATATTATCCAAAGAACTGATGAATAATGTTTTTATTTTCAAAGGGTATAATGGTCTATGGGTTGGGTGCAGAGAGGGGGGCAGTTGCAAGATAAGAAACCCGTATTTGCCATACGCAATATCTGTACACAGTCTCTCAAACAGTATGATGTCCCCACAAACCCCCTCAAACAATATGATCTTCTCAAAAATGCCCCCAGGCTGAATGATGTCTCCACACAGTATGATGTTTCCACAAGGATCCCACACAGCATGTCTCCATAAAGTCCTCTACACAGTTTACTATCCCCACAATGTCCCATTACCGAGTATAGTGTCCCCACACAACCTCCCTGCACAAAATTATGTCCCCACACAGCCAGCTTGTACAGTATAAAGTCCCCACACAACTCCCTGCACAATATGATGCCCTCAGACAGCACTTTGCGAAGTATTATGTTTCCACATAGCCCCTTACACAGTGCTATGTCCCCAAATAGCCACCTCATGCAGTAGGATCTCCTCACATAGCCCCCCACACTGTATGATGTTTTCCACATAGTATGATGTTCTCATAAAGCCCCTCCTCCATATGTCACCTCAGAGCCCCCTACACGATTTCATATCCCAACAAAGTCCCCATACACAGCAATGTCCCCATACAACCTCCCTGCGCAGAATGATGTCCCGACACAGCTCTCCTATGCAGTATGATGTCCTCACACAGCCCCCTTTCATAGTATTATGTCCCCACACAGCCCCACTACACAGTATGATGTCCCCATAAGTACCTTTCCACAGTATTTTGTCCCAACACAGCCCCTTTACACAGAATTATGTCCTCACGCAGCCTCCCCCTCCTCCTGCACAGGAATATGTTTCTACACATCCCCTTTAGGGCACGGTATTATGGCCCAGCACAGCCCACTCAAGTCACTTTATGATACCCCCACACAGACCCCTTAAGGAAAAGCATGGTGTATACACACAGCTCCCTTAGTTCGCAGTATGATATCCCCCACAAAGCTCCCTTAGTGCGCTGTATGATGTCTCCACAAAGGCCACTTAGGACACGGTGTGATGTCCCCACACAGGCACCGTAGGGCACAGTATGATTTCACTACACAGGGCCCTAAGGGAATAGTATTATGTCCCCACACATGTAAGTTAGGGCACTGTATTGTATTCCCACACAGGCCCCTTTGGTCACAGTTTGATGGCCAAATGCAGGTCCCTTAAGGCACAGGATTATGTCCCCACACAGATCCTTTTGGAAACAGAGTTATATCCCCACACAGCATCATTAGGGCATAGTATGATATCCCCACACTGTTACCTAAAAAAAATATACAAAGCTACTCATCGAACCCTGTTCCCCCACAGCTCAGGTCTGCACTGTGTACTAAGGCAGAGCTGACACCATGGAGTGACATCATCACAACTGCCGCACTCTCAGACACACAGGCTCAATTATGGAAGAGGGTTAGCACCCTGTTCTATCACTATATTCACTGGGATGCTGACACTAGTGAAAATGAAACACCCAGGGGATGGGCGCATGGCTTGGGACGCCACTGTATCCAACCCTCTATCTGTCCTGTTACCTGGCCTCACTGGAATAGCCAAATGGCGACAAGTGATCCACAGGCTATACTTATCCAAGTCCTGCTCTATACAGGGTGGGCCATTTATATAGATACACCTGGGTGGGCCATTTATAAAGTTGGATCCACAATGACCGACTTTGAAATGGCCACCATGGTCAACACCCATCTTGAAAAGTTTTCCCCCTCCCATATACTAATGTGCCATATAAACATGAAGTTGATATCACCAACCATTCCCATTTTATTTAGGTCTATTCATATACATGGCCCACCCAGATCTATCTATATAAATGGCCCACCCTGTAGAATAAAAGCATTTTAATTACGGTAATGAGAAAACAGTTTTTGGTGTCAATTTTTATTACATTTTTCCACAGTATTACAGTACTAGTTGGCCCTTGCGAAATTTTCTCACGTTAGTTGTCGGGGGCACAGGATATTTCAAGAAAATCAAGCTGATCAAATCTTAATGTATTTAAGGAGATGATGAATACAGAGAGGTATTTATATATGTAGATTGGTAATACAATAAATTGGTTTGATAAGTAGAGGCTAAAAAAAATCTCTTGAGGTTGTGGTGCCTCCTGCAGGTTATTGTTTTTTTTCTGCAGGTTTCTGAAAATGAATGTTTAAACTGTATCTATTGATCAAATCATGAATGTGTGGTTTGTTTGTGTCTTTTCTTGCTGAAGGGGGCAAGTTTACCTTTCAAATGGTGTATTATTTGTGTGTGTGGGGCGAAGTAATCACAGAAAAAGCAGTGCACGTTTGCATATGTGATTCACCTGCAGTGAGGTGTGCAATCCTCGAATGTTTCTGAAATAGGCTGGGCAAGCACTTCGTTAAGCTGGAAAGACCCCAAGGCAAATACCACCTGCAGATAATTTGACCTTTTTGAAATGGTGTATTATTTGTGCGTGTTGGTGGAGTTTAAACGGAGCAAGTGTGCAATTGAATAGGCAGTGCATGTTTACAAATGTGTTTGCATATGTGACTCACCTGCAGCGAAGTGTGCAATCATCCAATGTGCCTGAAATTGGTTGGGCAAGGGGTTCCGCAAGCTGGAAATCCCCCAAGGCAAATGTTAGGATTTGTTTGTGATGTCTGTAAGCAGCTTTGTGGTAGTGTGCTTTGGGGTAGTGTGGTGCCACCTGCAGGTCATTTTTCCTTACTGCAGGTTTATGAAAATTAATGTTTAAACTGTATTTTGTGATCACATCGTGGATGTGTGATTTGTTTGGCTATTTTCATGCTGAAGGGGGCAAGTTTACCTTTCAAATGGTGTATCATGTTACAGCTACAACCGCAGACACGGCCGAGCCAACGCCTCCACATCGCCTGACCATGACGACGTGGGTGAGCGTCCCAAAAAGGAATGCAATGTGGACCCACTGGACCACATAGAGTAACCTGGACCTACAAAGACTAGTGAAGGGCAGCGAGCAGGGTCTGTGGCAGCTGAGCATGTGAACAAGATGCCGATATGCAGAACTAGACTACACCACACAACTTCAGGTATGAAGAAACAAAGTTTACTTAAATGAAAGCACAGTGCAAACAAAGCATAATGATGTCAGGATCCCAATTCCACATGTCTAGGAAGGGTACACGTCTCAGACGTCAGACGATGGCAGGAGTCATCACGGGTTGATGCAGTCCAGGATCATCTGACACGGGCATACTAGAATGGCCTCTCAGGCCACAGGCGAAGCACAGGCGAAGCAGGAGAACATCATACACTGATCCCAGAAGGACATTGTCACTGGGTGAACCCCGGGGAACCGGTGGAACATCGGGTCACAGGCTAGACATCAGGACACAGGAAGGACATCTTGGACAGACGTCAGACGATGGCAGGAGTCATCACGGGTTGATACAGTCCAGGGTCATCTGGCACGGGCTTACTAGAACGGCCTCTCTCTCAGGCGTAGCACAGGCTCAGCAGGAGAACATAAGACACCGATCCCAGAAGGACGTCATCACAGGGTGGACCTCAGGACACAGGCTGGACATCAGGACACAGGCAGGACATCAGACACTGGATAGACATCTGGGACACTGGCGTTGCAGCCCAGATCATCGGCTGGAACACTGGCGTGGCAGCCCAGGGCATCAGGACATCGGGCACAGGAAGGACATCAGGACAAAAGCAGGACATCAGGTCACAGACAGAACATCAGAACACAGGCAGGACATCAGGAACATAAGACAAAGGACACAGTTCAGACAGGATCAGGTACTGGATATGCAGCCTCCAGGATAGGCGGATCTAGGTACTCTGCCCCCAGAACAGGTGATAGGAAGGTATCAGCTCACCCAGAACAGACTGCAGACAGAACGGGAGCTGCATACCTAACTCACTAGGCAAGACACAGAAACACAATGCAATGCTCTGGCAATGCCCAACAGGAAAGAGGGGGTTTATATAGGAGTTGCCCCTCAGCAATAGGCTGAGGAAGCAACACAGGTGCACACTCAAACCCTAATAAAAGCAGGGTAGGTGTGGCCGCGCGCACCCTAAGCACAAACAGAAACCATTACAGCACAGGAACTGTGGCCTAGGACACCTGGCAGCGACTGCTAGCCAGGACACACGTGGAAAGTCATGGAACAGCTGCAGAGGACCTCACAAGCCGTGGCTAGCTTCCACAGCAGCAGCCAGGGACCGCACATGCGAGTGGCCATGCAGCAGAGCAAAGACATCACAGCACATGTTAGGCTACGCAGCGGTGGCAGGGAACTGAGCAGCGTCCATACAGGTAACAGACAACAGTATCCCTGCACATTAGGGGGAGAGGAGCATGGGTTAAAGCAGAGACATGCAGAGTAACGCTGAAGAAACAAGGTATAAACCCAGCGGCGTTACATATCATTTATGTGTGTGGGTGCAGTATGAACGGAGATGCAAAGTAATCACCGAAAAAGAGTGTTTAGAAATAATATATAAGGATTATATATTTTTTATACTTTTTTTCAAATTGAGAGATTTGATCTAGATTTGAGAAAAGAGATTTTTATAACACATATTTTGAATACAATGTATTGGCATATTTCTGTATATCAACCAGGATTAGAGTTTTTTCTGATCATAGCTGTTTCAGTGCAACTGTAATTGTGTATACTAGCTATCTTACCAATATATGCACTATCACCTTAATGTAACAGTACACCAAGATGCCTTAACTAATAAATGCCCATAACATACTATATTGTGAATGTGGGGAATAGGTTAAACAGGAAGAATGGTGTGTGATACTGAAAAAAACTTGTGTAAACCTATTAAAAACAATCCTTGAAAATCTTAAAGTGGTCCTATACCGCATTACCTTCTCATTTGATTAAGTTCAAAGGTTTATGGACCTTGCAATTTACCCTTTGTGTCAGTTCGCCTGCTGAGATTACTACCCCATATAAAATGTATTTGTATTTATATAAATAATAAAATATTAACAAATGTGTCAGGTGTTCATTCAGATCTCCAAGTCATGTCTTAAATAGCAACTAAACTTTCATTTTTTTTATATTTGTGTCCAGCATACAAATTTATGAAACTTTGTCAACCACTTTCTTAGAGGATTTGTCTTCATTCCAGCAAAGAATTGCCTGTAAGTGGCTTCAAAACTCCTGCCTTTCCCCAGTCTAGTCATGTGTCTTCAGTTGCATTAATATCAGATTGTATTCATTTGGAGTAAAGATGCTGAAGGTGAAAGGGTCAGCCCCTGTGTCCTCATCTGAGTATTGTGCTTATCGGAACAATCTCTTGCAGGAGCTTATCCCTAGAGTTTTGGGAATACAGGTGCTGACCCATTTTCTGCCACCATCTGTACTTCAAATGAGTACCTTCTGATTACAATGCAGTTCAAAACAGGAGTCTAGAAACCATTTACATCCATGTTTTCTTCAGGAATGAGGACCAATCCCCAAATAAAAGTCGTTTGCAAAGTTTCATAACTTACTATGCAAGACAAAATTATTTAAAAAAATATATGTTAACGTACTTGAAGGGATACAAGGGTCATTGGGTGCTCTCCTCCGCTGGCCTGTTTTTAGGAAGACCACATGGGTCGAAGCTCGTTCCACTGAACACCTGCACTCTTTCACCTTTGGCAGAACACTACTCTGACTGCATTGGGTCACCAATAGTTAACAGCATATATTACATTCAAAGCAAGACACGACACAAGATGATGCAAGTGACAGGGTCTCACTTTTTTCCCCTGGCTTGTCTGGGATTTAAATCTCCTCTATTTCAGGGCATCCAAGGACAACTACCCCAACCAGCAACAGGCACACACTGGGAGGAGGTAGCGACAACCTTAGGAATCTGACCAAGCACAACGAGGTATGTGGCCAGAGGATCTGATTGTCCCAACCTCGGTTGCCCAATTGAATTTGTGGGCTCAGTGTTGGGCAGTGGAGAAGTTCTGCAATCCATCAACTGGAACCATGGTCCTCAGGCTGAAGTCCCATAGAATCACACAGGTGACAGGAGCAAGCCCCTTATTATATCCTTCAGCTCCCATTTCAGGGCATTGTGTCCCAAATGATTGCGTGGAGATAATCATGGCTGTTCCCTCATTGTTCAGTAGTTCAATTAGACTGCATAATTGTCCTCCAAATGGTGCATACTAGTACAGGGCAGGGAGCTGATACAATCTGTAATTAGCAGGCATTCCACAAATTAGCTTACAAAAAGTAGCATCAAATGGTCTCACCTGAAACAATGGCTCTTGTGCCTTGACTTGACTGAACAAAGGAATAGTATTTCATGCACAAGTGGCCAGATTTTCTTCATTCATGCTGAGTCATCACATTAAGGTACCTTCACACGAAGCGACGCTGCAGCGATAGCGACAACGATGCCGATCGCTGCAGCGTCGCTGTTTGATCACTGGAGAGCTGTCACACAGACCGCTCTCCAGCGACCAACGATGCCGAGGTCCCCGGGTAACCAGGGTAAACATCGGGTTGCTAAGCGCAGGGCCGCGCTTAGTAACCCGATGTTTACCCTGGTTACCAGCGTAAAAGTAAAAAAAACAAACAGCACATACTTACATGCGTCCCCCAGCGTCTGCTTCCTGACACTGACTGAGCTCCGGCCCTAACAGCACATCGGTTTCACTTTCACTTTAGGGCCGGCGCTCAGTGTCAGGAAGCAGACGCTGGGGGACGCATGTAAGTATGTGCTGTTTGTTTTTTTTACTTTTACGCTGGTAACCAGGGTAAACATCGGGTTACTAAGCGCGGCCCTGCGCTTGGTAACCCAATGTTTACCCTGGTTACCAGTGTAAAACATCGCTGGTATCGTTGCTTTTGCTTTCAAACACAACGATACACAGCGATCGGACGACCAAATAAAGTTCTGGACTTTATTCAGCGACCAGCGACATCACAGCAGGATCCTGATCGCTGCTGCGTGTCAAACGAAACGATATCGCTAGCCAGGACGCTGCAACGTCACGGATCGCTAGCGATGTCGTTTCGTGTGAAGGTACCTTTACTCATTAAAGTTTGACAATGGGGTGAACAACCTAAATATTGTTAAATATCTAGGAGTGAGTGCACATTCCAAACACTTCTCTGGTCATTTTGCAGTCTTCTGCATGTCATGAGTCAGACTGTTTTTTTTTTCCACTACCAGCAGGATTCCTGGCATTCATAGTTCTTGCACAGATATGTTGGTAGGATTAGAGGAACAAAGGCTATGAAGTTCATCTTTCAATTTTACATGAAGAATCAAGACTATCAAAATAACACCCAAAATTCATAGTCAATTTACCTTACAATACATTGTTAAAATGCATTACAAGGACAGCCATTCATTTGATCAGGGGGCAAACAGCTCAAAGTATGTGTCTGCAAATGGAGTATCTGGTTTGGCTTCTTATCCTGAGCCCTGTGGCAAGGTTCTTTAAAGGGTTGATATTGACTTTTAGAATTTCTACTTCCTAGCTAAAGAGGCTATTTGCATAGTTACCATGGACCATTACCAAATTGCACTGTTGACCCAACAAAATCAGCTTTTTTTTTCAGAGGTGCCAGGAGCAGGACTTCAGTCAATCAACTGGTCATACTGTTGCTTGCTTTATGAACTAGGTTATCTATGATATAACAGCCCATTTAACAAATTTTTGCAAGAAGTACACTTTTTTATGTTCAACCATGAAGTCCAATATGTTATCCAATATAACCATGTTAAATAATAAAAGCTTTGGTATAGATTCCTGGGGTAGTCAACTTATAACGTTATTAAAGTATGGAGCATTTACTGTATGACATCTAGATACGACCTCATATCAAATGTCCTATATAATGCCCTCGTAAAGGGTTATTCACATGTTACTAAATTAGTATAGTTAGACAGCATGAAAATAAGCACGTTTGCAACCGACTGCTGTCATATTCCTGCAATGATAACTTTTATCTTACACAGTGTATAGCTTGTTCCAAGGAGCTCGATTGCAAGTACTGGCCTAGTATGCAGTATAGCAACATTCAAGAAGAGGAGTTGACTCTTGAGATACCAACCACCTCTTTCCTGCTCATTGATTATATACAGCAGTAGGCTGCTCACCGGCATCCCTGACCCTATCAGTAGCTGACATGTTAGCAGTCCCACTAAATCATAGTGTCCCCCTTCCCCACAGTATTCATCATTGGCAATTTACAGAGCAGTTCTCCTAATCATTGCATTTACTTTCTCAATCCATTTGCATGTTAAAATGCCCTGCTATCTCTATATGCAAATATAGTGATAACAGTGTAGACTTCAGAACAAGCCCTGAAAGACTGTTCATATGTCACAGTATCAGGAGGAAACTCAGCACTAGAACAAAGCTATTGAAACGGAACTGTCACTCAGAAAGGAATGTCGACCCCTCAGAAACAGGAAAGAACAGAGTAGAGCGCTGTGTGCTGCTGAAGATACAAATTGAGAATAACACTTTAAAGAAGATCTGTCACTTGCTCAAAAAATTGAGTCAAATATCTTGTAAAAAATCCGATCTTTCCTGATTCTTCTGCTGTTTTGCAGTTTTGCACTGCATCACATCATTGCAGACATATTCAAATTTGTTTCTTTTGAGGCACAGTTTGTGAAATCTTTGTTTTAAGTTGAACTGAGCATTTCTTCAGCATGCTCTCTGGTCTCAGTCACGATCAGCCCTCACTCCCAGTTGCTGCCGAGCTGTGACTGACAGCATCTGGGAGGGAGAAGTAAAAGCACACGCCCCAGAGAACACATTGAAGAAATGCCCAGTTTGTCTGCAAGTAGAGTTTTTTAAAGGGAACCTGTCACCCCCTAATAGGAATATACTCACCCTCGGACGCGCCCTGCTTCTTTCCGGCAGCCTTCCTTCCTAAGAATGAGCGCGTGAAGGGCCTTAGATGACGTCGCGGCTTGTGATTGGTCGCGTGACCGCCCATGTGACCGCTCACGCGACCAATCACGAGCCGCGACATCACCGCAGGTCATTCACGCGCTCATTCTTAGGAAGGAAGGCTGCCGGTTAGTACCAGGGCGCGTCCGAGGGTGAGTATATCAATATTTTTTATTTTGATTCTTTATTTTACACATTAATATGGATCCCAGGGCCTGAAGGAGAGTTTCCTCTCCTTCAGACCCTGGGAACCATAGTATCCCATTCCACTGCATTGGGTTTCGTGTTTCAGCCGACCCCGACCCCGACTTTTTTATAGGATCGGCCGATTTCACTCGACCCGACTTTTGAGAAAGTCGGGTTTCGTGAAACCCGACCCGATCCTATAAAAATAAAAGTTGCTCAACCCTAGTCCTTACCTTTCCTTGGTTATACCATTTCTTCCCAGGGATTGGCTATGGATCCTACTCGTTGCGCTCCGCTAGCCCTAACATCATGTGCATTCAGTTTTTCCAACGCCGCACACTCCTCATTCACACCCAGCATACTAAGGTCACACAAATGATGGACATTTGCATGTCAGCTTTTAAAGTGCAGTTCCCGAAATACACCAACTCTGCGTAGGAGCAAAAAGGACCTATAAATATATAAATACACAATATTTATATCATCTGTTCCACAAAGGTGGCCTCATAAAGGTACATGTAAATGACTATGTGCAAGCAGGTGACCAGATGCAATTCACAGACAGGGACAAAGCGGAATTAACCAATGAAACTGTTTATTTCCATAATGTTGTAGGAAATTGCAGTAACCATAGCAACAGTAAATAATTGAGAAAAGGGGAATTACAGCATGAATCATCAGGTTCACTCTAACTATTGTAACAGTTTCTTGTTATATATTCTTATAGCTTTCTAGCAGGGATGGTGATCCCCATAACATGAGAGTCACTGTACGGTTTCTTTCTCCAGCACAGGCCCTAGTGGGGGTCTCTGGTTCTTCCTGCTAGACCGCAAGTCCTCCTGACAAAGTCTAACAAGTCTCTCCGGGTCTCCTTCACTTCAACTGGCTCCCGCATTGTCTGTTATACAAGCCCAAGCCAACTCCTGTACCGTACCTCAGTTCTGGAAGTAACGGCCTGCTCACCCACGCTTCTTGTTCACCTTCGCAGGTGTCTACCCCCTGAATGTAGTTTCCTCATAGATCTTTGGTGCTTGACTGAAAGCGGATGTCTCTTCGTACCTGGTTGGATGAGGGCCGGGCCTTGACTCTTGACTGGCATCGTCTGGGCTCCGGGTCTTGATTTGTGTTGATCTGGTCTTTGAAGTTTGACCAGCATAGTCTGAACTCTGGAAATTGCCTGACGCATGTCTGGTCCTTGGGCCTTGACTGGCATTGTCTGGATTCCTGGGCTCAACTAGCGCTGCCTGGATTTTGCTTCCAGGTGTGACAAAAGCTGCTGGTTCATGCTTCCTGTCATTGCCTGGCACCTCAGCCTCAGCATCTGCCATGACACAAGCCCCATCCATCCTTTTTCTTAGTGCCAAATGTCCTCCAGTTTGGGCACACTGGCCTTTTATACCAGGGAACTGCGTTGTCAAGATCAACTGGCCCGGTGTTCCATGCAAACCAGTCCCTCCTGAAACTCTCCCTCTTGAAGTTGGTTCTGCGGGGTCCCATTTGGACATTAGATGGAAGTTTTCCTGCATAAATGCTGCACAACGCTGGGAATTTTTATCTTTTGTGTCACACTGGCTTACATATGCACATGTGCAGAGTTTCTTTGCTATGGATTACATGTATCCCATGGTTAAACTACATACACTGCTCAAAATAATAAAGGGAACACTAAAATACCACATACTAGATATCACTGAATGAAATATTCCAGTTGCAAATATTTATTCATTATATAGTGGAATGAGTTGAGAATAATAAAACATAAAATTTATCAATGTAAATCAAATTAATATCCCATGGAGGTCTGGATTTGGAATTATACTCAAAATCATAGTGTAAAATGAAATTACAGTCTGATCCAACTTCAGTGGAAATTCATCAAGACAAGGAAATGATGCTCAGTAATGTGTGTGGCCTTCATGCGCCTGTATGATCTCCCTACAACACCTGGGCATGCTCTTGATGAGGCAGCGGATTTTCTCCTGAGGGATCCCCTACCAGACCTGGATTAAAGCATCATTCAACTCCTGGACAGTCTATGGTGCAACGTGGAGTTGGTGAAAAGAACAATACACGATGTCACAGATGTGCTCAATTGGATTCAAATCTGGGGAACGGGCAGGCCAGTTCATAGCATCAACGCCCCATCATGCAGGAACTGCTGACACACTTCAGCCACATGAGGCCTTGCATTGTCATGCATCAGAAGGAACCCAGAGCCCACTGCACCAGCATATGGTCTCACAAAGGGTCTGAGGATCTCATCCTGGTATCTAATGGCAGTTAGGATAGCTCAGGCTAGGACATGGAGGGCTGTGCAACCCTCCAAAGACCCACTGCCAAACCGGTCATGCTGGAGGATGTTGCAGGCAACAGAGTGTTCAACACGGCATCTCCAAACTTTGTCATGTCTGTCACATGTGCTCAATGTGAATCTGCTCTCATCCATGAAAAGCACAGGGTGCCAATGTTGAATCTGCCAATCTTGGTGTTCTCTGGCAAATGCCAGTCCCATTGCATGGTGTTGGGCTGTAAGCACAACATCCCCTTTTGGACTTCAGTTTCTGACAGTTTGAGCAGATACATAGATATTAGTGGCCTGCTGGGGGTCATTTTGCTCTGACACTGCTCTTCCTTGCACAAAGGAGGAGGTAACGGTCCTGATGATTGCTGACTTCCTACTGCCCCCTCCACATCTCCAGGTGGACTGGACTGTCTCCTGGTATCTGCTACATGCTCTGGACACTGTGCTGACAGACACAGCTATCATTCTTGCTACAGCTCGCAGTGATATGCCATCTTGGATGAACTGCACTACCTGAGCAACTTCTGTGGCTTGTAGACACCGCCTCATGCTACTGTACAGTACTTATAGGGACTAGAGCCGTGACAAAATGCAAAAGTGGCCAAAACAACACCTTAAAAAATGAGAGCTGGTCTGTAGTCATCAACTGCAGAAGCACTCCTTCACAGGGTGCAAGATGCTAATTGCCTGTCTTTTGTACCTGTTGTCTGTTCCATTTGCACAACAGCAGGAGAAACAGAATCATATTCAGTGTTGCTTCATAACTGGACAGGTTGATTTCACAGAAGTGTGATTGACTTGGAATTACATTGTATTGTTTAAGTGTTCCCTTTATTTTTTAGAGCAGTGTATATGCGTTGATATGTAAAGATAAATGAAATATTTGATGCAAGCTAAAGAAAAAACATGATAGGACTTTAAAATGGGTAAATTACTGTATGTACTTAAAGCTAATTATCTTAAAATGTAACCCCTTCATGACCTTGGGATTTTCCATTTTTCCGTGTTTGTTTTTCGCTCCCCTCCTTCCCAGAGCCATAACGTTTTTATTTTTCCGTCAATATGGCCATGTGAGGGCTTATTTTTTGCAGGACGAGTTATACTTTTGAAAGACATCATTGGTTTTACCATGTCGTTTACTAGAAAATGGGAAAAAAATTCCAGGTGCGCTGAAATTCCAAAAAAGTGCAATCCCTCACTTGCTTTTTGTTTGACTTTTTACTAGGTTCACTAAATGCTAAAACTGACCTGCCATTATGATTCTCCAGGTCATTATGAGTTCATAGACACCAAACATGTCTAGGTTCTCTTTTATCTAAGTGGTGAAAAAAAATTCCAAACTTTGCTAAAAAAAAAAAAAAAATGCGCCATTTTCCGATACCCATAGCGTCTCTATTTTTTGTGGGGTCGGTTGAGGGCTTATTTTTTGCGTTCCAAGCTGACGTTTTTATTGATACATTTGTGCAGATACGTTCTTTTGATTGCCCATTATTTTATTTTAATGCAATGTCGCGGCGACCAAAAAAACGTAATTCTGGCGTTTCTAATTTTTTTATCGCTACGCCGTTTAGCGATCAGGTTAATGCTTTTCTTTTATTGATAGATCGGGCAATTCTGAATGCGGCGATACCAAATATGTGTAGGTTTAATTTTTTTTAATTGTTTTTCATCAGATCACTGCTATGTAGCTGAGTTGCAGGCTAGCTATGAGCGCCGACCACAGGGTGGTCTCAAGGACCTCTATGGTTACTGTGCAGAAGCATCGCTGACCCCCGATCATGTGATGGGGGTCAGCGATGTGTTCATTTCTGGCCCAATGGCCGGAAGCGCCGGTTAAATGCCGCTGTCAGCGTTTGACAGCGACATTTAACTAGTTAATAGCGGCGGGTGAATCGTACTATCCCGTCCGAGGTCAGAAAGGGGTTAAAATGTGGATTATAGAATCACAAATTGTATTTCTTCACTAAAAGTATGCTTTTTGTTGATTTTTTTCACTCGCTGTTCCTTTGATTGGTTTTGTAGGTTGAAAAACTGATAAAAATTTACCAGATTTGAAAAAAGGTATCAATTTATTCTGTATTATGGCACCATTATGGTCATGCCTTTACTTTACATTGCTAAATCATACTGACAGGTTCTCTTTAAATCATGTTAGTCCACTTTACTGGTGCAAAGGTTACAGTGCGAAAATAAAGTTATATCCTCTGCAGTCACTCCCTTCCACTCATTTATGGGAAGTGCAAGGAACACTGAACAATCACAGCTCATTGCACAGTAAACCCTGTAATCACTCCCCTGACACCATGATTGGCAGCTTGCTATACAGCATAGTTGTAAAGAACAGGCTGTCAGTGAAGGTGCTGGGGAAGTGATTACAACACTCACTATGTGTGCGCTCACTGTGTAGCAGTGATAGTTACAGGTCTCTGCTAGTGATGAGCGAGTGTGCTCGTTACTTGAGATTTCCGAGCATGCACGGGTGTTCTCTGAGAATTTTGGGCGTGCTTGGAGATTATGTTTGAGTCGCCCCAGCTGCATAATCTGCGGCTGCTAGAAAGCCTGAATACATGGGGGGTTGCCTGTTTGTTAGGGAATCCCCCCATGTATTCAGGCTGTCTAGCAGCTGCAAATCATGCAGCTGCGGCGACTCAAACATAATCTCCGAGCACGCCCAAAATTCTCGGAAAACACCCGAGCATGCTCGGAAATCTCAAGTAACGAACACACTCGCTCATCAATAGTCTCTACACCACCCATGATGACTGGAAGCGAGCGGCTACAGGAAGAATAAAACACAATTTTCTCCCAGTAAAGCAGTCTAACATGATTTATACACTAATGACTTGCAGATTACCACTATATCTGCAGGAAAATAGCATTTTGTAGGTGACAGGTTTCAATTAATTGCTTTAGTTACCTCTATCTTCTCATTGCATTTAGGGCCATTACTTCTGGAACCTACGTGTTCTTCTTGCAGAGCTCAAGCTTTTCTAGGTAAAATAATGGGTAATAAATCTTAGAAGAATAGAATCTTGTTCTTGTTTCCAAAAAAACCTATCTTTCTAGTGCTTTCTAGTGCTTTCTAGTGCCACTTGTAAGTAGCTACCCTGTAAGTCAATGTCTGATAGAGAACCTTGACACATAACTAGGGACAGTAGCTATGCTAGTGACACTAGGGATATGCAATTCAGGGTGATGGGTGATCTGGATCACTGGGTGATCCGGATCACTCTGGTACTCCAACCAAAAAGAGTTATTTTGGACCTCGGCCAAAACCTTGCCCACACATGGCTGAAACACCTTCCAACTGCAGCTTGACAGTGAAATGGCTTGCAGATTTAAACGCTTCCACTATTTTTAGTTCAGTCTGTAAAAAATTTGTGCGACAGGGCATTAATTTTGTTTCTCTTGTCATGAGATCATTTTTTGACAGCTAAGAGAAGCCATTGCTTTTCTATGATCCATATCATAGTGGAACTGCCACAAAAGACACTCTTACCTGCATATGGTAAATATAGAACACACCTAAAACTGCTCCCTAAAAAGGATAATTTTTGGACAGATAAAAGAAGCCATTGCATATTCATTTTAGGGAAACCAAACTTATTTCTACTTCCAAATAATGAATATTTTTTGGACCATTTATAAAAGCTATTGCTCCTTCCATATGCATCCAGTGTGGTACTGTGGGCATCTGCCCCCCAAAATGGAGCATTTTTTGAATCTTCTTCTATTGTGTAAATCATAAAATGTCCAACAGTGCAGTGTTGTTGGTTTCTACCTGTTATCATCCAATGAGCCACAAGTATACATTAGATGAAATACTTGGATACGGCAGTGTAATATATGTGGGTAAATACAGTCAAGATAAACTTCAAGGAAAAATGTTAGACATATATCTGCTGGACTAAATGAGAAAATGACCATTCGGAAGAATGCAGATAGCAAACACACATACCCCATACACATTAGGCTAATGTTGGCCAAGTGCATTGATATGAATGGGTTCGGCCAACAGTCTAATGTGTATGGACAACAATGTGCACTAATGAACTGATTATTATTTCCTCCTGGAGATAATCAAACCCAAAGCAAATTTTAGTAAAATCACTCATCTCTAAAGGTGATAAGTATATTTAATGGAAACCCCTGTTAAGACTAAATATTTAAAAAGTTAAGGCAGTGCTCACATCTGCATGTGTTTTCTGCTTGCAGGAGAACACAACAAAACCGCATGTTTTGGGTGGTGTCCACATTTTGTCAGGAACAATTACTCTTCCTATCAAGTCTGACAGAATCTGCAATGTGGACTCCTAATAGACCCTCCGTCACACGTTAGGACACTCTAAGATGGACACAAGTTGGTAAATAGTGCGAAGGAAGAATAAAATGTTGCTTAAAACAAGTAGCCCTTATTATTCTATTGTACACAAGACAATGAATTCCGTAATAGGCAGCATATTATCTGTGCATTATTACAAGAGCCCCATTATTTTATAGAAAGTCAGTTTTCATTACCTCTTCTAACACTACAGTACATTAATAAGACAAGCAGAAATTGTACATATGGCAAAATGTCACTAATAAACAGTATTTTTCTCACTTTTGAATGTGCATTTATCAGGGGGAATCTAAGTATTTATGATGAGTATATTTTTAACTTTAAAACTAATCCTACTCCTTTTTGTGGTTCATATGGTTGTAAACAAACAACATATTTCCGTGTTTTCTGAAAATCTTCCACATGTTCAACAATATGGACAATATGTACCTGGAATAAATATATGTCAGCTACTGAATAAAATCAGTTTATAATTATGCTTTTTGGGTTGGAATAAGTAATAGCAGTGTTTATTCGATTTCTACGATGTTAAGGGACAAAATTAAAGAGGCCCTCTCACCAGGTCAAAAGTTGCCTGTATTTGCTCACATTTTATTCCCTCAGTATTCAGTTTTTTGCTTGAATTAAACTTACCATACAGCTCCAGAGATATTGGCCTCTGTACTTAGTGCTCATTTTTATAGTTTATAAGGGGGCTTTGCTCACAGGGTAATTATGCACTGCAGTCTAAAGACATGCCCCCAGGGAATCCTGTGAGCAACACCCCCTTGTATAAAACTCAACACCATATAAAAAGGTCCATATCTCTAGAACTGTATGGCGGGCTTACAAAAAAAAACCTCACTGGGGAATAAAATAAGAGCACAATTGTCCACTGATGACCTGGTGACTAGCGTTGAGCATTCCGATACCGCAAGTATCGGGTATCGGCCGATACTTGCGGTATCGGAATTCCGATACCGAGATCCGATACTTTTATGGTATCGGGAATCGGAATCGGAAGTTCCCAGTGTATGGTTCCCAGGGTCTGAAGCAGAGGAAACTCTCCTTCAGGCCCTGGGATCCATATCCATGTAAAAAATAAAGAATTAAAATAAAAAATAGGGATATACTCACCCTCTGACGCGCCCTGGTAGTAACCGGCAGCCTGCTTTGCTTAAAATGAGCGCGTTCAGCACCTTCCATGACGTCACGGCTTCTGATTGGTCGCGTGCCGCTCATGTGACCGCCACGCGACCAATCACAAGCCGCGACGTCATCCCTCAGGTCCTAAATTCCCTTCTAGGAATTTAGGACCTGAGGGATGACGTCACGGCTTCTGACATGAGCGGCACGCGACCAATCAGAAGCCGTGACGTCATGGAAGGTACTGAACGCGCTTATTTTAAGCAAAGAAGGCTGCCGGTTCACAGTGGTAAGGTCCAGGCTGCATCGGAGAGGTGAGTATATCAATATTTTTTATTTTAATTCTTTATTTTACACATTCATATGGATCCCAGGGCCTGAAGGAGAGTTTCCTCTCCTTCAGACCCTGGGAACCATCAGGGATACCTTCCAATACTTGAGTCCCATTGACTTGTATTGGTATCGGGTATCGGTATCGGCGAGATCCGATACTTTGCCGGTATCGGCCGATACTTTCCGATACCGATACTTTCAAGTATCGGACGGTATCGCTCAACACTGCTGGTGACACATTCCTGATATGTTTATTTCATTGTACACTTATTTTTTTCATATAAAATAACAGTTCTGAATCTTGATGTTTTTTTTCTGCTTGGAAATGTATGAATAAATTTGTCAGTTAAGGTGTTTTCCTAAATAGATTGATAGATAAGTGCTATTTGGACAACTTGAAAAGACATCAATAATTTCTGATTTGGGTGTAACAATTAGGCCCCTACCAAATCTCTGAAATGAAGGGGCTGCATGTGTACCTCCGAATCTTTACAGAACAGATAGAGGATCAAACTATGCAACCCCCTAGCCACACCCTCAAGCTTCACCAAATTTACCATTTATTTCTACCCTGGCAGGATGCGATGTCAGAGGGGCAGTGGCAATGAGGGACATTCAGCAGACAATTGCAAGGCATAGATCCAAATCGGGGACTGTCCCAATGTATGCAGAATGATTGTTATCTATGGATATATTTATTATTCATTCATTCATTCAGGCCATGTGCACACGTTCAGGATTTTTAGCGTTTTTTTCGCGTTTTTTCGCTATAAAAACGTGATAAAAACGCGAAAAAAACGCTAACCTATGCCTCCTATTATTTACAAGGTATTCCGCATTTTTTGTGCAAATGTTGCGATTTTTTCCGCGAAAAAATCGCATAGCGGAAAAAAAAGCAACATGTTCATTAAAAATGCGGAATTGCAGGGATTCCGCACACCTAGGGGTCCATTGATCTGCTTACTTCCCGCACGGGGCTGTGCACACCATGCGGGAAGTAAGCAGATTATGTGCGGTTGGTACCCAGGGTGGAGGAGAGGAGACTCTCCTCCACGCACTGGGCACCATATAAGTGGTCAAAAAATAAGAAATAAAATAAAAAATAGTCATATACTCACCCTCGATGTCCCGCACAGTGTTCCCGCCTCCACTGCACGCTGCCGTTCGGTTCCTGTAGCTGATGTGCGGCGAAGGACCTCGCCGATGACGTCACTGTCCTGTGATTGGTCGTGAGCGGTCATGTGACCGCTCACGTGACCGTGACGTCACGGAAGGTCCTGCGCGCACACACCAGCTATAGGAAGACGAACGGATGCCGCTGATGAGATGTCTGGGTGAGTATAAGCATTTTTTTATTTTTTTTATTATTTTTAAACATTCTATCTTTTACTATAGATGCTGCATAAGCTGCATCTATAGTAAAAAGTTGGTCACACTTGTCAAACAGTATGTTTGACAAGTGTGACCAACTTGTCAGTCAGTTTTCCAAGCGATGCTACAGATCGCTTGGAAAACTTTAGCATTCTGCAAGCTAATTACGCTTGCAGAATGCTAAAAAAACGCGAAAAAAACGGAAAAAAAACGCAAAAAAAAAAATGCGGATTTCTTGCAGAAAATTTCCGGTTTTCTTCAGGAAATTTCTGCAAGAAATCCTGAACGTGTGCACATACCCTCATAGTTGTAGCAGCCTGAACTTTCTCATGTTTACGTAAGCTTATTTATTTTATTTACTGTACTCACTTATACAGCGCCATTAATTCGACAGTGCTTTACAGACATCATCATCACTGTCCCTATTGGGGAGCACAAACTAGATTCCCTATCAGTATGTCTTTGGAGTGTGGGAGAAAATCGGAGAACCCAGAAGACACCCACACAAACATTTGGAGAACGTAACATTGCTGTTTTGTGAATGTGAGGCCTTGTTCACAATTTGCATAACTACTTTTTTTGTTTCCTGTATGTTTTCTGCAGGTGTCCGCATTACACAACACAATAATAATCTTCTCTAGTTATTGCATTTCTGCAACATTTTTAACTAATTTTCCTCCAGTATTTATTGCATTTTTAATGCCTTTTTTATAATATAGAAATACATAGATTCTGCACTTATAAAGCAACTATGTTTATTACAAACATTTTATTCAGGCACCCCAAGGAAACCTACGGAGAAATAAAGCACCAAAACCGAACAGTTCAGTAACGTATTTAGATGCATAGTGAGTGAGAGTTTTCATGAAATCACATCCACTTTTCTTGGACAAGTACTGTAAATGAAGCAAAATTTCTGCACAATAAAATGCCGCAGAAATAACACTAGCATTTATGCTACTTTTGAACATGCCCTAAATATCCAAGTAAAGTGAATGTGATTTCTCATGCCCACTGTGTGTTTAAAGCCGCTGCTGAACTGTGCTATTTTGGTGCACTTTTTCTCTATAACCTACTACAACCCCTGGCAAAAATTATGGAATCACCGGCCTTGGAGGATGTTCATTCAGTTGTTTAATTTTGCAGAAAAAAAGCAGATCACAGACATGGCACCAAACTAAAGTAATTTCAAATGCCAACTTTCTGGCTTTAGGAAACACTAAAAGAAATCAAGAACAAAAAATGTGGTAGTCAGTAATTGTTACTTTTTTTAACCAAGCATAGGGGAAAAATTATGAAATCACTCAATTCTGAGGAAAAAATGATGGAATCACCCTGTAAATTTTCATACCCCAAAATAACACCTGCATCAAATTAGATCTGCTCGTTAGTCTGCATTTAAAAAAGAGTGATCACACCTTGGAGAGCTGTTGCACCAAAGTGGACTGACATGAATCATGGCTCCAACACAAGAGATGTCAATTGAAACAAAGGAGAAGATTATCAAACTCTTAAAAGAGGGTAAATCATCACGCAATGTTGCAAAAGATGTTGGTTGTTCACAGTCAGCTGTGTCTAAAATCTGGACCAAATACGAACAACAAGGGAAGGTTGTTACAGGCAAACATACTGGTAGACCAAGGAAGACATCAAAGCATCAAGACCGGAAACTTAAAGCAATATGTCTCCAAAACAGGAAATGCACAACAAAACAAATGAGGAACAAATGGGTGGAAACTGGAGTCAACGTCTGTGACCGAACTGGAAGAAACCGCCTACAGGAAATAGGATTTAAAAGCTAAAAGAAAGCCATCATTAAAGGGACTCTGTCACCTGAATTTGGAGGGAACAATCTTCAGCAATAGGGGCGGGGTTTTCAGCTGTTTCATTCACCCTTTCCTTACCCGCTGGCTGCATGCTGGCTGCAATATTGGATTGAAGTTCATTCTCTGTCCTCCATAGTACACGCCTGCGTAAGGCAAGATTGCCTTTTGCAGGCAGCGGGTAAGGAAAGGGTGAATCACACACCCGAAAACCCCGCCCCTATGGCTGAAGATTGTTCCCTCCAAATTCAGGTGACAGAGTCCCTTTAACACCTAAACAGAAAAAAACAAGGTTACAATGGGCTAAGGGAAAGCAATCGTGGACTCTGGATGAAAGTCATATTCAGTGATGAATCACGAATCTGCATTGGGCAAGGTGATGATGCTGGAACTTTTGTTTGGTGCCGTTCCAATGAGATTTATAAAGATGACTGACTGAAGAGAACATGCAAATTTCCACAGTCATTGATAATATGGGGCTGTATGTCAGGTAAAGGCACTGGGGAGATGGCTGTCATTACATCTTCAATAAATGCAAAAGTTTATGTTGATATTTTGGACACTTTTCTTATCCCATCAATTGAAAGGATGTTTGTGGATCATGAAATCATTTTTCAAGATGATAATGCATCCTGCCATAGAGCAAAAATTGTGCAAATATTCCTTGAAAAAAAGACACATAAGGTCAATGTCATGGCCTGCAAATAGTCCAGATCTCAATCCAATTGAAAATCTTTGGTGGAAGTTGATGAAAATGGTCCATGACAAGGCTCCAACCTGCAAAGCTGATCTGGCAACAGCAATCAGAGAACGTTGGAGCCAGATTGACGAAGAGTACTGTTTGACACTCTTTAAGTCCATGCCTCAGAGACTGCAAGCTGCTAGAAAGCCAGCGGTGTTGCAACAAAATACTAGTGATGTGTTGGGAGTGTTTTTTTGTTTGTTTGTTTTTCATGATTCCATAATTATTTCCTCAGAATTGAGTGATTCCATAATTTTTACCCTATGCTTGGTTAAAAAAAGTAACCATTACTGACTGCCACATTTTTTGTTTTTGATTTCTTTTAGTGTTTCTTAAAGCCAGAAAGTTGCCATTTGAAATGACTTTAGTTTTGTGCCATGTCTGTGATCTGCTTTTTTTCTACAAAATCAAACAACTGAATGAACATCCTCCAAGGCTGGTAATTCCATAATTTTTGCCAGGGGTTGTGTATGAAGCCTGAAAAAAAAAACCGCTGTTGCATTTTTAAGTGTAAATTCAAACCTTTTTTGTACTAAAAATTCATGTAAAAATTTTTCTGCAAATCTGCACCAAAAATGCATCAAATAAGGGAGAAAAGGTATAAAAATACACAGTAAAAACACAATAACCAGAGAAGAATGTTATTGATTCTTGTGACATGAAAACCTGCAGAAAACATGCATAAAAAAGGCAGTAGAAAAAACACAGCATTTACGCTACGTGTGAATACATTTTTATTATACTTTTAATGGGTTTAATGGAGAAAACAAATCAATCGTGCCATTTGTTACGCTATTTACTGATCACCATAAATAATCTGTTCACTATATTGTACGGGTTGCTATATTTACAGTGATACCAAATAAGTTTCTGTTATTTGCTGATTTGTGATGTTTTCTATTTTTTTAGCGCATTATAAATGTTGTTATCATAATTGTTTTTCATTATTCTATTTATTTTACTCACAGGTGCTTCTCACAAAATTAGAATATCATCAAAAAGTTAATTTATTTCAGTTCTTCGATACAAAAAGTGAAATTCATATATTATATAGTCATTACAAACAGAGGGATCTATTTCAAGTGTTTATTTCTGTTAATGTTGATGATTATGGCTTACAGCCAATGAAAACCCAAAAGTCATTTTCTCAGTAAATTAGAATACTTTATAACTGTTTGCAGGTCAGTTCACCAAATTCAATTTATTTATTTTTTTATTCTGTGGAAGCATGGTTGTACAGCAATGTCTGACTTTCACTTGTTCATTGTCATAGATTTTTTATTTAGTATTACTTTTGTCAGATTCAATTTATTTCTGTGACCGTTGTGGGTTTTTCTGCCATTAAACGAGAGGTATCAACAATTTTGACCACTTGTGTGTATATATATATATACACACATATATACCTGGGTTCAGGGAAACATCACCCGGATAGTGATAAATGATACATGAGCTTATTAAAATGTGTGTCTGCTGGATCAAGTGGATAGACCAATCAGAGAAGAAGGAAACCATTGAGAAAACAACCAAATAAGTGGTCTAGACATTAAAAAATGTGAATTAAAATACCTTTATTGTAAATACAAGTGGGTAGGTGGTGGCAAAAAAGAGAGTGTACACACATCTAAAATAATAACAATAATTAAATATATACAACATAAAGTTACTACTATCAGGCCAACAACCTTGGGTAGAAATAACTTATATTAGCAATAATAATTTGTCAGGTACATACCGAAACGCACGTCGGGGTGAGCGCCACATGTTCTGCTGGATCCTATACAGGTGTAACCTTGTTTTTCAACATATCATGTTACTTTATAGTATTCATATAACAGGATAAGTTATAGATTAATATACATCATATTGGACTGTACAATCACCTCCACCTATTAATGATTACATATTCTCACTTGGAGATATACTTATATTATGTCATCTTTGGCACATTTGCACTTTATCGATTACCTAGCTTGAATACATCTTCTGAATTTTACATGGATTATTATATTATTTGAGCTATTCCTACTCAAGGTTGTTGGTCTGATAGCAGCAATTTTATCTTGTATATATTTCATTTTTGTTATTATTTTACATGTGTGTGTATTCTCTCTTTTGCCACCACGTACCCACTTGTATTTACCAATAAAGGTATTTTAATTCACATTATTTTATGTGTAAACCACTTATTCAGTAGTTTTTTAATTGGTTCAATAATCATAGTGGAACTAAAGTGTCCTGATACACCCAACACTGGAGTGTCCCTGTTTTCTCTATGAGAGCCGCTCATGGTATCTTCTGGCTACGGCTTATCTCCCCTCTGAATAAAAGGATTACCGGTAGGTAATTTAATTCCAACTGCACAATTATTTATTATGCTTTGCTTATATAGCGCCATCATATTCCGCAGTGCTTTACAGACATCATCATCGCTGTCCCCATTGGGTCTCAGAATCTAAATTCCCTACTAGTATGTCTTTGGAGTGTGAAAGAAAACCAGAGAACCCAGAGGAAAGCCACACAAACACAGAGAGAACATATAAGCTCCTTGCAGATGTTGTCCTTGGTTGGATTTGAACCCAGGACCCCAGTGCTGCAAAACACCTGTGCTAACGATTGAGCCACCATGATGCCCAACAATCCTTATGTCCACCATCTGAAAGCCTCATACATATTAGATGGTTGGCCGATCCGGGGTTACACCAACTTTTATGTAAGGTTTAAGTGGACCTTATCTAACAGTTATATGCTGATAAAAAATGCAGTGATAATATGGAGTTCCCCATTGTGTCAAAGCAAAAACATTAAGATCTGATGCACCCTTGTAGGTCATACATACGTAAGACGTTACATAAATAAAAATTTCATGTGCAGCAGCCAAAGACTAAGAGCTATAGGTGCTACTTTCATTATGACACTTATCATCTATATTAAAAGCAAAAGACAATGTGGGAGTTTACATGAAATCTTTCTTTTTGATTCGCACTTGACTGCTGAATCAGGTTCAAATAGGTTTAGAGAAATCTAAAGAGTGAGAGCGAAGAGCTTATCTGCGACAATCTTTACTGCAGGAAGCTGAAAAAGACATTCTCTGCTCTTCCTCATTCCGAGATCATAAGGCTGAGAGCAGAAGTGGTTTGATTTATCTGCCCAGGGCTCTGGGAGATTTTATCATACCCTACCTATATGAATGTAAACAGTGGAATGACCTATCACTGCGCTCTCCTGGGCATTGTTTGCATATATCTTCTTTTCTTCAAGCAAGAGGAAGAAACATGAGATCTTGTTGCAAGTTTCACTTTCCAGGAACTACAGGTTAATTACTTAAATTCCTGCATGTCCAAAAGGTAAGTAGTTGTTTGACATTTCAAACCCAAATACACCAACCTGGTCTATTGTGGTTAGTAGCCGCTAGACAAGAAGTAATTCCAACTCACAAATATTAAATTTAAAAATAAATATTTATTTATAGAAAATAAAAGACAATGATAAGATGATTAAAAAAGACAGGGCTATAAACCATCAAAAAAGGAGGGAGACGCATAGTATAATAGCAATAAATATATGAGGGGACCAAAAGTATACGTAAACTGGTGAGACAACCACTAAAAAAATACTTACCCTATATACTCGTGTATAAGCCGAGGCACCTAATTTTGCCACGGAAAACTGTGAAAACGTATTGACTCAAGTATAAGCTGGGTATGCATTGTCCCCTCATCCCTATCCTGGTATGCATGGCTCCCCTTCCCTTTCCTTGTATCCTTGTATCCTTCCCGCAAGATATAAACACTACTGACATAGGTCCTGTCATTTGTGACTATTCTTGTATAACAGTGTTATACCTGCAAGATGTAAACACTACTGACATAGGTCCTGTAATTTGTGACCATATCCTTACAATCGTATCCCAGTGTTTGTTAATACAATGTTCATACACATGATTTCATTACCTGAGTAAACAGTGGTGTTTTGATCCATGCAGGTAACAGTACTGGGTAAGGGATGGTACTATAGGTCCCTGTAGCAGGCTGTGCCTCGCCCACACCTGATGGGTGCCGTTTCGCTGCTTGCTTCTTCCGGGGGCGTGCCAGGTTAATTACATAACAAGGGAGAGCTTCTAGACACTGCACAAATGTAAATTCCGAAACTATGACCACATGGTAGGAAATGTGTTAAACGGAACCTGAGCGCTCATACATGCTGCCCTATCCACGGGCAGCTTCTATCAGACCCTTGCTGTATGGTTTCAGCCATATACAGTATGTATAACTCAAAATTCAAGGATTTCCTAGTACCAGCAAACTAAATGAGACTCCTGAAGTCTTATCCACATGTTGCTTTTTTTTCCTTGCAGATTTGCAGAAGATTCAAATCTGCAGCATGTCAATTAGAAGATACAGATTAGATATTAGAAAAAACTTTTTGACAGTGAGGGTAATCAATGAGTGGAACAGGCTGCCACAAGAGGTGGTGAGTTCTCCTTCAATGGAAGTCTTCAAACAGAGGCTGGACAGACATCTGTCTGAGATGGTTTAGTGAATCCTACTTTGAGCAGGGATTTGGACACGATGACCCTTGAGGTCCCTTCCAACTATAACATTCTATTATTCTATGAAATTTGTTGCAGCATTTTCGCAGCAGATGTCACCCATACTGAATGGGGAAAAAATCATCAAAAACGCATATAAAAAACATGCTTGTTACACAGCGTTTTTTCTGCCAACACATCAGGATTTTCAGCTAAATTTTCTGCTTAAATCCTGAACGTGTGCACTCATCCTTAAACAAAAACTAAACTAAGGGCATTTTGCTCATTTGTTGGGTGATCAGCAACCTGTTTACACTGCACGATTTTCAAGAAACACATACTCCTGAAAATTGTGCAGTACAAACGCAGCCTTAGAAATTAATGGTTAAACAAGTAATATATTTGCCCCAACTGTTTGCTAGGTTTTGGTCACAAGTAGAAAAGCAACAACCGACAGCACTCAGATGACTGGGATGCACGCTCTAAAGTCCACGGATCCCACTGGACCAATACTCACAAATATAGAAAAGGAAGCATCATCCGTTCCGGGTGAAAATTGTATCAAAGAAGTCTTTATTCTGCCATCACATCATACAACGTTTCGGCCAGACATGGCCTTTGTCAAGTATATACTTATACTTTAAGTATAAGAGAGGTATGGGATATTGTTGTTTTTTATTTTAACTTTGTTTCAGATGACAAGGGTCTTCAATTGGTTTGAGCGTTTAATAAACTATTACAACACCATGTGTCTTTATTTCATTAAAATACTTTTTTCCTAATGTGTGTGTTTTTTTAACCCTTTATGAACATAGGATTAATAATGGATAGGTGTCTTATTGACACCTCTCCATTATTAATCAGTCTTAATGTCACCTTACAATAGCAAGGTGACATTAACCTTTATTACCCCATATCCCACCGCTACAGGGGAGTGGGAAGAGAGTGGCCAAGTGCCAGAATAGGCTCATCTTACAGATTTGCCTTTTCTGGGGTGTCCGGGGCAGATGTTTTTAGCAAAGGGGGGACCAATAATCATGGTCCCTCTCTAGGCTATTAATATCTGCTCTCAGTCACTGGCTTTCCCACTCTGGCGGAGAAAATTGCGCGGGAGCCAGTTTTTTCTGTGATTTAACCCTTTATTTTAACAGCTAGAGCCCCCAAATTTAGCACACAGACACTTCTAACATTACTAGTGAGGAATATGTAAAAAAATAAGGGATATGAAATGGTTTACTGTATGTAAACCATGTCTCATGTCCTGTTGGGTTTGGGAAGGAGATAGCAAAAGCCGGCAATTGAATTACCGGCTTTTCTGCTATCTAGCGCTATATGAAATATAAATATATGTATATATATGTGTCTCACTGACATATATATATATATACTGTATATATGTTTTTACGAATATTTGAGGCCATGGATCCATTTTATGTCCATTTTGCAAGCCGGAGAGAAAATCTCGCCGTACGGATGCCATACGAATGCCATACGGATGACAAACGGATAATTTTTGGAGAAAAAATCGCATCCTCGCATTGAATACGGATCACTGTTCAGGAAATTTTCTGCGTATCTCGGCCATCAAAAACGGACCGTATTTTTATACGTTGTGTGTGACTCCGGCCTTACAAACAGAACAAAAAACAATGCAACTGGAAACCAAAGTGTGCATCTGTTTTTTATTCAATTGTAACAGATCCTGTTTTTTAACACTGGGTAGATGACAACTGGACATGTTAACAGAGCTTAGTCTGTGGCATTATCTGCATTATCCTAAAAAAGCCATAGAAATTCTGTAAAGAACAAATAGCCTAGTGGGTGTGACTTAGTGATATTTTTCCTACTGCACAAGCAGGGAGGAATCTGTCGCAGCAGTTTGCTTTACTGCAAATGTACATATCGTCATAGTACACTTCTACAGTGTCTGCATTGTAAGTGTTGCCCAGGTCACCCAGGACATAATGTATTGATGCTGAGTAGTGACCACAGTACAAGAGTAGAGACCTGAAAACTCCTTCTGAGACAAGCTTTCCCCACAATTGTGCCGACCACATGACATCAAGTAAACAGACAGTGCCAATTCACAAGCCCCGACTAGTTTGTCCTCTAAGGCTCGAGTCACACCAGCGTATAGCATGGGATGTGAGAGCATTGGATGTGATATGCTAATAACCCTCGGTTCCTGCTCTGCTGTGAGTGTGAGCTGAGTGTCATGCAACTGTGCTCCGATCTTCTCGCATGACATGATCAAAGCACAGCTGCGGAGGAGACGGAGAAAATAATTTCTCCATCTCCCCTGCTGTCGACGTCTGCATATATCGCACTGCACTATGGTGATATCCGAGTGCTGTGCGATGTTTCACTCGCACATATAGACTTGTATGGGTGCGAATAAGACGAGCCTCATTGCCAATCGACTGTTCTCACATGCTGAATCGGCATGAGAAAATAATCACAGATGTGATCTGCAGAATAGTATAACACTGAACCGAGTGCTATGTGATGTTTTATGACATAGCAATCGGCCATGTTATACGGTAGTGTGACTCCGGCCTAAGTCTGATTCTTGCTTCAACATGAACAGCCTGGAGAGAAGGCAACAGGAGCTGAAGAGCAGCGACAATGGTAACACGGTGAGTGTTCATAAATATATTACAGTGATGTAACACCTGCCTTATCGGTAACTTGAGTAGCCTCTGCTCAATGGGTCTGCCCAAATGTCACAGAACTCAAAAAATGGCTGAACACTAGTGTTGAGCATTCCGATACCGCAAGTATCGGGTATCGGCCGATACTTAGCGGTATCGGAATTCCGATACCGAGATCCGATACTTGCCGCGTATCGGATACCGGAATCGGAAGTTCCCAGGATTCAAACTGCACAAATTTGTACGAAATCAGCCAATGGGAATGATTCCAAGTGTGGGCACATCCTGTTCAGCATGGAGGGCATGAAACTACTGGCAAGGCTGTGATTGGCTGCTGAAATGATGTCATGATGCAGTTTAAAAGTCGCTGGCGCCATTTTGCGCTCACTCTGCTGTGAATTCAGTTAGTGACAGGACGCTGTTTGCTGACTGAGGGCCAGTTTAGAGATAGCGATTTGCTTCTTTGTGCTTTTCCAAGGCTAATTTAGCAACCGCTGTGTTCACCTACTAATCACCTTGCTTTTGCCTTGTAGCGCTGTTTTCACAGCGATCTGCAAGGTCTGTGTGTGTGTGTGTGTGAGTGCAGCCCACTCTCTAGTCTGAGTGCAGCCACATAGGCCATCCATAGCTGGTTGTATTCAGTTCAGGGAGGGTGGTTCATTGCCTCATACTGTTCTTTTTTTTTTTTTTTTCCAAGTAGTGTAGTCTGCTGCTAATTTTTTCAAAAAAATCCTATTAGTGTCTTTCCACCCGTCTCCAGCTAATTTGTGGAAAAACGCTACATAGGATAACGTAGAGGAGGGTTTTTGGGCCTTGCAGCGCCGTTTACGGCTGTCTGCACGGTCTCCGTGTGACTGCAGCTCGCCCTGTAGTCTGTGAGCAGCCATAGCCTGGTTGTCTCCAGCTCAGGGTTCTTCACTGCGTCATACCGCAAAATCAATTTTCCTTTTCTTTTAAGTAGTGCAGGCTGCTGCACATTTTTTCAAAAAATTCCTATTAGTGTCTTTCCACCCGTCTCCAGCTAATTTGTGGAAAAACACTACATAGGATAACGTAGAGGAGGGTTTTTGGGCCTTGCAGCGCCGTTTACGGCTGTCTGCACGGTCTCCGTGTGACTGCAGCTCGCCCTGTAGTCTGTGAGCAGCCATAGCTTGGTTGTCTCCAGCTCAGGGTTCTTCACTGCGTCATACCGCAAAATCAATTTTCCTTTTGTTTTAAGTAGTGCAGGCTGCTGCACATTTTTTCAAAAAATTCCTATTAGTGTCTTTCCACCCGTCTCCAGCTAATTTGTGGAAAAACACTACATAGGATAACGTAGAGGAGGGTTTTTGGGCCTTGCAGCGCCGTTTACGGCTGTCTGCACGGTCTCCGTGTGACTGCAGCTCGCCCTGTAGTCTGTGAGCAGCCTGGTTGTCTCCAGCTCAGGGTTCTTCACTGCGTCATACCGCAAAATCAATTTTCATTTTGTTTTAAGTAGTGCAGGCTGCTGCACATTTTTTCAAAAAATTCCTATTAGTGTCTTTCCACCCGTCTCCAGCTAACTTGTGGAAAAACACTACATAGGATAACGTAGAGGAGGGGTTTTGGGCCTTGCAGAGCCGTTTACGGCTGTCTGCACGGTCTCCGTGTGACTGCAGCTCTATCTGTTGTCAGTTCAGCCCCCAAAAAATAAATAAATAATAAAGTTCACCAAACACACCAGTGACACCACTTTACATTTGTGTAGGCCACATTAGCTCATATTAAAGTCTAGTCCACACTTTAGAAAATTAGTGTTTCTTATACCTGTTAGGAGTTGTTCAGGAATAAGCACACAAAGCCGTTAGTACTTTTCTGCTTATCTTTATCAGTCAACCAAGATGAAGAAGGCAGTGAGTAAGGCACGTGGGCGTGGGCGTGGGCGCGGAGCAGGGAGGGGACGTGGGGATTCTGTGCCTGCTGCGGGCACCGGTGACTCATCAGCACCCACTTTCACCAGGGAACAGTCATTCATGCGCAGCTTTGTCGCAGAGCGCCGTACACCGCTGCTGCGTGAAGAACAAATTGAAGCCGTTGTCGGATGGATGGCAGCTAATGCATCAACTTCAATTTGTGCCACATCCTCTCAGACACAGAGCACTGGAGAGCAGCCATCTGTCTCTTCACGACCTGCCAAATTGCCCAGGCAGACAGAGAGCCCAGGACAGGAGCCGTCTCTACTTCTGTTCTCTGAATCTCTTGGCTTGGAAACAGGGGGCCAGCCAAGCAGCATTGGAGAAATGGAAGAAGAGGCAGGGTGCAGTGATGCCCAACAGCTTTTTCTCTCTTCCTCTGAAGAGGCGGGTCGGCCAGTGGCTCCGGTCACCACATCGCAGGCCTCATCAGCTGATGATGACACTCAGGTGCCACTTACTGGTGCGTGCTCTGCTGCTGAGACTACCCAGGAGGAGCAGTTGGGGGCAGAGGGTAGTCTAGATGATGAGGTCCTTGACCCATCTTGGCGTGAGGGACAGGAAGGTGGTGGGAGCAGCTCTGAGGAAGAGATTCCCCGTACGGCCCAAAGAGGGAGAGGGAGGGGGAAGACTGCGGATCCTGCAGCCTCCGCTTTGGCACCCGTTAGGAGCATGTCTCTTCCAAAAGCCAAAAAGGGCGCTCCCAAGACTTGCAGTGCCTGGTCCTTTTTTGACACAGTTGCAGATGACATTTGCTATGTCAAATGCAAGGTGTGTCATCACAAAGTCAAAAGAGGGAAAAATGTCAGCAACCTCAATACCTCCAACATGTGGAAACATGTGCGCACCAGGCACGCGGCGGAGTTAGAAAAACACACTGAAGAGCTAGGCCAACCAACAGCGGCAGCTACCACCTCTTCAGCTCGTGTTGCCTCTTCCTCCAGCTCACACGCAGCTGGTTCGGCTTCCTCCCAGGATCGCCGTGGAAGAACCTCTGGCCTTGTTGTCCAGAGACCCGCTGTAATTCCACCCGCAGCACCACTTTCCCAGTCAGCCACACACTCCCAGCCCAGTCTACAGCCATCGGTAGTACAGGCATGGGAGAAAAGGCGGCCTTTCTCGTCAAACCACCCACGAGCACAGGCTCTGACTGCAGGCATTGCCAAACTTCTGTCACTGGAAATGCTGTCATTCAGGCTGGTGGAGACTGACAGCTTCCGTGACTTGATGTCATTGGCAGTCCCACAGTACAATGTGCCCAGCCGCTTTTACTTCAGCAGGCAAGCCGTCCCTGCTCTGCACAAGCATGTGGAGGGACACATAAAACACGCGCTACTGAACGCCGTCAGTAGCAAGGTCCACCTCACCACCGATGCGTGGACCAGTCAACATGGACAGGCGCGATACCTTTCCCTCACTGCCCATTGGGTTAATGTCGTTGAGCTGGGTACAGACCGTGCGAGTGGCGCAGGACGTGTCTTGCCCACTCCAAGGATTGCAGGAATCCATTCTGTACGCATTGACTCCTCCTCTTACACCAGTTCCTCAGAATCATCGCTGCAGGAGCCGTCACAGTCCACCTCCACATGGACCCGTGATGAACGTTTACCTGTTACGACCGACATGAGCACAGCCGTGGCCAAACGTCAACAGGCCGTCTTGAAATTAATTTCTTTGGGGAATCGAAGCCACACAGCGCAGGAGCTCTGGAATGCCATCAAGCAGGAGAGCGATGTGTGGTTTGTGCCAGCGAATCTCCAGCCAGGCATGGTAGTGTGTGATAATGGCCGAAATCTGGTGGCAGCTCTGGGCCTC
This sequence comes from Ranitomeya variabilis, assembly GCF_051348905.1. Lineage (NCBI taxonomy): Eukaryota > Metazoa > Chordata > Amphibia > Anura > Dendrobatidae > Ranitomeya > Ranitomeya variabilis. Next base: position 104,577,863 of record NC_135237.1, on the reverse strand, counting down.
GGCAACCTCACTCATATCCCATGTCTGGCACATGTGCTCAATTTGGTCGTGCAGAGTTTTTTGAGGGACTATCCGGATCTTGATGCACTGCTGCACAAGGTCCGCCTAGAGTGTGCTCACTTGCGGCGTTCCAGCACGGCAAAAGCGCGCATTGCGGCTCTGCAGCGCCGACACCACCTGCCGGAACATCGCATCATATGTGACCTACCTACCAGGTGGAATTCCACGTTACATATGTTGGAGCGGTTGTGTGAGCAGCAGCAAGCTGTAATGGAGAACCAGCTGCATCAGGCGCAAAGAAGTCGCACTCCGCGCCGTTCAGACTTCACAACCACAGAGTGGGCCACTATGAAGGACGTCTGCCAGGTTTTGCGTCCCTTCGATTATTCCACGCGGATGGTGAGTGCAGATGATGCACTAGTCAGCATGAGTGTCCCCCTTATCTGCCTGCTTGAAAAATCACTGCAAGCGCTAAGGGATGATGTTGTGGAAGAGGTGGAGGATGAGGATTCACCATTTCCATCATCTTCTGGACAGTCAGCGCCACGTGGTTCCTCACAAACGCGTAGGCAGGGGACAGTTTGTGAGGAGGATGAGGAGGAGTCAATGGAGGAGGAAGACATCCGTCCAGAGGAGGGAGTTACACAATTGTCCAGTACTCAGTGTGTACAGCGAGGGTGGGGTGATGACGAGCAGGCAGAGATCACGCCTCCAGCAGGGGACAGCGTTTCTTGGGCAGTTGGCAGTCTGCAGCACATGGTGGATTACATGCTGCAGTGCCTGAGAAACGACCGCCGCATCGCCCACATTCTCAACATGTCTGATTATTGGGTGTTCACCCTCCTCGATCCTCGCTACCGGGACAACGTAGAAAGCCTCATCACACCGTTGAACCGGGAGCGAAAAATGCGGGAGTACCAAGACACACTGGTGAATTCCATCATCTTCTCCATTCCAAGTGAGAGAAGTGCTGCTAGTGCATTACAAAGCAGCTCAGTGCGTCCAGGCAGTGGTGGAGGCTCTGCACAAAGAGGGAGCAGAAGCAGTGCCTCTGCCCAAGGCAAGACCAGTATGGCCCAACTGTGGCACAGTTTTCTGTGCCCGCCACAAAAGTCTACACCATCACAGACGGCTCCAGTCAGCAGGAGGCAACGGTTCCGTCAGATGGTGACAGACTACATGTCTTGCCCTCTTGCTGTACTCCCAGACGGCTCTTCCCCTTTCAAGTTTTGGGTCTCAAAGCTGGATACATGGCCAGAGCTAAGCCAGTATGCATTGGAGGTGCTGTCTTGCCCTGCGGCCAGTGTATTATCGGAACGTGTCTTTAGTGCTGCAGGTGGTGTACTAACTGACCGTCGCATGCGACTATCCTCCGATAACGTTGACCGGCTTACTTTCCTGAAAATGAACAAGGCCTGGATCTCGCAGGAATTTGCCACTCCTCTTCCTGATTAAATAATTAGGTGACTGTCTACAGTATCCAGGTCTCCTGTTGTGTTCATCTTTCTACCACCTGAACTTAAATTCCTGGGCTCCAACACCGCCAGTTGAGGCTCAGAAGTGCCGTCTGCACAGTCAAAACATACGACCCAGTGTTATTGGGTTTCAGTAACGTCAGCTGATCCCCAGCTGTGTAGCCGGCAATGTGTCCTGCGACCGCCACGCTGACACAACAACTGAAATGTAAGGGAACCTGTCCCCCCCCCCAAGGCGTTTGTTACTGAAAGAGCCACCTTGTACAGCAGTAATGCTGCACAAGGAAAAGGTAGCTATTTTTGTTTAGCTCCTTGCACAGGCAGAACTTAACACTTATAAAATGTGTCCACTGATACCGTAAAACCGTCCCGGAGGTGGGACTTTCCTTCGTAATATGACGCAGCACAGGCGTAATTCCTACCCCCTTGGCGCCGTGCCCCGGCTCCTCAGCGTTGTTTGATTCCGTCCCGGAGACTGCGCTGTTATGTTATCCCTTGGCCAGGCACACTTAGCGCTGCCCGTCTTCTGACATCATTTGGTGTCAGGATGGCTGCGCCTGTGCGGCCGCGCTGGCCGAGAGCCCGCCTCGCAGTGTCTTCTGATTTAATCCCACTGGGGGCCTGAGATCCATGTACATGCGCAGTGCATATCTGAACCTCCACCTCTCACTCATCTCCCTACAGCTTCTTCAGACTGTGCGGTGTCAGCTGGTCCCTAATAGCATGCCACGGCCGTGAGACCGCACAGTCTTAAGAAGCCGTAGGGAGGGGAGTGAGAGGCGAGGATATGCACTGCGCATGGCCATGGATCCCAGGCCCGCGGTGGGATTACATTAGACGACACTGCGAGGCGGGCTCTCGGCCAGCGCATCCGCACAGGCGCAGCCAGCCTGACACCAAATGATGTCAGAAGATGGGCAGCGCTAAGTGTGCCTGGCCAAGGGATAACATAACAGCGCAGGCTCTAGGACGGAATCAAACAACGCTGAGGAGCCATGGCACGGAGCCGGGGGGGGGGGGTAAGAATGACGGCTGTGCTGCGTCATATTACAAAGGAAAGTTCCACCTCCGGGACAATCCCAACAGTCGCTCCTCTGTTATTGGGGTTCAGTAACGTCAGCTGTTCCCCAGCTGTGTGTGTGTCAATCCCTCCTATCTCCTCCACCTCCTCCTCCTCCTCCTCCTGTCCCTGGGCTCCAACACCGCTAGTTGCCGTCCAGAAGTGCTGTCCGCACAGTCCCAACAGTCCCTCCTCTGTTATTGGGGTTCAGTAACGTCAGCTGTTCCCCAGCTGTGTGTGTGGCAATCCCTCCTATCTCCTCCTCCTCCTCCTGTCCCTGGGCTCCAACACCGCTAGTTGCCGTCCAGAAGTGCTGTCCGCACAGTCCCAACAGTCCCTCCTCTGTTATTGGGGTTCAGTAACGTCAGCTGTTCCCCAGCTGTGTGTGTGGCAATCCCTCCTATCTCCTCCACCTCCTCCTCCTCCTCCTGTCCCTGGGCTCCAACACCGCTAGTTGCCGTCCAGAAAAGCTGTCCGCACAGTCCCAACAGTCCCTCCTCTGTTATTGGGGTTCAGTAACGTCAGCTGTTCCCCAGCTGTGTGTGTGGCAATCCCTCCTATCTCCTCCACCACCTCCTCCTCCTCCTCCTCCTGTCCCTGGGCTCCAACACTGAAGAAGCCGTAGGGAGTGGAGTGAGAGGCGAGGATATGCACTGCTCATGCCCATGGATCACAGGTCCGCAGAGTGATTACATTAGATGACACAGCGAGGCGGGATCTCGTCCAGCGCGGCCGCACAGGCGCAGCCATCCTGACACCAAATGATGTCAGAAGACGGGCAGCGCTAAATGTGCCTGGCCAAGGGATAACATAACAGCGCAGACTCCGGGACAGATTCAAACAACGCTGAGGAGGAGGCGCACGGCGCCAAGGGGGTAAGAATGACGGCTGTGCTGCGTCACATGACAAAGGAAAGTTCCACCGACCGGACGGTTTAACCGTGTGAGGGGACACATTTCAAAAGTGTTAGGTTCAGCATGTGCAAGGACCATAATTAAAAGAGCTAAGTTTACCTTTTCCAGCATTAGTGCTGTACAAGATGGCTCTTTCAGCTACAAACGCCTGGGGGGGGGTTAAAGGTTCCCTTTCAAATTGCTCCAGTGCAGGCTGCGGCCTACACTCTGCTCCACCTGCAGAGCCCGGGCTCCAACACCGCTAGTTGCTGTCCGGAAGTGCTGGCTGCACAGAGAAAAACACCTCGCCAATGTGTCAGTGGGGTTCAGCACCGCCAGCTGTTCCCCTGCTGTGTAGCCGGCAACGTGTCCTGCAACAGCCACGCAGACACAACAGACCCAAAGCTGCCGCCAGTGCAGGCTTCGGCCTACACTCTGCTCCCCCTGCTCCTCCTGCTGACCCTGGGCTCTAACAACGCCAGTTGGTGCCCGGTACTGCTAGCTGCACAGAGAAATACACCAGCCAATGTGTCAGTGGGGTTCAGCACCGCCAGCTGTTCCCCTGCTGTGTAGCCGGCAACGTGTCCTGCAACAGCCACGCAGACACAAGAACTGAAATTGAAGGAAACCTGTCCCCCCTCCCCCAGGTGTTTCTATGTTTTACAGCCACCTTGTACGGCAGTAATGCTGCATGTGTGCAAGGTGGCTCAGAAACTTATTCTCCTTGCCCATGTTGAACTGAACACGTCTAAAATGAGTCCTCTGCGACCATTAAAACGTCCCTCAGGTGTGATTTTCCTTTGTATTGACACGCAACAAGCTCCTTGGTAGCGCTGCCCGTCTTCTGGCATCATTGTTTGGCTGCCTGCGCCTCTGCGGCCGCCTTGCCCCACACAACGCCCCTCGGTGTCTTATTTATTTGGACTGCGAGGGTGTGATTGACGGGCATGAACGGTGCATTTCTTCGCCTGTCCCTCATCTCCTTCCGCCTTCTTCGGACTGTGCGTCTTCATGGCCGTGGCATGCGATAAGGGATCAGCTGACGCCGCATAGTCTGAAGCGGGTGTAAGAACCCAAGCGAGAGGCGAACATATGTACTGCGCCAGGCCATGAATCCCAGCCCCGCAGTGTTTTAACAATGTTAAGACACTGCGGGGCTGGGATTCATGGTCATCGCGAACCGCACCAGCCGACATGAAATAATGTCAGAAGACGGGCAGCGCATGGCCAAGGGATAACGCAACAACGCAGACTCCTGTACAGCAAAATGCGATGCTCAGGAGGCCGCGCCAAGCACCAAGGTGGTATTTTTGCCAGCTGTGCTGCGTCTCATTACGAAGGGAACTCTCGCCTCCAACACAGTTTGACTGTATAAAGGGCTAAATGTTATACGTGTTTCATTCAGCGTGTGCAAGGAGAAAAATTAAAAGAGCAACCTTTGACTTGTGCAGCACTACTGCTGCATAAGCTGTGGCTCTTCTACTTTGTAACACCTGAGGGGGGGTTAAAGGTTACCTTTAAAATTTGTTCAATTAGGCTTCGGCCTACACTCCGCTCCCTCTCCTCCTCCTGCTGACCCTTGGCTCTAACACCGCCAGTTGGGGCCCAGATGTGCTGGCTGCACAGAGTCAAACACCTCGCCAATGTGTCAGTGGGGTTCAGCACCGCCAGCTGTTCCCCTGCTGTGCAGCCGGCAACGTGTCCTGCAACTGCCACGCAGACACAACAGACCCAAAGCTGCCGCCAGTGCAGGCTTCGGCCTACACTCTGCTCCCTCTCCTCCTCCTGCTGACCCTGGGCTCTAACACCGCCAGTTGGGGCCCAGATGTGCTAGCTGCACAGAGTCAAACACCTCGCCAATGTGTCAGTGGGGTTCAGCACCGCCAGCTGTTCCCCTGCTGTGTAGCCGGCAACGTGTCCTGCAACAGCCACGCAGACACAAGAACTGAAATTGAAGGAAACCTGTCCCCCCTCCCCCAGGTGTTTCTATGTTTTACAGCCACCTTGTACGGCAGTAATGCTGCATGTGTGCAAGGTGGCTCATAAACGTATTCTCCTCGCACATGTGGAACTGAAAACACGTCTAAAATGTGTCCTCTGTGTGACCATTTAACCGTCCCGGAGGTGTGACTTTCCTTTGTAATGACACGCTGCAACCCCCTTGGTAGCGCTGCCCGTCTTCTGGCATCATTGTTTGGCTGCCTGCGCCTCTGCGGCCGCCCTGCCCGACACAACGCCCCTCGGTGTCTTATTTATTTTGACTGCGAGGGTGTGATTGATGGGCATGAGCAGTGCATAAGTTCGCCTGTCCCTCATCTCCTTCCGCCTTCTTCAGACTGTGCGGCTTCATGGCCGTGGCATGCGATAAGGGATCAGCTGACGCCGCACAGTCTGTAGCCGGTGTAAGGACACGAGCGAGAGGCGAACCTATGTACTGCACCAGGCCATGAATCCCAGCCCCGCAGTGTTTTAACTATGTAAAGACACTGCGGGGCTGGGATTCATGGTCATCGCGAACCGCAACGGCCGACATTAAATGATGTCAGAAGATGGGCAACGCTAACAGCGCAAGGCCAAGGGATAACACGACAGCGCAGACTCCTGTACAGCAAATAACAACTCTCAGGAGGCTGCGCCCAGCACCAAGGTGGGATTTTTGACATCTGTGCTGCGTCTCATTACGAAGGGAACTCTCGCCTCCAACACAGTTTGACTGTATAAAGGGCTAAATGTTATACGTGTTTCATTCAGCGTGTGCAAGGAGAAAAATTAAAAGAGCAACCTTTGACTTGTGCAGCACTACTGCTGCATAAGCTGTGGCTCTTCTACTTTGTAACACCTGAGGGGGGGTTAAAGGTTACCTTTAAAATTGGTTCAATTAGGCTTCGGCCTACACTCTGCTCCCCCTGCAGAGCCTGGGCTCTAACACCGCCAGTTGGGGCCCGGTACTGCTAGCTGCACAGAGAAAAACACCAGCCAATGTTTCAGTGGGGTTCAGCACCGCCAGCTGTTCCCCTGCTGTGTAGCCGGCAACGTGTCCTGCAACAGCCACGCAGACACAAGAACTGAAATTGAAGGAAACCTGTCCCCCCTCCCCCAGGTGTTTCTATGTTTTACAGCCACCTTGTACGGCAGTAATGCTGCATGTGTGCAAGGTGGCTCAGAAACTTATTCTCCTTGCACATGTGGAACTGAACACGTCTAAAATGTGTCCTCTGTGACCATTTAACCGTCCCTGAGGTGTGACTTTCCTTTGTAATGACACGCTGCAACCCCCTTGGTAGCGCTGCCCGTCTTCTGGCATCATTGTTTGGCTGCCTGCGCCTCTGCGGCCGCCCTGCCCGACACAACGCCCCTCGGTGTCTTATTTATTTGGACTGCGAGGGTGTGATTGATGGGCATGAGCAGTGCATAAGTTCGCCTGCCCCTCATCTCCTTCCGCCTTCTTCAGACTGTGCGGCTTCATGGCCGTGGCATGCGATAAGGGATCAGCTGACGCCGCACAGTCTGAAGCGGGTGTAAGGACCCGAGTGTGAGAGGCGAACATATGTACTGCGCCAGGCCATGAATCCCAGCCCCGCAGTGTTTTAACAATGTTAAGACACTGCGGGGCTGGGATTCATGGTCATCGCGAACCGCACCAGCCGACATGAAATAATGTCAGAAGACGGGCAGCGCATGGCCAAGGGATAACGCAACAACGCAGACTCCTGTACAGCAAAATGCGATGCTCAGGAGGCCGCGCCAAGCACCAAGGTGGTATTTTTGCCAGCTGTGCTGCGTCTCATTACGAAGGGAACTCTCGCCTCCAACACAGTTTGACTGTATAAAGGGCTAAATGTTATACGTGTTTCATTCAGCGTGTGCAAGGAGAAAAATTAAAAGAGCAACCTTTGACTTGTGCAGCACTACTGCTGCATAAGCTGTGGCTCTTCTACTTTGTAACACCTGAGGGGGGGGTTAAAGGTTACCTTTAAAATTGGTTCAATTAGGCTTCGGCCTACACTCTGCTCCCCCTGCAGAGCCTGGGCTCTAACACCGCCAGTTGGGGCCCGGTACTGCTAGCTGCACAGAGAAAAACACCAGCCAATGTGTCAGTGGGGTTCAGCAACGCCAGCTGTTCCCCTGCTGTGTAGCCGGCAACGTGTCCTGCAACAGCCACGCAGACACAAAGCTGCCGCCAGTGCAGGCTTCGGCCTACACTCTGCTCCCTCTCCTCCTCCTGCTTACCCTGGGCTCTAACACCGCCAGTTGGGGCCCGGTACTGCTAGCTGCACAGAGAAAAACACCAGCCAATGTGTCAGTGGGGTTCAGCACCGCCAGCTGTTCCCCTGCTGTGTAGCCGGCAACGTGTCCTGCAACAGCCACGCAGACACAACAGACCCAAAGCTGCCGCCAGTGCAGGCTTCGGCCTACACTCCGCTCCCTCTCCTCCTCCTGCTGACCCTGGGCTCTAACACCGCCAGTTGGGGCCCAGATGTGCTAGCTGCACAGAGAAAAACACCAGCCAATGTGTCAGTGGGGTTCAGCACCGCCAGCTGTTCCCCTGCTGTGTAGCCGGCAACGTGTCCTGCAACAGCCACGCAGACCGCAGACACAAGAACTGAAATTGAAGGAAACCTGTCCCCCCTCCCCCAGGTGTTTCTATGTTTTACAGCCACCTTGTACGGCAGTAATGCTGCATGTGTGCAAGGTGGCTTAGAAACTTATTCTCCTCGCACATGTGGAACTGAACACGTCTAAAATGTGTCCTCTGTGACCATTTAACCGTCCCTGAGGTGTGACTTTCCTTTGTAATGACACGCTGCAACCCCCTTGGTAGCGCTGCCCGTCTTCTGGCATCATTGTTTGGCTGCCTGCGCCTCTGCGACCGCCCTGCCCGACACAACGCCCCTCGGTGTCTTATTTATTTGGACTGCGAGGGTGTGATTGATGGGTATGAGCAGTGCATATGTTCGCCTGTCCCTCATCTCCTTCACGCCTTCCTCAGACTGTGCGGCTTCATGGCCGTGGCATGCGATAAGGGATCAGCTGACGCCGCACAGTCTGAAGTGGGTGTAAGGACCCGAGTGTGAGAGGCGAACATATGTACTGCGCCAGGCCATGAATCCCAGCCCCGCAGTGTTTTAACAATGTTAAGACACTGTGGGGCTGGGATTCATGGTCATCGCGAACCGCACCAGCCGACATGAAATAATGTCAGAAGACGGGCAGCGCATGGCCAAGGGATAACGCAACAACGCAGACTCCTGTACAGCAAAATGCGATGCTCAGGAGGCCGCGCCAAGCACCAAGGTGGTATTTTTGCCAGCTGTGCTGCGTCTCATTACGAAGGGAACTCTCGCCTCCAACACAGTTTGACTGTATAAAGGGCTAAATGTTATACGTGTTTCATTCAGCGTGTGTAAGGAGAAAAATTAAAAGAGCAACCTTTGACTTGTGCAGCACTACTGCTGCATAAGCTGTGGCTCTTCTACTTTGTAACACCTGAGGGGGGGTTAAAGGTTACCTTTAAAATTGGTTCAATTAGGCTTCGGCCTACACTCTGCTCCCCCTGCAGAGCCTGGGCTCTAACACCGCCAGTTGGGGCCTGGTACTGCTAGCTGCACAGAGAAAAACACCAGCCAATGTGTCAGTGGGGTTCAGCAACGCCAGCTGTTCCCCTGCTGTGTAGCCGGCAACGTGTCCTGCAACAGCCACGCAGAGACAAAGCTGCCGCCAGTGCAGGCTTCGGCCTACACTCTGCTCCCTCTCCTCCTCCTGCTGACCCTGGGCTCTAACACCGCCAGTTGGGGCCCGGTACTGCTAGCTGCACAGAGAAAAACACCAGCCAATGTGTCAGTGGGGTTCAGCACCGCCAGCTGTTCCCCTGCTGTGTAGCCGGCAACATGTCCTGCAAATGCCACACAGACACAAGAACTGAAATTGAAGGGAACCTGTCCCCCCTCCCCCAGGCATTTGTATGTTTTCCAGCCACCTTGTACAGCAGTAATGCTGCATGTGTGCAAGGTGGCTCATAAACGTATTCTCCTCGCACATGTGGAACTGAAAACACGTCTAAAATGTGTCCTCTGTGTGACCATTTAACCGTCCCGGAGGTGTGACTTTCCTTTGTAATGACACGCTGCAACCCCCTTGGTAGCGCTGCCCATCTTCTGGCATCATTGTTTGGCTGCCTGCGCCTCTGCGGCCGCCCTGACCCACACAACGCCCCTCGGTGTCTTATTTATTTGGACTGCGAGGGTGTGATTGATGGGCATGAGCAGTGCATAAGTTCGCCTGCCCCTCATCTCCTTCCGCCTTCTTCAGACTGTGCGGCTTCATGGCCGTGGCATGCGATAAGGGATCAGCTGACGCCGCACAGTCTGAAGCGGGTGTAAGGACCCGAGTGTGAGAGGCGAACATATGTACTGCGCCAGGCCATGAATCCCAGCCCCGCAGTGTTTTAACAATGTTAAGACACTGCGGGGTTGGGATTCATGGTCATCGCGAACCGCACCGGCCGACATTAAATGATGTCAGAAGATGGGCAGCGCTAACAGCGCTAGGCCAAGGGATAACACGACAGCGCAGACTCCTGTACAGCAAATAACAACGCTCAGGAGGCTGCACCCAGCACCAAGGTGGGATTCTTGACATCTGTGCTGCGTCTCATTACGAAGGGAACTCGCGCCTCCAACACAGTTTGACTGTATAAAGGGCTAAATGTTATACGTGTTTCATTCAGCGTGTGCAAGGAGAAAAATTAAAAGAGCAACCTTTGACTTGTGCAGCACTACTGCTGCATAAGCTGTGGCTCTTCTAGTTTGGAACACCTGAGGGGGGGGGTTTAAGGTTACCTTTGAAATTGGTTCAATTAGGCTTCGGCCTACACTCCGCTCCCTCTCCTCCTCCTGCTGACCCTGGGCTCTAACACCGCCAGTTGGGGCCCAGATGTGCTGGCTGCACAGAGCCAAACACCTCGCCAATGTGTCAGTGGGGTTCAGCACCGCCAGCTGTTCCCCTGCTGTGCAGCCGGCAACGTGTCCTGCAACTGCCACGCAGACACAACAGACCCAAAGCTGCCGCCAGTGCAGGCTTCGGCCTACACTCTGCTCCCTCTCCTCCTCCTGCTGACCCTTTGCTCCAACACTGCTAGTTGGGGCTCTAGGAAGACAAGCTTGAATAGGTCCCCATCCTGGTTCCAGCACCGTCAGCTGGTTCCGGGCAGAGCCTTTGGCTTAGGTGCCTCCCTCTGGGTATCCGAGTTCCACCAACGTCAGGTGGTCCTTGGTAGTGCTTTCAGGCACGGGTACCTCCTGCTTAGTAACCGGGTTCCAGTAATGTCAGCTGGTCCTCGGTAGTTCCATTGGCTCTTGGACCTTCGGCTACCCATCCGGGTTCCAGCACCGTCAGCTGGTTCTCGGCAGTGTCTTTTGCTCTTGTACCTTCTGCTCCCCATCCTGGTTCCAGTACCGTCAGCTGGTTCCGGGCAGAGCCTTTGGCTTAGGTGCCTCCCTCTTGGTATCCGAGTTCCACCAACGTCAGGTGGTCCTTGGTAGTGCTTTCAGGCACGGGTACCTCCTGCTTAGTAACCAGGTTCCAGTAACGTCAGCTGGTCCTCGGTAGTTCCATTGGCTCTTGGACCTTCGGCTACCCATCCGGGTTCCAGTACCGTCAGCTGGTTCTCGGCAGTGTCTTTTGCTCTTGTACCTTCTGCTCCCCATCCTGGTTCCAGCACCGTCAGCTGGTTCCGGGCAGAGCCTGGGTATCCGAGTTCCACCAACGTCAGGTGGTCCTTGGTAGTGCTTTCAGGCACGGGTACCTCCTGCTTAGTAACCGGGTTCCAGTAACGTCAGCTGGTCCTCGGTAGTTCCATTGGCTCTTGGACCTTCGGGTAGCCATCCGAGTTCCAGTTCCATCAGCTGTTTCTCGGCATTTTCTCAGCCTTCTTGTACCTTCTGCTATATTTCCAAGTTCAAGAGACTAAACACGATGACCCGGAAGACCACCCTTAAGATGACGACGACACCAGAGACGACAACCACCGTGATGACGACGACCCTGGAGACGATGACCCTGAAGACCACCCCGATGACGACGACCCCGGAGACGACGACCCTGGAGACGACGACGACCTGGAAGACCGAGAAGCAGAAGAACAAGAGGCTGCAGAACAAAGAGCAGAAGAACATTAAGCATAACACTAAATATCAGAGCAAAAGATATTATCTAAATTATAAGCAGAAGAAGACTAAGCAGTGTATGGGGGTGAGTCCGTTCCTCCTCGTGGTGCCCCTGGATAAAGCCTGATGCTGCAGGCCAAACTGAACGCGGACAAATGTAACTCTTTTGTGACAGGCAGAACGGAAGGTGTAATCTTCAAACTTTTATAGATAACAACTACGGGAATGCCTGTCACAAATAAGAATATGATGAAGAAGTAGAATATGAAGAAGATAATAGTAAAATAAAAAGAATATGAACAATGTAACAAAAAAAATAATAGGTAGAAGATGAAGAAGAAGATGAATAAGGTGAAGAAGTTGATGTCAAAGAAGCTGATGATGAGGATAATGAAGAAGAAAGTGTGGGAGAAGTAAAAAAGAAGGTGAAGGGCGTGGAAGTAGTGAAACATCAATATCTGACAAAAAAAAAATAAAAAAATAACATAGTCAAAATCTTTCTAACGCCGAACGTCATAAAAAAAAATAAAAATCCTGCTATTCTATTTGATTGGGCTAAACCTCTGTGCCTTTAATGTCTCCGCCACCTCCCCCAATACATCCTACATTATTCTTAGTTGTTTTCCTTCATGTAGAATTAACCTACAAGGAAAGAAAGGGTTTATTTTAATTCCGATATTTTCGTCCCATTGACTTGCATTGGGATCGGGTATCGGTATCGGATTAGATCCGATACTTTGACGGTATCGGCCGATACTTTCCGATACCGATACTTTCCGATATCGGAAGGTATCGCTCAACACTACTGAACACTCTAAAACGTAACCTTTACTTAAAGCTACATTAAAAAAAAAAACAATGAACCCGCAATTAGACAGACAAACACATATCCATGCCAACAGTAGTGGGTGTGTAGAATTGCACCTACAAAACTAGTAGACACGTGTCTCCATGACACAAGAGAACACTAGACATCAAATGACATGCATTTCCAAAAAACAGATATTAGTCACCATAGTACACATACAGTAATCACTCAAAGAGACTAAAAACCACAGCAACAGTCTTAAGCACAGTCATATGTGTGGTCATTCAGGAGAAAACAAAAAAAAGCAAGTCTGAGCAATGTAGAGGTAAATTAAGTCTGTCTTACTCCCCTGTCAGACAGTCATCAGGTAGCGGTCAAGTTTACGTCAAGGAGGGCCTGAAATGAATAATCCTTTTTTTTTTAACCTAACAGGGGGAAGAGTGCAAATCCCTATGTCTTAATCTTGGTCACCTTCTTGTGAGGTGACCCCTGAGCTGGAAGCTGGCTCTAATCAAAAGTCCTTACTGTGCCCTTATTGCACAATAGGCCATAAAAGTATAAGTGGTCCAATAGTATGCTTCCTTAGATAACTCAGGGCATAGTAAAGACCAGTAGAAAAATGACAGTTCTGCTATTCCATGCAGCGTCGGACTGGCCACCTGGAGAACCACAGGATTCTCCGGTGGCCCAGGTACTGACATCTGCTGACATAGAGGGCCGGCAGCTGCCTAGGGCCCCTGCTGCTCCAGGTCCCCCAGTCAGTGGTGTGTCGCTAATAGTGGCACACCACGCAGCTGCTATGGGGTCTGTGAGTTAGGGGGGCCCGCCCTGTGCCAGCGGAGCAGGTAACAGAAGGCAGAAGCCATCTCCTGCGGCTAAAACCTGTCCCCGCTGCTAAAGAGAAATGAATATTCACTCTTCCCCATGCCCTCATGGACATGGAGAGTGATGAATATTCATTCATATTCATTTCACTTTAACAGCGGGCAGTGTTAGCCCCCCACTCCCCCAGGGGCCCACAGCCCACGCGGCCCGTAAGTAAGGGGTTCCAGCGCCAGTGGCACCCCCCAGTGCGTGCTGCATTCAACTGTATCGGTATCATAGATGCCGATATGGTTGAAAGCAATATTGGAGCAGAACTCGTCAAATGAAGCTCCCTCTCCCATCTTCCCCCTGTGCCTCTGGCACAGCGGATGCGCTTTACGTCACTTCATCGCGTACTTGCTGTGTGCCAGGCAGATGGCAGTGCAGCTCCTGACACCAGAGCAGAGCCGAGAGCAGCGTGGGAACGAGGAGGAGAGGTGAATATTGTGTTTGTTTTTTTATGTATATATTAGTGAGTGAGTCCTGGTGACCATAAGACTGTGGGGCTGGATTATATTCTTTGGAGGGGTCTACATTATATTCCATATGAGGCTGCATTATACCCTATGAGAGGGGCTGCATTATAGCCTATGGGGGGCAGCATTATACCCTATGAGGGGGGCTACATTATACCCTATGAGGGGGCTGCATTATAGCCTATGAATGGGCTGCATTATATTCTGTGGGGAGGGCTGCATTATACTTTATGACGGGGGCTGCATTATACCCTATGAGGGGGGCTGCATTATATTCTGTGGAGGGGGCTGCATTATGCTTTATGAGGGAAGCTGCATTATATTGGGTGGGGGGCTGCATTATACTTTATGAGGGGGCTGCCTTATACCCTATGAGGGGGGCAGCATTATACCCTTTGAGGGGGCTGCATGATACTCTATGAGGGGTGCTGCATTATACCCTGAGAGGGGGCAGCATTATACACTATGAGGGGGGCTGCATTATACCCTATGGGAGGCAGCATTATTCTCTATGAGGGGGCTGCATTATACCCCAAGAGTGGGGCTGGATTTTACCCTATGAGGGGGGTAGCATCATACCCTACGAGGGAGCAGCATTATGCCCTATTAGGGGGGCTGCATCATACCCCTTGAGAGGGCTGCATTATACCCTATGAGGGGGCTGCATTATACTCTGAGGGGACTACATTATATTTTGTGGGGAGTCTACATTATACTATATGTGGGGGGCTGCATTATACCATATAAGGGGGCCACATTATATTCTATGGGGGGGCTGCATTATACCTTATAAGGGGGTTGCATTAAACTCTGAGGGGGCTACAATATATTCTGTGGGGGCTACATTATACCTTATGAGGGGGTTGCATTATACTCTGAGGGGGCTACATTATAATCTATGGGGGGCTGCATTACACCTTATAAGGGTGTTGCATTATATTCTGTGGAGGCTGCATTATACCCTATGAGAGGCTACATTATATTCCGTGGGGGGCTGCATTATACCCTATGAGGGGGCTACATTATATTCTATGGGGGGCTGCATTATACCTTATGAGGGCGCTGCATTACACTCGGAGGGGGCTACATTATATTCTGTGAGGGGCTGCATTATACTCTATCAGGAAGCTACATTGTATTCTATAGGGGGCTACATTTATCTATGAGGGGGCTACATTATATTATATGAGGGGGGCTACATTATATTCTATGAGGAGGCTACATTATATTCTATGGGTGCATTTCATTATACTATATGAGGGCTGCATTATATTCTATGAGGGGGCTACTTTATATTCTATGAGGGGCTACCCCAACCCCTGCTACATAATTAAGACTTGTACTACCTTATATTATAAACAAAAAAACACCAGTATACAGGCAGAGATGCTTACCTGTTCAAGGCCTCCAACAATTGCACTAACCAAGGTACAGCGGACCCAAGTTAAGATGGCCATCTTAACTTGGGTCTGCTGTACCTTGGTTAGTGCAATTGTTGGAGGCCTTGAACAGGTAAGCCGCTCTGCCTGTATACTGGTGTTTTTTTGTTTAGAATAGTGGAGGTTTTTCCTCTTATGGTGTTTTTTTACCTTATATTATACCCTGATATTAGCATGTTTTTCCGCACAACTGGTGGTCTTGTATTTATTTCTATGTAGCTACATAGTGGGCCCCAAGAATAATTTTTTCTGGTGGGCCCAAGGTGCTCCAGTCTGATGCTGATTGCTGATTCTATGTCACAATGCTCCAATCACTGGTAGACTGTGTAGGAGTTACAAGGAGGGATGAAAAGCAGCATCTGAAGCTGCTATTTGCCCGTGTATAGTTAATATATTTATGCATTTCTTTGTTCTAGTTAATATCTCCTTCTTCTTTTTCAGAAGAAGGGGATGTTAACTAGAACAAAAAAATGCATAAATATATTACACTACTTATTTTTTTTCTAACATCTTCATTCCCCCTTCTCCTCCCCATAAGTATTGCTCCTATACTTTATTGTAGTCTGTACAGTTTTTCATGAGGGAAATCCACCGTATACCTGACAAATGTGGATGTCCCCAAAATGTACTGCTTTACAACTTTCATGTACACCAGAGCCAGAAACCTTGCGGTTTTCTACAAGCGTTTTTGTGCTGGATACTGGCTGTGTAATTTATTATAATCAATTTTCAGAATAAAATACATCTTTTAACATAATCTGTGAATGCAATGTGAGACTTCACAAGTTTGCAGTCACATAGACTGACTGCAGATTTGTAGCTTAAGACCAGACAACCCCTTTAAGTGAAACACGAATTTGGGTTGACCAGACATAAAAGCATGTTGTAGAGCAAGAAGAGATGTAGACTGATATATGGTTTTGTGGAAGCAGATTCAGGATAACATTGTAGTCTAGTGGGTTGCAAAGAAGTCCATGCGGTCAGCGCCGTCATTAGGACATTACTGCTCTTACTGGCGTATGGGGCCCGTTGAGCCAGCATTGCCACCAGGAATTTCAGGGCCCCATATTTGAAAATTTTTTGGGCCCCCTTGAGTCTCTGCCCAGGCTCCACCTCAGCTCTGCCTCCACCCCTAGAACCTTCCACAATCCCAACGTCCACTTTTGAAAAAACTATACTTCTGCATCACGTCCTCACCAATCACACATTAACAGTTCCCATCTAACACCAGATCACATACATAGCCATCAGCTTTTGTTTTGGCCAACAGATTTTTTAAGCCGCCACCACGACAAGGTAGACTCATTTGACAGCACCCTACTATACACTAGACCAGGGGTGGGGAATCTTTTTTTCTGCCAAGGCCCATTTGGATATTTATACCATTCTTCGGGGCCGTACAAACTCCGCCCACAAAGTGTATCATGACTGTAGCACTGGTTTCAGGACATAATCTTTCATAGCATGACCTTCAGTGTTCAGTAGTGACACTGTGTGTGTGTGTGCTAACAGAGCAAGAAGAAAATAATGAGCTGGTTGTAATCAAAATACACCTCCCTGCCCAAGAATGCGGTCCCTGAGAATCTGCCCGGGGGCCTGATAAAAAGTCATCGAGGGCTGTAAATGGCCCTGGGGCCTGAGGTTCCCCACCCCTGCTCTAAACTATTAAACATTTCTTAAAATATCCAATACTCTTTCTATAAAAAAAAAAAAAAAAAAGAAAAAACAGCACAGTTAAGAGGTAGGGTGCAGATGCCTCACAGGTACATACCAGTCCTAGTAAATACCTTTACAAAAAAAGTTGAGGCAGCACACCAAATTCAAAGTTATAAAGTGCTTTTTAATAGCCCATGAGGTGGCGTTTCGATCCAGGGTACAGACCTTTCTCAAGCCTTTCTCAATACTCTTTCTAGGTATATTTTTATTTATTTTTCTTTGAGGAAATGCAATGTGTCACATACATTTTTTCAAATGACCAATAATGTCACATAGAAGGGACAAATGCCATCACAACCTGACCGGACCACATATTACCATCACATAGTGAATGAATAATACCACATAGAAGGGTCAAATACCATCACTCCATGACTGGACCATATATTACCATCACATAGTGACTGAATAATACCACATAGAGGGGGAAAATACCGCCACACCTTGGCTGGATCACATATCACCACCACATGTTGACTGAATAATACCACATACAGGTGACAAATACCACCACACCTTGGCCTGACCACATATTACCACCTCATAGTGACTGAATAATACCACAAACATGAGACAAATAGCGCCAAACCATGACCAGGTCACATATTACCACCACATAGTGACCGAATAATACCACATACAAGAGAGAAATACTGCCACACCATGACCAGACCACATATTACCACTACATATTGACCAAATACTTCAATTCTGATCATTAATTAAAAACAGAATACTAATATTAACATAAGTGTTATTATGCACAGGAGCTCTGTACATAGTATACAATGTATAGTGTCAGTGTACAGGTAATATAGTGACACTATACACAGGAGCTCTGTATATAGTGTACAGGTAATATAGTGATCACCAGTGAGATTATACACTGGAGCTCTGTATATATTGTACAGGTAATATAGTGATCACCAATGACATTATACACAGGAGCTCTGTATATAGTATCAGTGTACAGGTAATACAGGAATCACCAGTGACATTATACATGGAAGCTCAGTATATAGTGTAGAGTGTACAGGTAATACAGTGACTCAGCAGTGACATTATTCACATGAGCTCTGTAGATAGTGTCAATGTACAGATAATACAGGAATCACCAGTGACATTATAAACAGTAACTCTGTATATAGTGTCTGTATAGGTAATACAGTGATCGCCAGTGACATTATACATAGGAGAATGGAGACACATAGGGGCAGAATGGTGACACATGGGGGCAGAATAGATACATGGGCCAGAATAGAGACATATGGGGACAGGATGGGAGATCATATGGCCCAGAATGGAGACACATAGGGCCAGAATGGAGACACATGGGGCAGGATCTGAGAACACATGGGGACAGGATAGGAGAACATATGGGGCCAGGTTTGAAACACAAGGGGGCCAGGATGGGGGATATTATTAATGTAGGGGCTAACTAAGAGATATTTATGATGTATTTTATGTTTGAAGATAATATTTTCAGTGGGGGGTCCTGTTACCTTTTAGGGCGACACTATGTCGCATTTTTTCTTCATCTCGTGTAATGTAGAGGTTGGGAAAAAATGGGGAATGTGTTCTGGAAGTGATTAGTTATAGATAATTGTGTTATTTTCTGCAGAGATGAGTCCTGGCTGGAAGAAGTGATGGTGATCTGTGCTGGATGAAGAAGAAAAGTGAAGATGAAGGACTTCAGCTAGAGACGTCACCGGTGAGTCAGTGTGTTACTTGTAGACTGATACTATACACTGTATATTATAGGTCCTGTGTATAATGTCGCTCATGATCATTATATTACCTGTACATTATACACTGTATAGTATATACAGAGCTCCTGTGTATAATGTCACTGGTGATCTCTGTATTACCTGTACACTGACACTATATACGGAGCTCCTGTGTATAATGTCACTGGTAATCCCTGTATTACCTGTACACTGACACTACATACAGAGCTCCTTTGTATAATGTCACTGGTGATCACTGTACACTGGCACTATATACAGAGCTTCTGTGTATAATGTCACCTGTACACTGACTGAAGAAGAAAAGCGAACATGAACGACTTCAACTAGAGACATCACTGGTGAGTCAGTGTGTTACTTGTAGATTGATAATATACATTGTATATTATATACAGAGGTCTTGTGTATACTGTTATTTATGATGACTGTATTACCTGTACACTATTCACTGTATAGTATATACAGAGTTCCTGTGAATAATGTCACTGCTGAGTCACTGGATTACCTATACACTATACACTATATACAGAGCTTCTGTGTATAATGTCAATAGTGATCCCTGTATTTTCCAAAAGTGGACGGTGGGACTGTGGAACGTTCTATGGGTGGAGGCGGGGCTGGGGTGAAGCTTGGGCGAAGTCTCAAGGAGGCCCAAAAATGTTGCCAGTATGGGGCCCTGAAATTCCTGGTGGCAGCGTCGGCTCACCTGGCCTCATACGCCAGTAAGGGCAGTAATGCCCTAATGACGGCCCTGTCCGCATGGACTCCTTTACAACCCACTAGACTACAACGTTATATTTTTTGTAATTTTATATTAGCCTGCTTAGCGCCTATAACAAAATTCTAAACCTCCCATTAGTAATTGCATTGAAGAATTCTATGGTTATCCTCTCACCTTACCATTAGCAGCTAACAGGGAATAAACATAGCCTTAGACTCTGGCAATCTTAGAGTTAAATTAGGACCAGAAAGCCTGGAGTTGTACATCAGGGCTGCAACAATAATGTTATAAGTCGTGCTGGTAACTGTTGTGTCACCATTGTTTCACTTCTACCACTAATTCTACCACAAACTTTCAAAATAAGGGTGTGTTCACATGTGGTGTTTTTGCTGCGTTTTTTACGTAGTGTATTTGGTGCGTAAATGCAGTGTTTACACTTCCAGCATAATCAATGAGATTTCTAAAATCTCGTGCTGGACTTTTTTTTCATTGCGTATTTTGAGCTCTCCTGCATTTTTCAGCAGGTTAATTCTTTCAGCAGTTTTCCATCGCTTTTCACCCATTCAAATGAAAGACACAAGTAAAAAGGCTGCACAAAAAATGCAAATAAAACGAGATAAAAATATTATAGAGAGCGTTTTTACGGCTGCTCTGGATTATGATACAGGGAGAAAACACTGCAAAAAACCCAACATGTGAATATATATCCTAAGACTGAAAGGGGCACTATGGCCACGGCACGGTTCGCGTGGCTACAGATCGCTCCATGTCGCTACTACATCACAGGTGAATGGGGTCACACTGAGACCAGCAGGTTACAGCAACTGTGACAAGCAAGTCTCAAAAAAACTTTTTGGCCCGTTTTTGTGACTTGCTTGTCCTTGTAGTGGCACCTTGCAATGCGACCCCATCCACCTGCATTAGTCTGCAATGTAGCAGTGCCATAGAAAGATCTATGGCCACGTGACCTGCCACAAGCAAAGTCGTCCTGTCGCCCCAGCCTCACTATAACTACAAGCTTGATCTACACAAGAGTGAACATTTCCACACTCACTAGGTCAGAAGGGAAGTGGTTATGGCACAGCTCTAAGCCCCTGTCGGATTACAGAACGTAATCATTTCATGCCAACGCATCACCCACAGGTTACATACAGTTCACATCTCAGCTGCACACAGCACTGTACCAGCCATCCTTCCTCCCCTGGGGGGCACCCTAGAGCATCTCAAGCCCTGCACTGACCTCTCATACAGGTTGGTGTTGGATGTAAGGGAAAGAGGAGAAAGTAACTGGTGCAGAATAGACAAGAGAAAAGGAGGTGCAGACAAGGAACTATCAGGGGGATCCAACATGTGCAGGAGAAGAGGTGAATAAAGAGACCCTTGTGCCCTATAGGTTAGAATGCAAAATGCTATTACTGCTGACAAAAAGGGTGAAGGGGTGCCACTCATCACTTGTGGAGGGTATGAAGCCCCTGCAGTCCTGTGGTAGTGTCAGGCTGGGAGCAGGAGACTGGGAGGTGGTGCACAGGGCGGATCAGTGTGAGTGAGGTGCTATCAGGCTCACACCTCTCCCCTGTAACACACAGCCTATCTATGTATGAATCTACACCCAGACAGCAGTCATTGCTCTCCTGGAGAGGAGGCACAGCAGCCTCAGTCACCAGAGATAACATCAGCCCTGCTCATCCCCTCCTCATCTACACAGAAAGTGCACTGAAGCCAGGCTCCCATACAAGTGGATGGAGGAAGAAACAAGAAAGTCAAGTTAAGGGGGAAGAAGCCAAGGTTTGCTGCCCAAGGTACAGTGAGTGTGTGTGTTACCAGGTGCTGCAGCAGAGGGAGCTTTATGCAATGGCATCAGGTAGTAATCACATACATGGCAGGAGGGAGAAAGGAGGAGGGAGGACCTGCTGGACAAACCCTAGTACTTCTGCAAGAGGTCATCAGGACAGTCCTCCTCCACTGCTCCTGCCAGCTGTGAGCCCTGTGCTGGCACATGGGGGGATGGCACCAGGCTTACATGGAGTAACAGTGTGAAAGCTTCTGGGTGTCTGTTCTATTGTGTCACAGTCATCTCCTGTTGTACTTTGTTACCAGAGCTTATAACTGAGGCTTCTTTATCTGCCACTGAGATGTCATCATAGGGTTGTGTGACACATGGGTCAGTGACCAGCACTCTCATGGTGCGGAGTCTGCGGCTGGTGCTCAGGGCAGTCGGTCTGGTTACATGGATGATTTTAGAGTATACATTGGTTTCGTTTTATTTACTACAAACTAGATAAAATAATGTCAATAATAAGAAAACAATAATAATAAATAACAATAATAAAAAGTAGGCTATGTTTCACATTTATGCAGTACTTTAGCCCAGATGTCAATACCACATTATTACTGATGCAGCTCTGTACAGGGCATGCACACGGACTGATACCTGTCCCAGGTGCTGTTCACAGTCTTTTAAATTCCAGGCACCCCAGGGACAGGTTCATATGAAGATACGTAAACTAGGTATGTTTTGTAAAAAATGCTTATGGTTAATAAGGGGTTAATATGACAATGTGTCATATATATGTGTAATTTTTCATTATGAATGATGACACCCCGTAAGTCCTATTTCCAAGCATCACCGAATCATTTTACAAGTGTATATGGGAGACAAGGAATATAATTCACAGTATGGTAAATAATTTATACACAGATATAGGACTGAAAATAAGAATTAAAATAGTGGTAATTTGTAGCAGTCTGTGCTTTATTGTATCATACATCAGTTAGGGTAAAATATATATACAGCATGAGCTATTGTGTTTAATTATGATGATGATCTCAGCAGGGGTATATCAGTATCTCATGATAATAGGAAGACACAACAGTCGCTCTTATTAAACCCGCAGATGTGTGGATGTGCACATCAGTCCACAGTCACAATGGAGATAACGACTTTGCATTCTTTATGTCGCGAAAGACATGTAATAACTGATCTCATTGTGGTTGGATAATGTACAAATTGTCAGCCTATATCTAGAGTTGCTATAAAACAAGATAAAAGCCTAGTGGGTTAATGATTTTCTAAACATCAATTGAATCTTTAATGAAACAAAAGAAAAAAAAAAGTTTGTGAACTGTCACAAGTAACCTGATGATTTATTTGCATTTTCTCGTTAACATTGGAATGAGGGACGGTTTACAGTCTATGTACATTTATATGGCAGAAAGTTCATGTTTTCAAGAGACTGATTTCTAAGTGTTCCATGGGCTTCCTCGAAAGACTCACATCTGCAAATAAACACAGTAGGAGCTAGCCATAGATTTGAGAAGTTTTAATAAAAAATCATAAGGCAACAATTAGCCACATTAGTATGACAGTCACAAATGCAATGAAAATTCACAATTACTATGGAACGTGCCCCATTGCCAGTGACACATTGACCAATTCAGCAAATACAGGACTGTCCAAAAGAACAATGTATCAGTATTTAATAACACGAATAATATTACTCAAACATACAATTTCTAAACATTATAAGGATATTTCACCATATCAGTCACTTTGCTACTGTAGGTGTGTTGGATACAAAATTGATACATATTAGTCGCTCTTATTAAATATACTGTAGATAGGCTTCTAGTGCCAATTAATGCCATCAAAAGCCGAGCACCATGGCTTCTTAATTGTTTAAGTAGTTAAACAACATATACTTGAAGTAAATGGGACAAGGCTGGAGGTCACTGAGCAGCTTCTATTAAGGTATGCAGGTACAAGGACCAAATTAAACATTAAGGAGGCCGTGGTGCTCACTTGTGCGCTGAAGTTCCTCCATCCACCGGATCAGTGGGGGGTGCTACATGTCAGACCACTCCTGATTTGATATTGATGACCTATGATGACCTATTCTAAGGATAAATCATCACTATTGTGATTGTGGTGTTTGATTAATCATAGGATATACACATGCAACACAGCTGAGGAACGTCACCTAAAGCCACTTTTGGCACTTTTGGACACTTTTTTGGGCACTCTATATCATTGGGTACATTTTATGGTTTCATTAATCTGCAATCTTTATCTCATCTTTTTCGTACAGTATTATACACAGTGAAGTTAACATATCATTCTGTTGAATGTAAAATGTAAATGTAAAATGTGAGAAGTTTGTCATAGTTCTTATTAAAGCATGGCTAATGTTCCAATTATTGTTATGTGCGAGATGTTTAAGGCGACATGTCATTTAAAGACTTCCATTGTGCAGTGTAGTTTATACAGCATTACAGTCTTGGCTGCGATCTGTGTATACAGTTACATTCAACGCAAGCTAAATTTATCTGGTGTAGGTATGTAGTGAAATGTAACAGTAAATTGTATGACTACAATTTAAGGTTTAGGAACATCAGAATCTTAACGTTTTAAATGTGATTTATATATAGTGAAACTGATCTTCTAGAGCAAATGATCATGTTAGGGAAAAGGGCCTAAATATATAGGATATAAAGCGATGAGGAATGATCTTCTCAAAGAATTAGTCTTTCGGAAATGGATAGAGTAAGATGATAGATAGATAGATAGATAGATAGATAGATAGATAGATAGATAGATAGATAGATAGATAGATAGAGAGATGGATAGATAGATAGATAGATAGATAGATAGATAGATAGATAGATAGATAGAAGATAGATAATATAGAAGATAGATAGCCTAGATAGATAGATTTATAGATAGATTTATAGATACATAGATTTATAGATAGATAGATACAGCTGTGTTCAAGAGTTTACATACTCTGGCAGAATTTTTGCTTTTCTGATCTTTTTTCAGAGAATATGAATGATAACTAGTGTTGAGCATTCTGATACCGCAAGTATCGGGTATCGGCCGATATTTGCTGTATCGGAATTCCGATACCGAGATCCGATACTTTTGTGGTATCGGGTATCGGTATCGAAACAACATTAATGTGTAAAAGAAAGAATTAAAATAAAAAATATTGCTATACTCACCTCTCTGACGCAGCCTGGACCTCACCGAGGGAACCAGCAGCGTTGTTTGCTTAAAATGCGCGCTTTTCCTTCCTTCCGTGACGTCACGGCTTCTGATTGGTCGCGTGCCGCCTATGTGGCCGCGACGCGACCAATCACAGCAAGCCGTGACGTAATTTTCAGGTCCTTCTAGGCATTCAGTATTTTAAAATTACGTTCCGGCTTTGTGATTGGTCGCGTCGCGGCCACATGGGCGGCACGCGACCAATCAGAAGCCGTGACGTCACGGAAGGAAGGAAAAGCGCGCATTTTAAGCAAACAACGCTGCCGGTTCCCTCGGTGAGGTCCAGGCTGCGTCAGAGGGTGAGTATAGCAATATTTTTTATTTTAATTCTTTATTTTACACATTAATATGGTTCCCAGGGCCTGAAGGAGAGTTTCCTCTCCTTCAGACCCTGGGAACCATCAGGAATACCGTCCGATACTTGAGTCCCATTGACTTGTATTGGTATCGGGTATTGGTATCAGATTAGATCCGATACTTTGCCGGTATCGGCCGATACTTTCCGATAACGATACTTTCAAGTATCGGATGGTATCGGTCAACACTAATGATAACACCAAAACTTTTTTCTCCACTCATGGTTAGTGGTTGGGTGAAGCCATTTATTGTCAAACTACTGTGTTTTCTCTTTTTAAATCATGACAACCCAAAACATTCAAATGACCAGGATCAAAAGTTTGCATACCCTATTTCTTAATACTATGTAGTGCCCCCTCTAACATCAATGACAGCTTAAAGTCATTTGAGGTAGTTGTGGATGAGGGTCTTTTTTTTCTCAGATGGCAAAGCTGCCCACTCATCTTGGCAAAAAGCCTCTAGTTCCTGTAAATTCCTGTGCTGTCTAGCAGGAACTGTGCGCTTGAGATCTCCCCAGAGTGGCTCAATGATATTGGGGTCAGGAGACTGAGATGGCCACTCCAGAACCTTCACTTTGATCTGTTGTAGCTAATGGAAGGTTGACTTGGCCTTTTTGTTTTGGATCATTGTCATGTTGAAACGCCCAAGTACATCCCATGCGCAGCTTCTGGGCTAATGAGAGCAAATTTGCCTCCAGTATTTGCTGCTAACTTGCTAGATTCATCTTTCCTTAAACTTTGTCCAAGTTTCATGTGCCTTTGTAGCTCACACATCCCCAAAACATCAGTGCTCCACCTACATGCTTTACAGTAGGAATGCTGTTTCTTTCATCATAGGCTTTGTTGACCTCTCTCCAAATGTAATGTTTATTGTTGTTTCCAAAAAGTTCAATTTTGGTCTCATCACTCCAAACACTCCAAATTACCTAGTTCCAGAAGTTGTGAGGCTTGTCTCTGTGCTGTTTTGCGTATTGTAGGCTAGATACTTTGTGGCATTTGCACAGTAATGCCTTTCTTCTGACGACTGGACCATGCAGTCCATTTTTGTTCAAGTACCTCCTTATTGTGCATCTTGAAACAGCCACACTGCTAGTTTTCATAGAGTCCTGTATTTCAGCTGATGTTATTTGTGGGTTTTTCTTTGCATCCCAAACAATTTTCCTGGCAGTTGTGGACAACATTTTTGTTGGTCTACCTGATCGTGGTTTTGTTTTTACAGTGCCCCTTATTTTCCATTTGTTAATCACAAATCAGACTGGCATTATCAATTCCTTGGGTATCTTTTTGTATCCCTTTCCTATTTTATACAGTTCAACTACCTTTTCCCGTAGATCCGTTGACAATTTTTTTGCTTTCCCCATGACTCACAATACAGAAAAGTCAGTAGCTGGATGAAAGATGCAAGAGTCTGTCTGGATCCCAGACACTCAGCTTTCATGCACACACACTGATTAGAAGCAAACAGGTCATGGGTGAGGATGTTACCTTTAGTAGCCATTCAAACCCATTTGTGTCAACTTCTGTGCATGTTATAAGGCCAAAATCACCAGGGTATGTGAACTTTTGATCAGGGTAATTTGGATGTTTTGGGTTGTCGTCATGATTTAAAATGAGAAAACACAGTAGTTTGACAATAAGTGGCTTCACCCAACCGCTAACCATGAGTGGAGAAAAAATGTTGGTGTTTTCTTTTACAGTCTCTGAAAAAAGGCTAAGAAAGCAAAAATTCTGCCGGGGTATGTAAACTTTTGAGCACAACTGTATCTGTCTATATATATATATCTTAACTTTTTAAAGGTGATATATATAGTGAAACTGATCTTCTGGAGCAAATTATCATCTTAGGGAAAAGGGCCTAAATATATAGGATATAAAGCAGTGAGGAATGATCTTCTCAATGAAATAGTCTTTCGGAAATGGATAGATAGAGTAAGATGATAGATAGATAGATAGATAGATAGATAGATAGATAGATAGATAACAGTATAATTGTCTAAAGAGGAGTGCTGTCTTCAATTTTCACACTAGATAGATAGATAGATAGATAGATAGATAGATAAGATAGATAGATAGATCACAGTATAATTTTCTAAAGAGGAGTGCTGTCTTCAATTTTCACACTAGCTAGATAGATAGATAGATAGATAGATAGATAGATAGATAGATAGATAGATAGATAGATAGGTAATATAGAGAGACAGAGAAAATAGCTGGAAGGATAATAAGAAACAGAGATAGATGCACAGATTAATAGATAAATAGGCTACATAAAAATAAATGTTAAAGGATGATTTTACCAATGAAACTAGTAATATGGATTAGCTAATTTGCTAAAACAAAAGGATTGCGAGCTGAGCGTTGTTCTAGCTATAAAAAAAAAAGTTGGGTGTGAAAAGTCTGTTATTTCTTATAGGAATACATTCTTCCCCAGGCCCACAAGTTGAAATATGTATTGAACAGTATTTCTTTGTATGAAGAATTCTATTATTATAAGTGCATGGGCAGCCAGATGGAATGTAGTCATTCGTGTGCTTTATAATAACATTGTTTTATATTGCATTTCCTTTCAGCATTGTATAGCTGAACTAAATTCATGTCTGTATAAATATGTTAGTGACGCCACTTTGATGGATTTAAATGTCATTATGTTAAAAAAATGTTTTCAAAAATGTAAAATTGTGGAACAGTTTAATCGTGTTTTGTTGTAATTCTTACCTTAGTGCGCTGCAGCTCTTTTGGCTGAAATTTACTTTGTTATTGTTTTTATTTGTAGTCTTATAGAAATGGTAGACAGATACATCTGTAGATTCTTTCATCTTTTAGCACTCATAGCTGAAAATCTTCCAACTAACGAGGTTAAATGCATGATAATTGTCTACATTTGCACAGTAACGCTATGTTCTTATCTGGACAATCCTGTATGATTGAATGGAAGCTTCATCAGAAAATGATCTATTGTTTTCATGAGGTATTTGTGTTATGTGTATTTTTTTAACTATTTTTAGCAATGTGAAATCTGGGGCTATTTTAGACTCACACTTCTTATTCTTTCAGAAAGAGTTTTCAGCAGGCTCCTTATCAACCGAGTCAATATTACAATGACAGATAACTCCTTTAAGCCCCCGTCACACTAAGCGAGGTCGCTAGCAAGATCGCTGCTGAGTCACAAGTTTTGTGACGCAACAGCGACCTCAGTAGCGATCTCGCTATGTTTGACACGTAGCAGCGACCAGGCCCCTGCTGTGAGATCACTGGTCGTGTCGGAATGGCCTGGACCTTTTTTTGATCGTTGAGGTCCCGCTGGGTAGCACACATTGCTGTGTTTGACACCTTACCAATGACCTCGTCACACAGGACGTCCCTCTGAATCGTCATAATAGCTGCCATGTGACATCGTTGTACAGGTCGCTACAGGTCGCCGCATCGCTGCTGCGTCGTTGGGAAGATCTCACTGTTTGACATCTCACCAGCGACCACATAGCGATGCAGCAACGATCCCTGACAGGTCGTATCGTTGTCGGGATCACTTTAGCGTCACTTACAGTGACGGGGCCTTAATACACTGCTGCTAACAAAGGATCCACCCAAAGGATCCACCTATCACAATAGGCAATGTCACAGCTCAGCCTGCTCTCCCTTCCTTCACAATGACTTGTGCACATTCATTAGATGCTTCAGTTTAAAACATAGTGTGTGGTCATTGTGGCTAATGCACGTGTGCTTTTTCTGAAACATCAGGAAGTTTGAGTTAAAAAAAGTAGCTAGTGTGAAAATGGCAAGATTTCTATTTTTCACATTCTTATAAATTTAATACAGATTGTGATTTTAAAACAAAATGCCAGAAATTTTTAAAAATACATTTACTATATAACCCAGATTTAAACAAAAGGTAATTTTCTGCTAATAAAGGAACATGTCAGGTCCTCCATGTCCTCCAATCCAGCAGAATTTGTATATGTATTACTGAATTCCCTGCCTAACCAGCCCTGTACACAGAGGTGTATCTAGGGGATGGCCGCCGTGGCATGTGCCCTGGGCTCAGCCGGCAGGAGGGTGCAGTCGGGCCGCCTAATGCGACGGTCTACAGTGTCTCCCCCGGCAGCTGCATTCTGCCGCCCCCTGGACTGAGAGTTGGCTGTTCTCTGTGCCGACTGTCAAGCCGACAGCTGGCCCAGAGAAGCTGCAGCATGCGGACTCCCAGGGACATGGGCGGACATACCGCATGTGCAGCGATCTGTCCTGCTTCCTGCCCACGCTTCCTCTCTCTCACACAGACAGCGGCGCCGCTGGATGACATTATGATTCAGCGGCCAGATGTGCCAGAGAGTGGAAGCTGCCGACGGTGATGCTTCAGGTGCGGGAGAGCATGCGGACAGGTGAGAGGTGCTGTGTGTGTGTGTTTGCGTAGCGCTGTGGGGGAATGTGCAGAGAGATAAATGGTGTGTGCGTAGGTGAGGAGAGGGCAATGATGGGGAGAGGGCAATGATGAGGATGGTGTGGGAGGAGGAAATGATGGAAGTGGTGGAATGGGCAAAGATGGGGATGGTGGGGGAGGAGGAAATGATGGAAGTGGTGGAAAGGGCAATGATGGGGAGGTGGGGGAGGAGGAAATGATGGAGGTGATGGAATGGGCAATGATGGGGTGGGAACAGAGGGCAGTGATGGAGGTGGTGGAATGGGCAATGATGGTGGTGGGGGGAGAATGCAATCATATTGCTTGGGAGGAGGAAATGATGGAGGTGGTGGAAAGGGCAATCATGGGGGTGGAGGGGGGAAGAAATGATGGAGGTGGTGGAATGGGCAAGGATGGTGGTGGTGGAAAGGACAATGATGATGATGGTGGAAGGGGGGAGAAAATGATGGGGGTGGTGGAATGGCAAGGATGGTGGTGGGCAATGATGGTGGTGGGGGGAGGATGCAATGATGGTGGTGGGGGAGGAGGAAATGATGGAGGTGGTGGAAAGGGCAATAATGGAGGTCTGAGGAGGGGAAGAAATGATAGCGGTGGTGGAATGGGCAAGGATGGTGATGGTGGAAAGGACAATGATGATGATATTGGACAGGGGAGAAAATTATGGAGGTGGTGGAATGGGCAAGGATGGTGGTGGGCAATAATGGTGGTGGGGAGAATGCAATGATGGTGGTGGGGGAGGAGGAAATGATGGAGGTGGTGGAAAGGGCAATAATGGGGGTCTGAGGATGGGAGGAAATGATGGCGGTGGTGGAATGGGCAAGGATGGTGGTGGTGCAAAGAACAATGTTGATGGTGGAGGAGGGGAGAAAATGATGGAGGTGGTGGAATGGGCAAGGATGGTGGTGGTGGAAAGGACAATGATGGAGGGGGAGAAAATTATGGAGGTGGTGGAATGGGCAAGGATGGTGGTGGGCAATAATGGTGGTGGGGGAGAATGCAATGATGGTGGTGGGAGAGGAGGAAATTATGGAGGTGATGGAAAGGGCAATAATGGGTGGAGGGGGAGGAAATGATGGAGGTGGTGGAATGGGCAAGGATGGTGGTGGTGGAAAGGACAATGATGATAGTGGAAGGGGGGAGAAAATGATGGGGGTGGTGGAATGGGCAAGGATGGTGGTGGGCAGTGAAGGTGGTGGGGGAGAATGCAATGATGTTGGTGGGGGAGGAGGAAATTATGAAGGTGGTGGAAAGGGAAATAATGGGGATGGAGGGGGAGGAAATGATAGAGGTAGTGGAATGGGCAAGGATGGTGGTGGTGGAAAAGATAATGATGATGGTGAGGGGAGGAAATTATGGAGTTGGTGGAATGGGCAAGGATGGTGGTGGTGGAAAGGACAATGATGGTGGTGGAGAGGGCAATGATAGGGATGGTGGGGGAGGAGGAAATGATGGATGTGGTGGAAAGGGCAATGATGGGGATGGTGGGGGAGGAAATGATGGAGGTGGTGGAAAGGGCAATGATGGTGGTAATGGAAAAGACAATGATGGAAATGGTGGGGAAGGAGGCAATGGGGAATGGGGGGCATATATGAGGTAACAGTAGGGGGGATGGGTGCAGACAGTAAGGGGAGCGAATGGGGGAATGTATGCAGACACAGTATGAGTAGTGATGTGAAAAATGTATGTGGACAGAGTACGGGGAGTGAGGTGATGGGATGTGTACAGACACAGTATGGGGAGTCAGGTGAGCAGGCAGAATAGAAAGTGAGGTGGTAAATATATGAGGAGACAGTATGGTGAACAGGGGGGATGTGAGAGGAGACAGTATGAGGAGGTAGGGGAATAGTGTGAGGAGACAGTATGGGGGGAGAAAAGTGAGTGGGCACAGAATAGAAACTGAGTAGTGGGAGCATAGCATGGAGGGACAGTATAAGGGCACAGCCAGGAGGGGACAGCATACCAAGGAGGGGGAGTGTGATGAGAGAGTACAGTATAAATACTGGGCCCAATAGGGGGGGACACAGTATGAGAGGACAATGTGAAGAGGGGGCCGGTATGGAAAGGAGAGGTCAGTGTGAAGAGCATGTACCATAAGAGGAACAGTGTGACAATATAGTGAGGGGCAGTTTTTTATTCAGGAGCATTATAATGACACATATCTTTAAGGGTATCATGTGGAGATTTTCTGCAAAAGAGCGGAGAAGATGGAAGTCTGCAGAGACGATCTGTAGATGAGAAAACTCATCATGGGGTCTAAATAAGATGAAGAAAAGGAGAACGACTCCAGAGACGACGTCATCTATAAGGTACCTGGATGTAAATGTTATTTGTGATACTAATTCTCATGTTTTTATTTATGATAGGAGCATTAAAAGGAATATCCAGGTTTGTAATGAGTCTGCAGTCATTCTTTGTGACTGCAGACTTCTAAATTCTCACAGTGCGCACTGCACGCTGTCAGGATTCTCTCATGCTGGCAATTTACATACATGCAGTCACATGCTGACTAGACATGTGTGGCCTCACTCAATGAAAATTAACTGAGTGAGGCTGGGCATGTCTAGTCAGAATGTGGTCAGAGGTATACAAATCACATGCTTGTGCTGACATGACTGTCCACCGGCAAGGGAGAATCCTAAAAGTGTGCAGTGCATTAGTTGTGAGAATTCAGAAGCCTGCGATGTCAGTATTCAGCTCTACAGGTTCCAGTACTCATCACTAGTGTTGAGCATTCCGATACTGCAAGTATCGGGTATCGGCCGATATTTGCTGTATCGGAATTCCGATACCGAGTTCCGATATTTTTGCGATATCGGAAATCAGAATCGGAAGTGTGCGGTGCGTATGGTTCCCAGGGTCTGGAGGAGAGGAGACTCTCCTTCAGGCCCTGGGATCCATATTCATGTAAAAAATAAATAATAAAAATAAAAAATATTGATATACTCACCCCTCCGGCGGACCCTGGACCTTAGCGATGTAACCGGCAGCCTCCGTTCCTAAGAATGAGTGAGTGTAGGGCCTGCGATGACGTCGTGGCTTGTGATTGGTCGCGTGAGCGGTCACATGAGCGGTCACGCGACCAATCACAAGCCACGACGTCATCGAAGGTCCTTCACTCTGCATTCTTAGGGAACGGAGGCAGACGCTTGGACCGGTGAGAGCCGGGGCCGTCAGAGGGGTGAGTATATCAATATTTTTAATTTTTGTTCTTTATTTTATACATGAATATGGATCCCAGGGCCTGAAGGAGAGTTTCCTCTCCTTCAGACCCTGGGAACCATTCCGATATTTTGTGTCTCATTGATATGCATTGGTATCGGGTATTGGTATCGGCGATATCCGATAATTTTTGGGTATCGGCCGATCCAATCCGATACCGATACCTTTGCATATCGGAAGGTATCGCTCAACACTACTCATCACATGAACACTTCTCATATGCGACCTTCATACTTATGGTCCTGTGACAATGAACTTCTCTTCCTGCTTCTCTCAGTTTTTCACTGATCATTGAGAGCATTAGGGAGAGCGGCTCGTGGGGGCATGACTAAGGCCGGAGACACACTGGTGCGAGATACGGCCGAGTCTCGCTGTTTAAAAGCAAGCTGTGGCACCGACACTCCGGAGCGGAGCATGCGGCTCCATGCATTGCTATGCAGCTGCACGCTCCGCTCCGGAGTGCCGGTGCCACAGCTTGCTTTTAACCAGCGAGACTCGGCCATATCTCGCACCAGTGTGTCTCCGGCCTAAGTGTGCAAATCGCATATGCCCTTGAGGGGGCACCAAAATGAATTCTTGCCCCAGGTGCCAGACCCCCTAGATAAACCTCTGCCTGTATAAACATTGATCTAAGTGACTAACATTATAAAAGGCTGGTTAGGCAGGGAATCCAGTAATATATATATGAATGCTGCTGGGTTGGAGGGCATGGGGGACCTGACAGGTTGCTTTTAACTTCCCTTTAAGTAAATAGTAAAATTTTATGAATGCATATGCTCAGGACTCAAGTTTGGTAGATCTCTGCTGATGTAAAGTATGTATGGAAGACCTTCAATTCTTATAAAGAAAGAAATAGTGATGTCACGGCTTTACTGAGACAGAGAGGGTCTAGAAGACCATGTTGTATAATTTCACGTACTCCTGCACTGATAAGAATCACTTCACCATCATATTAAACAGTGCAGATTTCTGCTAGCAGTGCAGGAGTTAAACTGTTCAGTTGAGAGCTCCTGAAGCTTTCCTGCTTTGATGGTGTCAGCTGTTCAGTGTTGGTCACTCTCCTCTGCTATATATACTTGCCTCCAGCAATCAGGGATTGCTATTCTTAGTTTGATACTGCCTGGTTCTGGTGTTGGAGGTGTTGGTTGTTTTAGGAGGCGTTTGGAGTGTTGTTCAGAAGACTGCTGCCAATCACTTATCTGGCAGCGCATCTGCAGCATCTCATCCTGGAGGAAGCAGACCTACCCACTGTTGTTTTGCCACACCCAAACACATCTGGTTTAGAGACCACGACTCCCAGGCAACTCCTGGTGGAGCCTAAGATCTCTTTGCCTGACAGACAGGTTCTCTGGGGAGGCGAGACAAGTTTGTTGTTTTCAGGG
Organism: Ranitomeya variabilis; assembly: GCF_051348905.1. Lineage (NCBI taxonomy): Eukaryota > Metazoa > Chordata > Amphibia > Anura > Dendrobatidae > Ranitomeya > Ranitomeya variabilis. The sequence continues at coordinate 104,544,089 of NC_135237.1, read as the reverse complement.
AGGCTTGTAAGCTTCCCTTTAAATGACATCCTCAGGAACCGAGGAGCAACAGATGGGGATCATAATTTCTTTACTTCAGGAAGACCCCCAAGCCTGTACATTTTCTCTCCCAGCAGACTCTCAGTCGCTTTGGGCGGTTGAGGATTTTTTTCAAGCACTGGGTTATATACAGCTCTGGAAAAAATTAAGATTCCACCACATGAAAACCTTGTCATGGGCAGCCCAATCTCCAGACTTGAAACCCATTGAAATCCTCTGGAATGTAATGAAGAGGATGATTGATAGTCAAAAGCCATAAAAAAAGAAGAACTGCTTAAATTTACATTTTACTCAAAAATATACCTATAAAGGGAAAAATCAGACAAACTGAACATTTTGCAGTGGTCTCTTAATTTTTGCCAGAGCTGTATATACGACGACCCTGAGAGCATCTCCTTGGCTGAGTCTACACTTCGTACGCTTCAGCAGGGAGACCAGCAAGCGGAGGAGTATTGCTCCGAGTTTCGGAGGTGGTTCACAGATGCTAAGTGGAATGACCCCACACTGTGTTGCCAGTTCAGTCAAGGGCAATCTGTAAGGGTGAATGCGGCCATGTCTTTGGCTATCCATGTGAACCACCGTCTTTGCCAGAGACATAAAGAGACACTCCAATTTGTAGGGGGGCCTGGGGTAATGGAACCTATGTCTGAGTCAACTGAGGGACCCATGCAGTTGGGAGGGTCGACTCATTCTTTTGCTCCAACTTTAATTCAGCATAAAAAGGAGTGTGTTTGTTTCTGTGGTAGAAGGGGTAATTTTGTGGGTGCTTGTCCTTCATTATCACACTGTAAACAGCCACTGTAAAACTAAGGAACCCGGGCTGTGAGGAGGTTAGCAACCCGGGTGTACATATTTCCTCTATGGGTAGGTCACAATTTTTTTTACTGTCTGAGATCCATCTGGGCAAAAATAAGGTGGTTTTTCAGCCTTTCTGGAGAATGGAATGGGTTTAATTTGATCAACACTAGGCTCATCCTGGTCCAGGGTCTCTAGCCACATAAACTGTCTACAGTAGACCAATACCCATAATCATCATTGACTCTGCACCCTTGAGCCAGGCGTATTTTACTTAGGTCATTCAAGAGTTACATCTACAGGTAGGGGCCATGCACTCAGAATTTATTGACTGTTATGTGCTAGAGGCCTTCCTCTCTTGTGGTTCTTGTACTACCTTGGCTTATGCTGCACAATCCTGTGGTAGACTGGAAGACTTGTAAGGTGGTAAAGTGGGTTCCACTGCCAGGGCTCTTAGCTAGCCAGGTTGGGTACCCAACCTCTGCCTGAATACCTGTCTGACTTCAGAGACATGTTTTCAGACCAGGGGTGTCAAGAACTTACTCCCCATCATCTTTATGATTGAGCCGCTACGTTAATGCCTGGGGCCAAGCTGCCCAAGAGCAAGCTATATAATATCTCTGGTTGAGAGAGTCAGGCCATGAAAAACTATAACGCTGAAAGCCAGGCAAACTGTCATATCAGACCTTCTTCATCTCCCATTGCAGTGGGGTTTTTCTTTGTCAAGAAAAAGACGGGGTTACTCCCCTGCCTAGATTTTCACAAACTTAACTGGATCCATATCCTCTACCTCTCATTCTGGACCTCTTTAACCAGATCGTAGGAGAAAAATAGTTTTCAAAAATGGATCTCAGGGGAGCGTATAATTTCATTCGAATTAAGGAAGGGGATGAGTGGAAGACAGCCTTCAATACACCTGAGGGACGCTATGAAAACCTTGTGATGCCAATTGGGTTGACTAATGCTACTGATGTCTTTCAACACTTTGTAAATGACATTTTTAGTCACCTGGAAAGTAGATTTGCAGCTTGAGAGTATGTAGCTGACTGCAATGTTTGACGACCCCTCATACTTGACCGTCTGGGTCTCTCCAACCATGGGCGATTCCCAGTAGACCTTGGACAAATTTATCAGTAGATTTCATCACTGATCTACCCATATCTGCAGGTAATGCAGTTATTTTGGTGGTGGTGGACAGATTCAGCAACATGTCTCATTTCATTGCCCTACCCACTTTACCCAATGCCAAGATCTCGGCGCAAATTTTTATCAAAGAAATCATGAAATTATATTAAATTCCTACCAATATTATTTCTGACTGGGGGGGTACAATTTTTTTTACAAATTTTGGAAAGCATTTTGCTCTTGTTTTGGGACCCATCTGTCTTTTTCTTCAGCCTTTCATCCACTGTCTAACAGGCAAACTGAATGTGTTACCTAGAATCTTGAGACTTATCTTAGGTGTTTTGTGTCTGAGAATCTGGAGGATTGGGTTATTTACTTACCTCTAGCTGAATGTGCAGTGAATAACTATTGTCATGAGTCTACTGGTAAGTTTCCGTTCTTCGGAGCATACAGAATTCATTATCAGTAGTGTTGAGCATTCCGATACCGCAAGTATCGGGTATCGGCCGATACTTGCGGTATCGGAATTTCGATACCGAGATCCGATACTTTTGTGGTATCGGGAATCGGTATCGGGATTAATATCAATGTGTAAAAGAAAGAATTAAAATAAAAAATAGGGATATACTCACCTCTCCGGCGGCCCCTGGACTTTACCGCCGTAACCGGGAGCCGTTGTACCTAAGAATGCGCGCTTGAAGGGCCTTAGATGACGTCACGGCGCTCTGATTGGTCCGTAGCGGTCGCGTGACCGCTACGCGACCAATCACAAAGCCGTGACATCACCTAAGGCCTTTCAAGCGCTTGAAAGACCTTAGGTGACGTCACGGCTTTGTGATTGGTCGCGTAGCGGTCACGCGACCGCTACGCGACCAATCAGAAGCTGCGGACGTCTTCTAAGGTATTTCAAGCGCTTGAAAGACCTTAGGTGACGTCACGGCTTTGTGATTGGTCGCGTAGCGGTCACGCCGTGACGTCATCTAAGGCCCTTCAAGCGCGCATTTTTAGGTACAACGGCTCCCGGTTACGGCGGTAAAGTCCAGGGCGCGTCAGAGGGTGAGTATATCCCTATTTTTTATTTTAATTCTTTCTTTTACACATTAATATGGATCCCAGGGCCTGAAGGAGAGTTTCCTCTCCTTCAGACCCTGGGAACCATACAGGATACCGTCCGATACTTGGTGTCCCATTGACTTGTATTGGTATCGGGTATCGGTATCGGATTAGATCCGATACTTTGCCGGTATCGGCCGATACTTTCCGATACCGATACTTTCAAGTATCGGACGGTATCGCTCAACACTAATCATCAGTTCTGCTCTTTGAATAGGAACGCTTCATCAGGATACACCTGAAGAAGAATGGTTTTATCATCCACTACATCTGTGTCAAGGGGTTCTGAATAATTTGAAGAGGATGGGGTCCAAATATAAGTGTGTGACTGATCAGAGACTGATCAGAGATGTTTGGATGGGTCCAGACTTGTGTGTTGGAGATTTGGTATGGTTGTTCTTGAGGAACATTAAGTTGAAGGTTTCCTTTTTGGAAACTGGGACCTAGGTTCATCAGTTATTATAAGATTGTGTCTGTCGTCAATCCTGTAGCATTATGCCTTGCTTTGCCACCCACTTTTAGGATTCATAATGTGTTTCATCTGTATCTAAAAATATGTTGGAATTTCAGACAGCTAAGATCATTGATTCTCGTTTGCTTTGTCGGTCTCTTTAATATCTGGTACACTGGAAGGAATATGGTCCTGAAGTGAGAATCTAGGTACCAGCAATGCGGTCAGGTTGATCGGGTCCTTTCATATGGCACACCCTGATAGATCCAGTCCTGATGTTATGGTGGTCCCTATTAGAAGGAGGTTAAGGTCACGGGTTTACCACAATAGAGAAAAGCCAGAAAACCATAGTGTCTGATTTCATGTACTTTTGCACTGATTAGAAGTACTTCACTATCATATTAAACAGTGTAGATTTTTCTGCTACCAGCGCCAGGGTTATTATGTTCAGTTAAGAGCTCCTGGAGCTTTCCTGGTTTGATTTTCTCTGCTGTTCAGTGTTGGCCACTCCCTTCTGCTATATATCTTTTACTTGCCTCCAGCAATCAGGGATTGCTAGTGTTAGTTTGATACTGCCTGGTTCTGAAGTTGGTGGTGTTTGTTGTTTTAGGAGGTGTTTGGAATGTTGTTCAGAAGACTGTTGCCTGGTGATTTCTCTGTATGCATATCCTCATCCTCTCCTATTCGGTTTCTCCTTCTCTTTACTTCCTGGTGTTCCACTCTGTTGTTTGTGAGTGCATATTTATACGATTGGTATTTTCATTTATCCCTATCTGTCTTCCCTTGTTAGTCTTGTTTGTGTATTCTTGTACACTACTACTCCCCACTTCCCTGGGTGGGGGAGGGGACAGATTAGGGCTGATTTAGGAGCTCAGCAAGGCACGTGGCCCTGGCATCTTCACCATCAGAAGTAATCCGGGGAGCAGTGATAGCTAGGGTGCTAGTAGTAGCTAGGGCACCCAGGATATCCTGCAACAGTGCCGTGACAAGTGAGTTCAATTGCTGTGTTATGAATCTTATGGATGAGTGGACCTGTGGAAGTTCGGGATCTGGTACCAGAATAGAATGGGGACCTGAACTTTTGAGCAGGAAAATTCTCTCTCTCGCCTTCCCCTAGAACTGTGAACATTGCAGCGGCTTCCGTGAGAAATCCGTGTTTAGCACCGGACACTGAACTGTCTGGTACAAACCCCGATCTTTTGATTTCAGGTTCGCTCATCTCTAGTCATAATACTTCACAAATAGTGTGCCTTAGACTTTTTGAATTCAGTATCAGAAGAAGTGCACCAAATATAGTGCCCACATAACAGTTTTACACAGTACCCAAGTAATAGTACCCAAATAATTACAACCATCATCAACTTGATATAAATAGGAGACAACCTGTCAGGGTTGAAGTTTATAGTACAGTGTTAAAAACTAGCAGTACATTTACTCAGAATCCTACTATCTAATATATAAAGCTGAATGTGTGTGTATGTATGTGTGTGTGTATGTCTGGGATTGGCATCTGCACCGTCGCAGCTACAGCCACAAAATTTTGCACAGTCAGCATCTGGACACTGAGAGTGTCATAGGCTATGTTGTGAGGCGAAATTTTAACCGCGCGTTCGAATTCACCAAACAATTTTGCCCCTATCTACATAATGGGGAAAAAGTGAAAGGAAAAGTGTTGGAGGCAAATTGACAGCTGCCAGATGTGAACAAGGGGGACTTAAAGAGTGAGAGCGATTGCGCCAAAGAGTATATACCGTACAGTTGCTAAGGTGGGGCCCCGACATGGGATACTCACCACACACGGGGATATGAACACACACACAAAATGCGCCACACACTACCACTTGCTTGAACACATATCACCCTCAGCACACATTTAACCACACATACACCAACCTCGCCACACAAAAGTCGCCACTCAAAAGTCGCCACGCGCAAAACTCGCCACGCACAAAACTCGCCACATGCTAAACTAGGCTCATGCAAAACTCGCTACACGTGCAAAACTCACCTCATGGAAAACTCGCCACACGCAAAACTTGTACACGCGGAAAAATTGCCACATGCACAAAAGTTGCAACACGCAAAAGTTACCTCACACAAAACTTGCACATACTCAAAACGCACCACACATAAAACTCGCCACGTGCAAAACTCGCCATGCGCAAAACTTGCTGCACACAACTTGCTACACTAACCTGTCACATGCAACTCGACACACAAAAAGTTGCTACACGCATGTCGCTACACAAAACTCATCTCACAAAAGTCGCTACATGCATGTCGCCACACGCAACTCAACACACACAACTTGACACGTGAAACTCGCCCTAAAACACACACCAGTCTGGTATTATCCTTCAAAAATAAAAATCTGATTAATAAGCAGACAAACTACAAGAGCAACAACTGTACCATATAGGAAATACGGCAGCTGTCAGTCACATGACCTGTCTATTATGTGTATGTGTGAGCTAATATATATACTGACAGGGGGAGGGCTTCCTGTTGGCTGGGGATTTATCAGGCTGCCAATTTAGCTTACAAATACTGAGGTAAAAATACTGAGCAAATAACATGTGAACGAGGTCTAATACAGGAGGAGATGACACACAGATATATACTATATACAGGAGGAGATGACACACAGGTATATACTATATACAGGGGAGATGACACACACATATATACTATATACAGGGGAGATGACACACAGGTATATACTATATACAGGAGGAGATGACATACAGGTGTATACTATATACAGGAGGAGATGACACACACATATATACTATATACAGGGAAGATGACAGGTATATAATATATACAGGAGGAGATGACATACAGGTACATACTATATACAGGGGGGATGACACACAGGTATATACTATATACAGGGGAGATGGCACACAGGTATATACTATATACAGGGGAGATGACACACAGGTATATACTATATACAGGAGGAGATGACACACAGGCATATACTATATACAGGAGGAGATGACACACAGGTATATACTATATACAGGGGAGATGACACACGTATATACTATATACAGGAGATGACACAGATATATACTATATACAGGAGCAGATGACACAGGTATATACTATATACAGGAGGAGATGACACACAGGTATAAACTATATACAGGAGGAGATGACATACAGGTACATACTATATACAGGAGATGACACACAGGTATATACTATATACAGGAGCAGATGACACACAGGTATATACTATATACAGGAGAAGATGACTTACAGGTATATACTATATACAGGAGGAGATGACACATGTATATAGTATATACAGGAGGAGATGACATACAGGTATATACTATATAAAAGAGATGACACATAGGTATATAGAGGAGGAGATGACATACAGCAGGTATATACTATATACAGGGGAGATGACATACAGGTATATACTATATACAGGAGATGACATACAGTTATATACTATATATAGGAGGACATGACATACAGGTATATAGTACATACAGAAGAGATGACATACAGGTATATACTATATACAGGAGGAGATGACACATAGGCATATACTATATACAGGAGGAGATGACACACAGGTATATACTATATACAGGGGAGATGACACACGTATATACTATATACAGGAGGAGATGACACACAGATATATACTATATACAGGAGCAGATGACACACAGATATATACTATATACAGGAGGAGATGATGCACAGGTATATACTATATACAGGAGCAGATGACACACAGGTATATACTATATACAGGAGGAGATGACTTACAGGTATATACTTTATACAGGAGGAGATGACACATAGGTATATAGAGGAGGAGATGACATACAGCAGGTATATACTATATACAGGGGAGTTGACATACAGGTATATACTATATACTGGAGATGACATACAGGTATATACTATATATAGGAGGAGATGACATACAGGTATATAGTATATACAGAAGAGATGACATACAGGTATATACTATATACAGGAGGAGATGACACATAGGTATATACAATATACAGGAGGAGATGACATACAGCAGGTATATACTCTTTACAGGGGAGATGACATACAGGTATATACTATATACAGGAGATGACATACAGGTGTATACTATATATAAGGGAGATGACAAACATGTATATACTGAGGGGAAAATGAGAGGTGTGAGGTGAAAATGAGGGGTGTGAGGTGAAAATGAAAAGGTGTGAGTGCAAAATGAGAGGAGAGAGGGAAAATAGTGGAGTGATCAGAAAATGACAGATGTGAGGTCGAAATGACAAGTGTTAGGGGGGAATGAGAGGAGTGAGGGGGAAAATAAGAGGAGTGAGGGGGAAAATGAGAGGTGTAAGGGAGAAAATGAGAGATGTGAGGGGGAAAATGAGAGGCATGATGGGAAAATAAGAGAAGTGAGGTGCTATAACTATCCACAGATATTTACTATGCCCAGGCAATGCCGGGCTCTTCAGCTAGTTGTAAGGCTGTGTTCACACGTTGCAGATTATTCGCGGTTTTTTCGCGTTTTTTCCCTATAAAAACGCTATAAAACCGCAAATAATCTGCTTATATTATGCATCCTATCATTTTTAATGAATTCTGCACTTTTTGTACACATGATGCGTTTTTTTCCGCGGTAAAAACGCATCGCGGTAAAAAACGCAGCATGTTCATTAGGCCATGTGCACACGTTAAGTATTTTTCGCGTTTTTTTCGCGTTTTTTCGCTATAAAAACGTGATAAAAACGCTAAAAAAATGCTTACATATGCCTCCTATTATTTTAAGTGTATTCCGCATTTTTTGTGCAAATGTAGCCTTTTTTTCCGCGAAAAAATCGCATCGCGGGAAAAAAAGCAACATGTTCATTAAAATGCGGAATTGCAGGGGATTCCGCACACCTAGGGGTCCATTGATCTGCTTACTTCCCGCACGGGGCTGTGCCCACGATGCGGGAAGTAAGCAGATTATGTGCGGTTGGTACCCAGGGTGGAGGAGAGGAGACTCTCCTCCACGCACTGGGCACCATATAATTGGTAAAAAAATAAGAATTAAAATAAAAAATAGTCCTATACTCACCCTCGATGTCTTCCCGCCTCCACTGCACGCTGCCGCTTCGGTTCCTGTAGCTGGTGTGCGGTGAAAGACCTTGCCGATGACGTCACTGTCCTGTGAGTGGTCGTGAGCGGTCACGTGACCGCTCACGTGACCGTGACGTCACGGAAGGTCCTGTGCGCACACACCAGCTATACGGAACGGACGCCGGTGAGATGTCTGGGTGAGTATAAGCATTTTTTTATTTTTTTTATTATTTTTAAACATTCTATCTTTTACTATAGATGCTGCATAAGCTGCATCTATAGTAAAAAGTTGGTCACACTTGTCAAACGCTATGTTTGACCAGTGTGACCAACCTGTCAGTCAGTTTTCCAAGCGATGCTACAGATCGCTTGGAAAACTTTAGCATTCTGCAAGCTAATTACGCTTGCAGAATGCTAAAAAAAGCGAAAAAAACGCGAAAAAAACGCAAAAAAAAAAATGCGGATTTCTTGCAGAAAATTTCCGGTTTTCTTCAGGAAATTTCTGCAAGAAATCTGCAACATGTGCACATACCCTTAGGGTATGTGCACACGTTCAGGATTTCTTGCAGAAATTTCCTGAAGAAAACCGGAAATTTTCTGCAAGAAATCCGCATTTTTTTTTTTGCGTTTTTTTTCCGTTTTTTTTGCGTTTTTTTAACATTCTGCAAGCGTAATTAGCTTGCAGAATGCTAAAGTTTTCCAAGCGATCTGTAGCATCGCTTGGAAAACTGACTGACAAGTTGGTCACACTTGTCAAACATAGCGTTTGACAAGTGTGACCAACTTGTTACTATAGATGCTGCTTTTGCAGCATCTATAGTAAAAGAGAGAACGTTTAAAAATAATAAAAAAAATAAAAAAAATGCTTATACTCACCCGCAGACATCAGATCTCCTCACCGGCGTCCATTCCTATAGCTGATGTGTGCGCGCAGGGCCTTCCATGACGTCACGGTCACGTGAGCGGTCTCGACCAATCACAGGACAGTGACGTCATTCGGCAAGGTCCTTCTCCGCACACCAGCTACAGGAACCAGCCAGCGTGCAGCACAGAGGCGGGAACACTGCGCTGGACATCGAGGGTGAGTATAGGACTGTTTTTTATTTTATTTCTTATTTTTTGACCACTTATATGGTGCCCAGTGCGTGGAGGAGAGTTTCCTCTCCTCCACCCTGGGTACCAACCGCACATAATCTGCTTACTTCCCGCATGGTGTGCACAGCCCCGTGCGGGAAGTAAGCAGATCAATGGACCCCTAGGTGTGCGGAATCCCCGCAATTCCGCATTTTTAATGAACATGTTGCTTTTTTTTCCGCTATGCGATTTTTTCGCGGAAAAAATCGCAACATTTGCACAAAAAATGCGGAATACCTTGTAAATAATAGGAGGCATATGTTAGCGTTTTTTTCGCGTTTTTATCACGTTTTTATAGCGAAAAAACGCGAAAAAAACGCTAAAAATCCTGAACGTGTGCACATGGCCTTAATTTTGTGGTTTTTTTGCGGATTTCCCACTTAAAATGCATTGGGAAGTGTCCGGAAAAAAACGCGGCAAAAACGCGGCAAAACCGCGGCAAAAACGCGTCAAAACCGCGGCAAAATCGCGGCAAAAACGCACGCGGTTTTCTTGCGGATTTCTTGCAGAAAATGTCTGGAATTCTCCAGAATTTTCTGCAAGAAATCCTGAACGTGTGCACATAGCCTAAATATATTAAAAACAATTCAGAGTAAGAGAAGTCTGAAGTCGTTAAAAGGATCCTTTATTAGAATCTTACCTTTTGTTTAAATAAAGATGTTATATTAGGCAAATTTATTAAGAGCTTTTGTTGTTTTACTTTCTTTTTGTTCATGTTACTATTTTTTTTTAAATCATGAAATCTCACCTACTCCCCATCTTTTTACAGTGACCTCTTCAAAGGTCACAGAGCATTCCTAGAACTCTCTCCCTGAAAAGTCAATGAGTCATTCCCGGTCTTTTGTTTTCTAAGGCCATGTTCACACGCTGCGGGTTCCTCTGCGGGTTAATCCCGCAGCGGAATTGAAAATCTGCAGGGCAAAACCGCTGTGGTTATCCCTGCAGATTTATCGCGGTTTGTTCCGCGGTTTCCGCTGCGGGATTACTGCTGTACTATTGATGCTGCATATGCAGCAATATGCAGCATCAATAGTAATGTAAAAAATAATAAAAATTGGCTATACTCACCCTCTGACGTCGCGATCTCCCCGGCGCTGCAAGCGGCTGTGCCGACAAGGACCTTCGTGACGTCACGGTCATGTGACCGCGGCGTCATCACGGTCATGTGACCGTGACGTCACCACAGGTCCTGTTCGGCACAGCAACTGAGACCGGACGGCCGCGGGCAGCGCTGAGAGGTGAGTATAGCTTCATTTTTTATTTTAATTCTTTTTTTTACACTATTTTATGGTTCCCAGGGCCTGGAGGAGAGTCTCCTCTCCTCCACCCCGGGTACCACCCGCACATTATCCGCTTACTTCCCGCAACGTGGGCACAGCCCCATGCGGGAAGTAAGCAGTTCAATGCATTTCTATGGGTGCAGAATCGCAGCGATTCTGCACAAAGAAGTGACATGCTGCGGGTTGTAAACCGCTGCGTTTCTGCGCGGTTTTTCCCGCAGCATGTGCACTGCGGTTTGCGGTTTCCATAGGGTTTACATGTTAATGTAAACGCTATGGAAACTGCTGCGGACCCGCAGCATCAAAATCGCGGCGGTTCCGCGGTAAAAACCGCAGCGTGTGAACATGGCCTTAGTGGCGGCACAAAAGCACATCTCTAAATTCAGTTCAGGTAAGAAAATAGAGTAAAATTCTATCATCAGAAAAAAAGTTTTATTAAAAACTTATTTATCAGTATCTTGCTTTAATTAGTAAAATATATAGAAGATATGTTTCCTTTAAATATACAAAGCAGGCAGGGCTATCAAGTACATAATATAAGGAATAGTAAATGGGAAATCTAATGTTATTTTTTCAGTAAGGGGTTTATACAACAAGTACATGTAATGGGTGTAGTTTGTAATGGAAACTTTATCAAAATTTTTCCTTGAGAGTTGATCCCACGTGATCATCATACATGATACAAAAAATGCTGCTTAAGTGGATTCTATATATATAAATCTGACCCATTGTTCTGAAATGTAATGGATAAAAGTATACTTTGACTCCACAAGATTACTAGTGAAATTCCTCTTTAATAAATGGGTTTTATTATTTTTCTTTGCTCTCCAGATGCATATCTCGTCAGATACATTTGTGTGGAGCAAAAAGCACAATTAAATTCCCATCTAAACCCACAGATCAGTTGTTTCTATGGATTTCATTGTGTTTCCCTATTCCAACTAGAGAACTGGACATTAATGGCTTCTGTATATACATCTGCATAAAGCAAGGAGTGGAATTATTGTATCTAAATGACTGTGATCAATTGACAAAAAAGGTACCAAAAAAATATCACTAAAAACGTTTGCAAGTAGGTGCCCATACACAAGAGATAGTTGTAGGCTGAACGCTTATTCGAATGACAGCTATTTCTCCTGTCTACCCCATAAACATGAATGCACGGCTTGGCAAGTATTTTCAATGGGGAGATGGGGAAACAACCTCTCACAGTGGCTTATCGTGTGCAAGTACCTAAAAAAATAGGGGTTCAAATTTAAATTGTCTCACCCTTCTCTCTCCCTGTCATGAGTCAAGAGGACCCTACATACATGACATGGGTGCCAGATCCTGCCAAAATTGGCAGTTTCAGATGCCTTTGATGCATATGGTGGACTTAAGAAACCCAGGCAGAATCCCAAGGCCCTACCAGGTAGGTGATCTGGCTATATAGTGTTTATCATTTTATAAATCAGTGGGCTTAATTATAACCAGGTAAATAATACCAATATTGTTGTATTTTTAAATTGATCCTATGTACCTGAACCCAAACCCCTTAGAAGTCAATGGTAACCCGAACTTCATAGCTGGGAAATATCTCCCTATCTCAGTCTCTCTCTCTCTGAATTCCTGAACTGTAGTTCCAGGCCATGTTCGGAGTTCAGCACTGATGTCCGGTACGAACCCCAAACTTTACGGTTTGGGTTCGCTCCTCTTTAATCGCCTCCTTTTGGCTTAATGTTCTTGGGGTTACTGTCCTTCATATTGTCTATTTCTATGCTGTGTTAACCTAAGCTGGCGCTGTTTGGGTTATTAGACAAAGAATAATGGCATCATCATACCAGAATCTTTCTGAGAAATGTTATTTTTAGCCAAAAGACACTCGCTTTCCACTGGATCGCTGAGAAAGCTCCCACAATTAATTGGTGGAAAATGTTGGCTTTTACCACAAGTCATATTTCATAATAGAAGGAACCCAGAAAAATTTCACAAGTTCTGGGGTCCTTGGATAGATTGTTTTCCAAGTCTAGACCCTGAGTTCTGCGGCAGTTTAATTTGCTTGTTTTTACATTCTGTTGTGTGTGGATTTTTCTTTTTCTGCTCCTCTCCATTTTCTCTGTTCTCTCATCGCAGTATGAGACAGAAAGTCAGTGTCGATATTCCCTCTGGCATTTTGATTGTGGTTTGCGACTCTGTTTTTCAGTCCAGAAGTCTTATTGCGCCATAGAGAATTAACCATCTATTTGGTACACATTTTTTTATGCTGTAACAATACTATGTATGACTGTCTTTTTTAGTTGTACGTGTTTAGTATTATATTATTACTTTTTCCTGCAACATGTTAAATAAAATGACTAAAAAAATATGGATACGTAGTTTTGTGAGAGTTGATTCAGTATAGTCTGAGTTTTAAACATTGAATCCCATGCTATTTCTGGGATTTTCAGTCATGTGTGCGGTCCTATCAGTGACTGACAGCATCTGTGTATAATTGTTCATAGTGACTGACATCCACCTCTGAATGCACAATTATACACAGAAAGCTGTCAGTCACTCATTGGACCACCCACTGGACCAAATATCCCAAAGAGAGCAGAGGATTAAATGAATGAATCTTTTCTCACAAAACTATTTATCAATCTATTCAGTTCTCCCTGCTCTATAACATGGGGCTTGCAGGTTGGATGCATTATCATGGTGAAAATACTTACTTAGGGTCTGTTATTTCAAGTTGATTTGGCTTCCAAATGTAACAATCGTTTGACCATCCATGTCTTACAATCTGCAGAGCGACAAGGGGGCCATATTAACAATTCACCCTACCACATAACCATGTGGTTGACACTAGAACCACAACTGACTTGTTTGCGATATTTAAAGGAACACTTGCCATAAAGTCACCAGTTGATATAAGTGCAGCTGAGACTTCATATAGGGGGTGTTTTCACATCTGTCAGGCTGGGCTCTGTGACAGGTGTAGGTGTTTTCAATGGGGAGTAAACTCCCGCCAGACACCAAGTAGAAGCCATCAAAAAAAGGATCAGTAGTTGTAATTTGACATGCCCAATCCTTTTCATCTTTGGCGCAAAATCATGAGTCCCCATAAACATTAGATGTTTGGCTGTTCACACTAAAATGCCCAGATTTAGCTGGCATAAGGTGCACAGGGTGGTAGTTATGGGTGAGGGGCTGCTGTGTTTCCACACCATAGCACCCTACAAATAAATAGTGTCCCATTTCCCTTGTGCTGTGAGTATACTGTATAACTCTCACAGTTCGGCCAAAGGCCTCCTCTGTCTTCACAGTTCCAGATCCAGGGACATTCGCACACAAATCAGACAACACCCAGTTCTGCTGAACCAGTCCAACTTTAACTGTTTCAGTTCAATAGATCCAGGAAAAAGATGTGCACACTGTCACTGGGTTGGTGCAGGCATGAACAAAAATAGTCCAAGTATAAGAAAAATCAGCCGCACTCAATTGGTTGAAAGTTCAGCAAACTGTGTAGTTTCTTTATTACATATACAATCAACATCACCAGGTGCTTTTTTAGGAGGTAAATGGGTGGCGGACTATTCAATTCGGGTAACGTTTCGACCCCAGCGGGTCTTTATCAAAACCTCACTTATGCCAAAGAGGTAGAGGAGAGGAGAAAGAGCCGAGTTCCCATAGGGCAGCTCTGGTGGAGTTGTGTGGAAGCGCGTCCGCCTGGTGGGTGATGACATTGAGTGCGGCTGATTTTTCTTATACTCAGTTCAATAGATGACATCATGCAGTACTGGGCACAACCTTCATTGCCGTTACTAAGGTTCCTGGCTCAGTACACGTTCATATTCTCCGTTCTTTCACCCTATTCCTCCACTTATTAGACCCTTCAGCCCCAAGGATTTTCTGATAGGCTTTGCAGTACTCACAGGATATGTCATGTCCCTCTCACGAGTTTCCCCGTCCCTCTTCCATGTTATGGAAGTAATGTCAGCGGTCTTCATAGCCAGTGACTTGAGCCTGAGGTTCCAGACGTTCCTGGAATGTCCACTGGGAGTTCCACATGATCCTATACTGACAGAACGATAGGTACTTCCCATGCCTTCAGCTAACTGGCCTTGAACTTTGCTTTTCTTCTTACTAACACTGAACTATCATTCTATCTCATCTTAATCAGGAAATGCTCCCCTTGTTAACTAACCCTGACCCCTCCCTTAGCTGGGCAGGTCCCAACACATAAAGGTGTTATCCACTACTAGGACAAACCCTTGTTAACCCCTTCATGACTGGGCCCTTTTTCTTTTTGCGTTTCTGTTTTCCATTCCCCTTCTTCCCAGAGCCATAACTTTTCTATTATTTCATCAATATGGCCATGTGAGGGCTTGTTTTTTGCGGGACACTTGTACTTTTGAACAACATCATTGGTTTTACCATATCGTGTACTCAAAAATGGGAAAAAAATTCCAAGTGTGGTAAAATTGCAAAAAAAAAGTGCAATTCCACAACTGCTTTTGTTTTTACCATAATCACCAAATGCTAAAACTGACCTGCCATTATGATTGTCCAGGTCATTACGATTTCATAGACACCAAACATGTCTGGGTTTTTTATTTAAGTGGTGAAAAAAAAATACAAAGTTTGTAAAAAAAACAAATTGTGACATATTCCGAGTCTTGTAGCGTCTCCATTTTTCATGATCTTGGGTTGGGTGAGGGCTTATTTTTTGTGTGCCGAGCTGACATTTTTAGTGATCCCATTTTGGTGTGTATACGATCTTTTGATCGCTCGTTATTGCATTTTAATGCAATGTTGCGGCGACAAAAAAAATGTAATTCTGGGGGTTTTACTTTTTTTTTTGCTACGCTGTCTACTGATTGGATTAATTCTTTTTATAGCTTGATAGATCATGCGATTCTGAATGTAGCGATACCAAATATGTGTATGTTTGATTTTTTTTATTGTTTCATTTTGAAAGGGGTGAAAGGGGGGTGATTTGAACATTTATTTATTTATTTTTATTAATATAATAATAATCTTTATTTTTATATAGTGCCAACAAATTCCGCAGCGCTTTACAGTTTTTGCACACATTATCATTGCTGTCCCTGATGGGGCTCACAATCTAAATTCCCTATCAGTATGTTTTTTTGGAATGTGGGGGGAAACCGGAGTACCAAGAGGAAACCCACTACAAACACGGGGAGAACAAACAAACTCCTTGCAGATGTTGTCCTTGGTATTTTTAAAAACATTTTTTTTTACTTTTTGCATGCTTCAAGAGTCTCCAAGGGAGACCAGAGGACGGCAGTTGTCCAATCGCCACTGCTACACACAGGCGATGATCAGATCACCTGTGTGTAACAGAAATGTTCACTTGCTATGAGCACCAACCACCAGTCAGAGCTCATGGCAATCCAGCCACAGTCCTGGGGCTGTGATGGGTTGGAATGATATGTGATGCCTGACGCACAATCAGCACTGGCGTCACTATCCCCGCCTTTGGAAAAACTGAACATGAATAGGAAGTCCGAGCTGCAGCTGATCCCTGACTTCCTATTCATGTACAGTTTGTCCGAAAGCGGAGACAGTGACGCCAGTGCTGATTGGGCACTGGCGTCATGTGTCACAACACCGCATCACAGACCCGGGGCTGCGAGTGCCAACAGGCTTTATTTATTGGAGCCAAACATTTTGTTTAAGAAGGGGTCATCCTAGTAGTGGAAAATCCATTTAACTGTTCTTAAACCTGTGCATAACTACTTCCTTAATCTATTGTTCCCACCACTGCACTCTTCCAGTCCTATCTTATACAGTGGGTACGGAAAGTATTTGAATTTACCAAATGGCTGCAATGAAACAAAGAGTGATAAATTTAAAGTGGTCTGAATACTTTCCGTGCCTACTGAATCTAAAGCTAAACCCTTATTCTATCTATGCCCTATACCTAATCCTTATCCTTTCCCTGTATCTAATACAGCAGTATATTATATCTTCATCACAAAACAGTTGAGAAATCCACATCACTAAGCACTTATAAAACTGTATTAAATTGTACATAATATATCTATTATTTCATGATACATTAACAATGCACCTTGGTGTCTGTAACATTCTTTGCATAATAAAACACACTTTCCTATACATAAATTATAACCGTTTTCTTATTAAGGGAGAAGTACATGATTATCCCTGTCATACTCTTACACCGGCGTTAAAGCACCACTGCAGTGTTTTCTTTTATTTCAGAGCTGGAGTGGTGCTGCTAATCTAAGTTCAATGCCCTTAGTCTTATATTTACCCGTCACCGTCTTCACCTTCGATCTCTGCGGCTTTGTTCGGTCTCCAGCAGTTTGTGACCTGCCAGATTGCTTTAGTGTTTGCTGGAGCAAACTGGAGGTCACTTTTCAATGTAAGTCTATGAGAGCCTCGTTCTGGCCTTGTTCTGGCTCTCATGGACTTGCATTGAGAGCTTGTGACTGTTACCTTTGACTCCCGGCCAGTCAGAAGTTGCAGTCACAAGAAGGGACCAGAGTGGCACTGATAAAAGTTGAAGTCGGGAGCGGGTAAGTAAAACACTAGGGTCAGGAAGCTAAGATTAGAAACCCCACTCCAATGCTGAAAAAAAAAGCCACTGGAGTGGGGCTTTAAAGGGAACATGACAGCAACACCTTATTGTGACAACAAACAGTAGTGAATTTTTGCTCAACAATGAAAATGCTATCTATATTGTCCCAATCTCCTTCGACAAACTCTCACTTTTATCTATAGGTAAACTAGACTGCAAGTGCACTGAGGGCGTATTGATGTAGCCCATCGGCCCTCTCTCTCGTCCTCCTTGCCTGGTGACCTCTTCCCCCTACTTGAATGGCTGTTATTCGTGACATTGTCTATACTGCTACATAGTTCTGAGTGACAATCCTCTGCAACAATGTTTTCTGCCATGATACTTTCATTATTTAATAACACTCTTGTAGCAAACCTGCATCTTTTGGTGATGAATGCATTTATGTATGATCCCTCATCATGTATCTGCAGAAAAAATGTGGCTACTGAAGCTGGAAAAAATAGATCTGTAAAATTGGAAATTGAGATATATATTGCAGTGGCGTGCCTTCTGTATAGATGGGGATCACAATGATAGGTGATCTGGAAGGAAGGCATGCCAATTGGTAAATGGTATTTCTGTGCTGGGCCCAACCTCTAATATGATATTGGCCTGCAGCCCTGCTGATTGCAGAGAGGGGCATTTTGACCTGTGATTGGCCATGTGTTTGTTGGCTGTTTTTTGGTTTAGCAAAAACTAACTGTTAGGCATAGTGAAGTGGGTGCACCTGCATCTGCAGGAGGACCAGCAGCCACGCTTAGTGATGAGCGAGTGTCCTCGTTACTTGAGATTTCCAAGCATGCTCGAGTGTTCTCCGACTATCTTTGGCACGCTTGTAGATTATGTTTGTGTCCCCGCAGCTGCATGATTTGCGGCTGCTAGACAGCCTGAATACATGTGGGTATTCAGTAACAAACAGGCAATCTCTGCATGTGTTCAGGCTGTCTAGCAGCCGCAAGTCATGCAGCTGCGGGGACACAAACATAATCTACGAGCGCGCCCAAGATACTTGGAGAACACCCGAGCATGCTCGGAAAACTCGAGTAACGAGCACACTCACTCATCACTAGCCACACTCCCTCCACAAATACTTGTCTCAGCTCCACCTCTGCTCTCCCCATTGAAATAGTTCATGCAAAATGTTACTAGAGGTAAAGGTTTTATGACTTTGCAGAATGACTTTCTGCTGCACAGTTACTACAAGATGTGAATGCAGGGGCACAGCTAGGCTCTTCTTCAGAGAGCACATCTGACAATGATTGACATTGTTGCCCTATTAGGCCTCATGCACAGGTTCAGTATTTGGTGAGTTTTTTTTAGTTTTTAGCTCAGTATTTCTAAGTCAAAACCAGCAAATGTATTGTGGAGAGAGCTCAGCTCCTGGCAATCATGTATTAAAATTTGTGTCAATGGGTTAATGCAGATCTGTCATCAGATTTCACAATACAAGCTACATACATCATTAAATGGCTCTCTAAAACCTGAAAAGGCGAGTATGCTTACTTTGAAAATCCATATCAGAATGGCTGTATAATCCTGATATTTTGTTTAGCATTTTATGAATCCTGCTATACAATAAAAGTTCATGAGTCCCAAGTGTATTCAGTCTCTGCCCATCCAGCCTGACTGACAGCTGTGGCTTGTACTGAGCAGTGTGAGATCTCAGGCACAGGAAGGAGGGATACTGACGAGTAGTCAATCAGCCCAGGTCGGCAGAGACTAGGTGGGCAGAAACTTTCAGAATGAATTATACAGTCAGTCTGATATGGATTTTCAAAGTACAGTAAATTAACCGGCTTCATCAGGTCTAACAGATCTACTTAATAATCTATCCAGTTTTTATTTTGAAAACTGGTGACAGATCTGCTTTGATTATATAATAGCTAGCTATTGAACCCATTCTATGCCTGGGTGGCGAGCATTTTTATTGGTACATGTACACATTGACTTCAATAAAATAGCACTTAAGATCGCAGTATGCTCGTTTGCTGACTCTGGCACCATTTTATTGAAGTAATGTACTACAACGTCAACATAGCAGTGCACATGCGCCGGCCATAGGGGTAATGGCGATGGTTGGCACGTGCGACTTGCTATGTTGATGTAGTAGAATTTTTCAATATAATGCCGCCGAAGTCAGCGAGTACACATACCATGCTGTCCGGTGCCATTTTTGTGAAGACACTGTGTTTTCAATAACATGTCGCTGTAGTGCAGTATGTGCATGCGCTGACTCTGGCGCCACTCTGCGCAGGCACTGATCAACCCGGCTTCGGACAGAAAGATGCATCCACCATTATATATAAGATTCCTTTCAATTTACATCTGAATAGAGCAACAAAAACCCCACCAAAACCATGCCTAAAAAAAGTGTCGCACTACCTCATTACTTCTTGTGAGAGGAAAACCTAATTTATTTATTCTTTTCTTCATGTATCAAGATACTTGTTTATTGTGATTTTTAAAGAATTTTACCTTAATTTTAGATTTAGTAATTTCCTACTTAGCAGAATTTTCATGCCTGTAAAATATTTTGTTTGTGCTTGAAAGAAGGTACGGTAAATTCTCTTCCCCTGTGAGGGTTATAATTATCTCATTGGAATTTTAATAACATGATGGTATGTTTGAGTTGACATGGAATTTTCCTGAAATGATTTTGTACAGCACTAGCCTTAATGTAAGTATCACACACCAAGGATGGTACATGGAGTTACAGATTGGAGCCATTGTGATGACTATAAGGAATTGTAAAACAAGAAATTTCCTCTATGCGGCTTTATAATGGGAACTGCTCCTTTATATTATGTGCGTTCTGATATCAGTTTTTAGTGTGTTTGTCATCTATACGCACAACCATTTTAGGTCTGGGCTAGTGATGAGCGAACCTGCTCAGGGACAACATCTGTAAGAAGTTTGTTCTTGACACTTTTGTGTAGGGTTTCTCTCACACTCCAAATACATACTAATAGGAAAATTAGGTTGTTGTCAGGGAGAGACTTGGTGAGCGAGAGCTAAACCCCGGGCTCCTGCAATTTCCCTAAGACTAGGGAAATCCTGACTGACCCTCTACCTGAAGTTTACACTGATGGTGTGCATGTTCAGGCCTCGAACCTCACCCTAACTCCTGAGCTCAGCCCTAGGCTGAAACCTTCACCCACCACCCAGTGAAGAGGTAATACTTAAATACCCACAGTTAGCACAGACTAGGATAAAGGAAAATATACACCACACCGCAGACACTCAGGAATACACTATAAATGTGCAGGGGAAAATAAACACAAATATAGGAAGGAGTAAATAAGACGAAGGAATATACACCACCAGCAACGAATCTCCAACCACCAGCTCTCCACTCCAGACCGAGATAACAACGCAAGACAGAAGCTATAATCGGCGACGCCCAATGATCAGGAGAACTATTTAAAGGCCATGGAAATGGCCCAGCTTCCAATCCGAGGATCAGGTAAATTAACCCCGGAACAGCTAGACAAAATCTAGCAGACGTGTTGTGAACTCTGTTTTCGGGCTCCCTCTTGTTGTCACTGGTGGTATGGTGTGACTTTTGCTTTGGGCTCCCCCTGGTGTCTTTGTTTGTTATCCTGCTGGTCTCTGGCTATCAGCTGGTTCGTTATCCTCTGGGAGGTTCCTATATAGCTCTGTTTTACTTTCACTTGTTGCCGGCTGTCGATGTAATCAGTGCTACTCAGATTCCTTCTGACTACCTTGCTCCCAGTCCATCCAGGATAAGCTAAGTTTTGTTTGCTCATTTTTTGATCAGCAGTGTTTATCATGTTTTCTGTTCCAGCTTGCTAAAATGTAATTCCCTCGCTTGCTGGTTGCTCTAGTGGGCTGAGCTTCTCCCCACACACCGTTAGTTGGTGTGTGGGTTCTTGAAATCTCAGGATGGATATTTTGTAAGGGTTTTTTATTGATCGCATAGACCCCTGCTCTATTTTCTGCTTTCTAGTACTAGTGGGCCTCTTTTGCTGAATCTGATTTCATCCCTATGTATGTGCCTTCTTCTTACTTCACAGTTAATATTTGTTGGGGGCTTCTATATCTTTGGGGATTATTTCTCTGGAGGCAAGCGAGGTCTTTCTTTCTCTTTAGGGGTAGCTAGTTCCTCAGGCTGGCTCGACACGTCTAAGAATCTTTTAGGCACGTTCACCGGCTACCTCTAGTTGTGTTGCATAGGTTCAGATTTGCAATCAGTCCAGTTACCATCTCCCTAGAGCTTGTCCTTAGTTTATTCACTTGCTGGTCTATTCGTGATCCTCAGCCACTAAGGATCATAACACAGACGCCAATGAGTAAATAGTGGTCAAAAGCGGAATTACCGCTGTCTGTCGGACGACCTGGTCTGAACAGCGTCCGACATGACAGTACCCCGCCTTCTACGAGGGACCCCTGGGCCCTCACGGCTTATAGGACCCGGCTTGTCTGAATGGCGATGATGAAAAAACCTGACCAGCCGATCCGCATGAATGTCTGAGGCTGGTACCCAGGACCTCTCCTCAGGCCCATAACCACGCCAGTGTACCAAGTACTGTAAAGTGCGACGCACTACACGAGAGTCAACCACCTTGGAGACTTCAAACTCCAAATTACCATCCACCAAGACTGGAGGTGGCATAGGCGCCGCGTCCACAGAACCCACCACCTTCTTTAGAAGAGACCTGTGGAACACGTTGTGTATCTTATACACCGTAGGGAGCTCCAATCGGTACGCAACTGGGTTAATGACGGCGGTGACCCTAAATGGACCAATAAACCGTGGACCCAATTTAAGGGACGGTATCTTGAGTCTTATGTTTTTTGTGGATAACCACACCCAGTCATCCACACTCAGGTCCGGACCTGGCACACGCCTACTGTCAGCCACACGTTTGTACCTAGCACCCACACTCAACAGGCGCTGTTTAACTCTCCTCCAGACTGATGACAATTGTGTTCCTAACTGGTCCTCCTCCGGAACGCCGGAAGAGCCCCTCTGACTCAAGGTACAAAATTGAGGATGTAGCCCGTAAACACAAAAAAACGGAGACTCCCCAGACGACTCCTGGTGGTGATTATTGATGGCAAACTCAGCCAAAGGAAGAAAGGTAGACCACTCCTCCTGGTTATCAGAGACAAAGCAGCGTAAGTACTGTTCCAAATTTTGGTTCATACGCTCAGTCTGACCATTTGACTGAGGATGAAACGCCGAAGAATGAGATAACTTGATTCCCAGCCGTGAGCAAAACGCTCTCCAAAATTTTGCCACAAACTGAGACCCCCTATCAGACACGATGTCAGACGGAACCCCATGAAGTCTGACCACCTCCTGCACAAATACCTGAGCCAGAGTCTTAGCGTTAGGCAATGCAGGCAAAGACGCAAAGTGCGACATTTTAGAAAAACGATCAACAATCACCAATATGACCGTGTTTCCAGCTGATGAGGGCAAATCAGTGATGAAATCCATGGAGATTTCCGTCCATGGCTTACTAGGTACCTCAAGAGGAAGTAGTGGGCCAACAGGACGGGAGTGGGGCGTCTTAGCCCTAGCGCACGTGGTACAAGCTGACACGTATGACACCACGTCCTGTCGGATCTTGGGCCACCAAAACTGACGTGACACCAACTCCAAGGTACCTCTAACCCCTGGGTGACCAGCCAGGACGACATCATGATGCTCCACCAAAACCTTTAGGTGGAGATGAAGCGGAACAAAAGATTTGTTGACGGGAAGCTCAGATGGTACCTCCTCCTGAGCCTCGGCAATCTCAGCCTCAACCTCGGTAGTGAGAGCCGAAACCACAACACCCTTTTGGAGGATGGGTACTGGATCCTCCCGAGGTTCTCCCCCCAGGAAACACCTGGACAGAGCATCCGCCTTAGTGTTTTTAGACCCCGGTCTGTAAGTGACCACAAAATTGAACCACGTGAAAAACAATGCCCAGCGAGCCTGCCTGGGGGACAGACGCTTGGCTGACTCCAAATACAGCAGATTCTTATGATCGGTAATAACAGTTACCTGATGGACCGACCCCTCCAAGTAGTGTCGCCATTCCTCAAAGGCCAACTTATTTGCCAACAACTCCCTGTTGCCGATATCGTAGTTATGTTCGGCGGACGACAGTTTCTTGGAGAAATAGGCGCACGGACGTAAACCACTCAAAGATGAGCCTTGAGATAGTACCGCCCCCACATCAACCTCAGACGTATCGACTTCCACAACAAATGGTTTAGACACGTCTGGCTGCACAAGAATGGGGGCTGAAACAAAACTGTTCTTAAGAAATTCAAATGCGCGCACAGCAGCCTCAGGCCAAACAGAAAAATTGGTACCCTTTTTAGTCATGTCAGTTAGCGGTTTAGCAATGATGGAAAAATCCTTGATAAATTTCCTATAGTAGTTAGAAAACCCAAGGAACTGCTGAAGTGCTTTCAGGTTATCAGGACGTTCCCAATTCAGCACCGCCGGCAACTTAGAGGCGTCCATTTTAAAACCAGAAGCAGACACAATATAACCCAAGAAAGGCAACTCTTGAATAGAAAATACACATTTCTCAAGTTTAGCATACAGCTTATTCTCTCTGAGAAGCTGTAACACCTGCCTGACATGATCTTAATGCGCCTCACGGTTGCAAGAATATATGAGAATGTCATCTAGGTACACGATAATGAATTTCCCCAAAACATGCGAGAACACATCATTGATGAAATGTTGGAACACTGCAGGTGCGTTAGTCAACCCAAACGGCATCACCAAATTTTCAAAATGACCCTCAGGGGTATTAAAAGCCGTCTTCCACTCATCACCTTGACGGACTCTTATGAGGTTGTACGCCCCCCTGAGGTCAAGCTTGGTGAACCAATTAGCACCTGCCACCTGGTTGAACAAATCTGGTATCAGAGGCATAGGGTATGGATCACGAACCGCAATCTGGTTCAACTCCCTGAAATCCAAACACGGGCGTAATCCGCCATCTTTCCTCTTCACAAAGAAGAACCCTGCTGCCACCGGCGAGGATGACGGCCTGATGTGCCCTTTGCTCAAGCTTTCCGCAATGTAATCTTTTAACGCTTGTCTCTCCGGACCGGAGATGTTAAACATCCTTGCTTTAGGTAATTTGGCCCCTGGTTTAAACCTGATAGAACAGTCATAAGGACGATGTGGCGGCAACTCTGAACAACCCTTCTCAGAGAACACATCCACAAAATCCTGAAGTGACTCCGGAACGCTTGAAGTCACCGCAGCCACACATGTGGCCAGGCAATTCTCCTGGCAGAACTCGCTCCACCGAATTATGTCCTGAGTTTTCCAGTCAATTACGGGGTTGTGCATAGACAACCAAGGAAAACCCAAAACCACCTGAGCAGGAAGATTCCTGAGCACCTTACATGTAACCCGCTCAGAATGTAGAACTCCAATGTGGAGTTTCACCTCAGCCACAAATTCAGTAATCTCCCCCTGAGAGAGAGGAGCAGCATTGATGGTGACCACGCGGATAGGATGAGACAGTTTTTCAATCCTAAAACCTGCTGTGCGCGCAAACCCCTCATCAATGAGATTTGTGGCTGAACCACTATCCACAAAAACAGTAATTGGCAGCTCACTGCCAGCAACAAAAACCTTAGCAGGGAGCATGCACTGAGAAACCACCATGGAGGATATACATAAGCTCAGACTGGTCTCCTCCACACCCTCTGAGCTCAGAAGTTTTCCGCCGTTGCGTTTTTCTTAGGCATCAGAGGACAGATGTTAATAAAATGACCAGTTTTACCACAGTAAAAACAGGCTCCCTGCTTCCTGAGCTCAGGGGCTCGATGCTTGACATGTGACACCCCTGCGATTTGCATAGGCTCCGTGGGCTCACCTGCAGCAACCTCACGTGAACCTAAACCCTTTCCCATAGGCGGTGTCTCATGCTCCCCCTGACGCAAACGGCGATCAATGCGGACAACCAGATTCATAGCGGAATCTAGAGAAGTAGGAGTCTCATACATCAGAAGGGCTTTTTTAACCCTTCCAGAAATCCCATGTATAAACTGACTCCGCAATGCTGCATCATTCCATTGGGTATCGATCGCCCAGCGATGAAATTCAGAACAGTAATCCTCTGCAACTCGCTCCCCCTGGCGAATAGAGCGTATCTTAGATTCTGCCAGAGCCATTCTGTCAGGTTCACCGTAGATTTTCCCAAGAGAAGAAAAAAAACTCTCCACAGAGACAAATGCCGCAGAATCAGATGGCAAAGAAAACGTCCATGCTTGGGGATCCCCACTTAACAATGACAACACCAGGCCCACACGCTGAGCCTCATTACCCGAAGATATCGGGCGCATATAGAAATATAGTTTGCAAGCTTCATGAAAAGAAACAAATTTACTGCATTCCCCAGCAAATTTTTCAGGCAACGTAAATTTAGGCTCAGTAACTCTTCCTGTTGCTCCAGCTTGCACATTGGACACTGCTAGTCCCTGTTGCTGCACTGCCCCCCTCAACTCAGTGACCTGTAGGGACAGTGCCTCCAACTGGCGGGTTATGGAAGTCATGGGATCCATGACAAAACAAAAAAAAAGAAATCCCTTTTTTTTTTTTTTTGTTGGGCCGATTATAATGTCAGGGAGAGACTTGGTGAGCGAGAGCTAAACCCCGGGCTCCTGCAATTTCCCTAAGACTAGGGAAATCCTGACTGACCCTCTACCTGAAGTTTACACTGATGGTGTGCATGTTCAGGCCTCGAACCTCACCCTAACTCCTGAGCTCAGCCCTAGGCTGAAACCTCCACCCACCACCCAGTGAAGAGGTAATACTTAAATACCCACAGTTAGCACAGACTAGGATAAAGGAAAATATACACCACGCCGCAGACACTCAGGAATACACTATAAATGTGCAGGGGAAAATAAACACAAATATAGGAAGGAGTAAATAAGACGAAGGAATATATACCACCAGCAACAAATCTCCAACCACCAGCTCTCCACTCCAGACTGAGATAACAACGCAAGACAGAAGCTATAATCGGCGACGCCCAATGATCAGGAGAACTATTTAAAGGCCATGGAAATGGCCCAGCTTCCAATCCGAGGATCAGGTAAATTAACCCCGGAACAGCTAGACAAAATCTAGCAGACGCCAATGAGTAAATAGTGGTCAAAAGCAGAATTACCGCTGTCTGTCGGACGACCTGGTCTGAACAGCGTCCGACATGACAGTTGTGTGATTCAATGGGGACAGTGATGATGGTGCCTGTAAAGCTTTGTGGAATTAATGGTGGCATATAAGGATTCACTCACACCACCGTATTTTCTGTCCGAATGCGATCTGACAATATATCAAACTGTACTCAGACCAATGTTATTGTAGTATGGCTGAGTTTGATTTGATATTCGGATCGCACTCGGCCATGCAAGTCAAGGAGTTTGTGGAAAAAATTGGTCTGCACTCAGATGAGTGCAGTCCGATTTCCAAACACTGACACAATGGAAAGATGGAGAATTTTTGTTCTCCATCTTCTCTTCACAGCATGCTCCGAATCAATCAATAGAACCAGATTACTCTATGCTGACACTGATCAAACTCCAATCAGAGTGTCATTAGCATTTTTGACTCGATTTTCTCAGATGAGAGACTTTATGGTTGTGGGACCCGGCCCTAAGCAAGTAAGATTAAGATGGCTTATTCTGACTGTACGTCTGTCTATTCCAGGTTTTTCATCAGAACGGGGCCATTAACTATACAGTGGGTACGGAAAGTATTCAGACCCCTTTAAATTTTTCACTCTTTGTTTCATTGCAGCCCTTTGGTAAATTCAAAAAAGTTCATTTTCTTCAGATTAATGTACACTCTGCACCCCATCTTGACTGAAAAAAACAGAAATTTAACAATTTTTGCAAATTTATTAAAAAAAACCCTGAAATATCACATGGTCATAAGTATTCAGACCCTTTGCTCAGACACTTATATGTAAGTCACATGCTGTCCATTTCCTTGTGATCCTCCTTGAGATGGTTCTACTCCTTTATTGTAGTCCAGCTGTGTTAAATTACACTGATAGGACTTGATTTGGAAAGGCACACACCTGTCTACATAAGACCTCACAGCTCACAGTGCATGTCAGACCAATTGAGAATCATGAGGTCAAAGGAACTGGCCAAGTAGCTCAGACATAGAATTATGGCAATTAAATAAGTAAGGCAGTACACTGCCTTCTGACATTAGCCTTCTGACTGAGCACTCCACCTCTTAGCCACTGGTGTATTAATCGCAGCAGGACCATTACCCCTCCACAGAGAGAGAGATTATAGTCTAAGAAGAGGATTCACAGTAGGTTCCTATTCAAATGAAAATGTTTATTCTCTGCGAGGAAAGGAATGTCTAGGTCCTGGTATATGAGAGATGCCTTAATGTGGCTACCAGGTACACATGAATTGGCCAATTTATGCGCTAAACGCTTTCATTCTTTCATATTTCTAATGCAGTAATGCAGTTCAATTTTCATGTTTCATGTTTGCATGTGTTTGGCGCCGCAGTGTGCTGCCTTATTTATTTAACTGTATACGAGTTGGTGACTCTAGGTTCAGCACCTGTTCACACTTAGTCTATGTTTGGATGTGACAGTCAGTTTTTTGAAAATAGAATTGTGGCAAGGCACAGATCTGGCCAAGGTTACAACAGAATTTCTGCAGCACTCAAGGTTCCTAAGAGCACAGTGGCCTTCATAATCCTTAAATGGAAGAAGTTTGGGACCACCAGTTGTCTTCCTAGACCTGGATGTCCAGCGAAACTGAGCAATCGAGGGAGAAGAGCCTTGGTGAGAGAGGTAAAGAAGAACCCTAAGATCACTGTTGCTGAGCTCCAGAGATGCAGTAGGAAGATGGGAAAAATTTCCATAAAGTCAACTATCATTGCAGCCCTCCACCAGTCAGGCCTTTATGGCAGAGTGGCCCAGCGGAATCCTCTGTTCAGTGCAAGACATATGAAAGCCTGCATAGAGTTTGCTCAAAAACACATGAAGGACTCCCAAGCTATGAGAAATAAGATTCTCTGGTCTGATGAGACAAAGATAGACCTTTTTAGTGATAATTCTAAGCGGTATGTATGGAGAAAACCAGGCACTGCTCAACACCTGTCCAATACAATCCCAACAGTGAAACATGGTGGTGGCAGCATCATGCTGTGAGGGTATTTTTCAGCTGCAGGGAAAGGACAACTGGTTGTTGTTGAAGGAAACATGAATGCGGCCAAGTACAGAGATATCCTGGATGAAAACCTTTTCCAGAGTGCTCTGGACCTCAGACTTGGCCAAAGATTCACCTTCCAACAAGACAATGACCCTAAGCACACAGCTAAAATAACAAAGGAGTGGCTTCAGAACAACTCTGTGACCATTCTAGACTGTCCCAGCCATAGCCCTGTCCTAAACCCAATTGAGCTTCTCTGGAGAGACCTGGAAATGGCTGTTCACCAACGTTCACCATCCAACCTGACAGAACTGGAGAGGATCTGCAAGGAAGAATGGCAGAGGATCCCCAAATCCAGGTGTGAAAAACTTGTTGCATCATTCCCAAGGAGACTCATGGCTGTACTAGCTCAAAAGCGTGCTTCTACTCAATACTGAGCAAAGGGTCTGAATACTTATGACCATGTCATATTTCAGCTTTTCTTTTTTATTAAATTTGCAAAAATTACATTTCTGCTTTTTTTCAGTCAAGGTGAGGTGCAGAGTCTACATTAATGAGAAAAAAATGAAATATTTTGAATTGATCAAGTGGCTGCAATGAAACAAAGAGTGAAAAATTTAAAGAGGTCTGAATACTTTCCGTCACCACTGTATATAACTTTGCAGATGCTGATTATATGGACTGAATACAGATAGGAAAATAAGAACTAAGAGCTTTACTGTAGTTTACCTGTACATCTTCCTTCTTATTCAGTTTGAGCCTTAACACTTTGCTTGTCCCAGGAAAAACCACAAGAAGATATCTGGTAACTAATTCTCTGAATAATGTGGGTGGATCTGAGGCAGAGAAACATATTGAACGGAGTAGAAGATATAGAACTTTTCTTGCTCATGGACAGTGATCAGTAATGCATTTAAGTGCTGTAATACCTGGTGCAACCCATGGACAAGAGTGGAGCTGTTTCTGGAAAGAAAAGAATCCTGGAAAACTGCTATCATGGGATTCCTAGATTAATCTATCACATTACTATCAGACTACTAAGAGCCCAGGAGACTTGCACTGAAAGCACAGGGATCAGTTGTGCCATCTTTTTTTCTCCAAATTATTTATGATTAAGAAACGGGGAACTGGGCATGACTCCCAGATAAGTGAACAGCTTTACAACTATGCAGGGTTGTTTCTGCTTGTATAGGAGGCTACTATCATAGTTATATACACATGTTATATAAGCCACTTTAAGGGAACCTGACAGTAGATTAATGCTGCAGGAACGACGGGCAGCATGGATCAGACACTGGCTGCACTATTGCAATTATGTATGTGTTACTCTGAAATACTGCAGCATTTCTGAGCCAACATACTTTTACCATTCATCCCAGATGACTAGCCCAAGAGGTGAGTCACTGCTGGCTTCTGCCCACCCTCTGTGTGTGTTTAAGGGGAGACCTGTCAGTCTAAGAGAACGGTGCACCATGAATCGGCCTCTTGGACTTGTCATCGTAGACACAAAGTCCCGATCATCTTTAAAAGGTATGTTTTCTGTAAAACACCTTAATGTTTCAGAGTAAAACCACCTACAAGACTACCATAATGCAGCCAGTAATGGATGCATTTTGCCCATAGATTGTGCAGCATGAATCTACTGTCAGGTTCCCTTTACCGTCTCTGCAGTTTTCTACCATGTTCTTTATCTGGAATCTCAGCCGAATACAATATGGATATACTTCATAGAAAAGTAAAACTCAGGGATTTCAAGGGATTTTATTTTTAAATTGTTGGTACAAATCTTTTATCCTTGTCACTGTATATCTCTTTTTCTCAAAGTATCCTGAAAACTACTGCTCATGGGGATAATCTATGCTAACAAAATGATTGTTTCTGAAAATCTGTTCCATTTTTCAGAAAATGTATTGGACACACTAAAACACTAAACTGCTTTTGTGATTCCACCTACAGCAAGATGTAAACTGCAAAGAATCCTTTGTGTTAGGAATGTAATAAACACAAGAGTGATAATTCCAATTGTACCGTGTACTGTATGCCGTCCATCACTTATCTGCCTGTCAGGTGGCATCACAGCTCCTCAGTCCATTACTTGGAGGTCTCTGTGCATTTCTACATCCATGTGTGTGTTACCATCAGATTTTTTTCCTCAGAAGTCATCCCAGTTAGTTTCACTTTTTTTTATTGAAGAACTAAAATAAACAAACTTTTTGATGATATTCTAATTTTGTGAGAAACACCTGTATATGTTATACATACTCCCAGCCCATACACTTGTATGAAGGGAAGCCGCGCCCTCTAGTCGGCTATGCCCACCAGACAGCCGCATCACTCACTAAAAATGTATGTAGAGAGGTCACACCCACTAGATGGGCCCTGGATAGGAGTATGTATAACACATACATACCCTCCGGTCCCGGGTCAGAAAACGGCAAATCCCCACAGCAGTCACATAGAGTCTGCAGGGTGGCTGCAGACTTATTTATTTGGACTGTACGACCTCTTTAAAGGAGTTGCCCGCTACTTGGACAACCTATTTTCAATCACTGTGTTGCCACCATGTAAAACAATAACATCCAATGCTCACCTCCGGTGCTGGCACTGTTCCAGCGGTGTTGGTACTGGGAGCCGATGCTGCTGCTCTCTCACTTCCTCCTTATGTCATATTTGTCCGAAGGAGGGGAAGTGAAGTGGCTTCTGATTGGCTGCAGGGCTCACATGGCATAACAATGTCACGCGAGCCCCTTAGCCCCTTAACGACCGCCGATACGCCTTTTAACGGCCGCCGCTAAGGGTACTTAAACCACAGTGCCGTTAATTAATGGCGCTGTGGAAAAAGTGAATAGCGCCCCCCAGAGTCGGATTTTCTCTGGGGTCTCGGTTGCCAAGGGTAGCCGAGACCCCAGAGAACATGATTCGGGGGGCTTTTACCGACCCCCGAGTTGCGATCGCCGGTAATTAACCTATTACTGGCGGTCACAAAAAAAAAAAAAAAATACACGATTTGCCATATAATTTCTCTGTCCTCCGATGTGATCGCACATCGGAGGACAGAGAAATAGGGTCCCCGAATGCCTCCAATAGCCCCCCAATACTCACCTATCTCCCCCGGTGCTCCTCGTGGCTCCCGATGGGCACCGCCATCTTTTTTCCAGGGAAAAAATGGCGGGCGCATGCGCAGTGCGCCCGCCGCCCAGCACCCGGAAGATCTTTGGGGTCTCGGCTGCCGGGGGTAGCCGAGACCCCAAAGAACATGATCGGGGTCGGTTTTTACCGACCCCTGTTTTGCGATCGCCGGTAATTAACTGTTTACCGGCGACCGCAAAAAAAAAAAAAAAAAAAGCGATCTGTAATTCTCTGTCCTCTGATGTGATCGCACATCAGAGGACAGAGAAATAGGGGGATTCGGGGACCCTATCATACTCACCCGGTGTCCCTGGGTCCTCCTGCGTCTCCTCCTGCTGGCCGGCTTCTTCCTCGGGAAAGAAAATGGCGGGCGCATGCGCAGTGTGCCTGCCATCTGCTGCCATCTGCCGGCCGGCAGGAGAGACGAGTTGGGGCTAAAATTAGGGTTAGGGCTAGGGTTAGGGCTAGGGTTAGGGCTAGGGTTAGGGTTAGGGCTAGGGTTAGGGTTAGGGCTAGGGTTAGGGTTAGGGCTAGGGTTAGGGCTAGGGTTGGGGCTAAATTTAGGGTTAGGGTTAGGCTACTTTCACACTAGCGTTTTTTGGCTTCCGTCGCAATGCGTCGTTGGAGAAAAAACGCATCCTGCAAAAGTGTTTGCAGGATGCGTTTTTTTCTCCATTGACTTGCATTAGCGACACATTGCGACGGATTGCCACATATCGCATCCGTTGTGCGACGGATGCGTCGTGCTTTGGCGGACCGTCGGCACAAAAAAACGCTACATGTAACTTTTTTTGTGCGACGTGTCCGCCATTTCCGACCGCGCATGCGCGGCCGGAACTTCGCCCCCGCCTCCCCGCACCTCACAATGGGGCAGCGGATGCGTTGAAAAAACAGCATCCTCTGCACCCGTTGTGCGGCGCTTACAACGCTAGCGTCGGTACGTCGGCCCGACACACTGCGATGGGCCGAGTACGACGCTAGTGTGAAAGTAGCCTTAGGCTTCTTTCAGACTTGCGTCGGTACGGGGCGGTCGCAATGCGTCAGCCCGACGTACCGACGCACGTTGTGAAAATTGTGCACAACGTGGGCAGTGGATGCAGTTTTTCAACGCATCCGCTGCCCAGTCTATGTCCTGGGGAGGAGGGGGCAGAGTTACGGACACGCATGCGCGGAAATGGCGGACGCGACGTACAAAAAAAAAGGTTACATTGAACTTTTTTTGTGACGACGGTCAGCCAAAACACAACGGATCCAGTGCACGATGGACGCGACGTGTGGCCATCCGTCGGTAATACAAGTCTATGGGCAAAAAAGGCATCCTGTGGGCACATTTGCAGGATCCGTTTTTTGTCCAAAATGACAGATTGTGACGGATGCCACACGACGCAAGTGTGAAAGTAGCCTTAGGGTTAGGGTTGGGGCTAAAGTTAGGGCTAGGGTTAGGGTTAAATTTAGGGTTAGGATTGGGGCTAAAGTTAGGGTTAGGGCTAGGGTTGGGGCTAAAATTAGGGTTAGGGTTGGGGCTAAAGATATGGTTAGGGTTGGGCTAAAGTTAGGGATAGAGTTGGGATTAGGGTTAGGGTTTGGATTAGGGTTGGTATTAGGGTTACGGTTGGGATTAGGGTTACGTTTGGGATTAGGGTTGGGATTAGGGTTAGGGTTGGGATTAGGGTTAAGGTTAGGGTTGGGATTAGGGTTAGGGGTGTATTGGGATTAGGGTTAGGTTTGAGGTTAGGGTTGAGATTAGGGTTAGGGGTGTGTTGGATTTTGGGTTTTGATTAGGGTTATGGTTAGGGTTGAGATTAGGGTTGTTTTGGGGTTAGGGTTGTGATTATCGTTAGGGTTGTGATTAGGATTATGGATCGGGTTGAGATTAGGGTTAGGGGTGTGTTGGAGTTAGGGTTGGAGTTAGAATTGGGGGGTTTCCAATGTTTAGGTACATCAGGGGGTCTCCAAACACGACAGCCAATTTTGCGCTAAAAAAGTCAAATGGTGCTCCCTCCCTTCTGAGCTCTGCCGTGCGCCCAAACAGTGGTTTACCCCCACATATGGGGCATCAGCGTACTCGGGATAAATTGGACAACAACTTTTAGGGTCCAATTTCTCCTGTTACCCTTGTGAAAATAAAAACTTGGGGGCTAAAAATCTTTTTTGTGGGAAAAAAAATATTTTTTTATTTTCACTACTCTGCATTATAAACTTCTGTGAAGCACTTGAGCATTCAAAGTTCTCACCACATATCTAGATAAGTTCCTTAGGGGGTCTAGTTTCCAAAATGGGGTCACTTGTGGGGGGTTTCTACTGTTTAGGTACATCAGTGGCTCTGCAAACGCAACATAACGCCCGCAGACCATTCTATCAAAGCCTGCATTCCAAAATGCCGCTCCTTCCCTTCCGAGCTCTGCCGTGCGCCCAAACAGTGGTTTACCCCCACATATTGGGTACCAGCATACTCAGGACAAATTGGACAACAACTTTTGGGGTCCAATTTCTCTTGTTACCCTTGTGAAAATAAAAATTTGGGGGCTAAAAAATCTTTTTTGTGGGAAAAAAATATATTTTTTATTTTCACTACTCTGCATTATAAACGTCTGTGAAGCACTTGGGCATTCAAAGTTCTCACCACATATCTAGATAAGTTCCTTGGGGGGTCTATTTTCCAAAATACGGTCACTTGTTGGGGGTTTCTACTGTTTAGGTACATTAGGGGTCTGCAAACGCAACATAACGCCAGCAGACAATTCTATCAAAGTCTGCATTCCAAAACGGTGCTCCTTCCCTTCCGAGCTCAGCCATGCGCCCAAACAGTGGTTTACCCCCACATATGGGGTACCAGCATACTCAGGACAAATTGGACAACAACTTTTGGGGTCCAATTTCTCTTGTTACCCTTGTGAAAATAAAAACTTGGGGGCTAAAAAAATCTTTTTTGTTAAAAAAAAAATATTTTTTATTTTCACGACTCTGCATTATAAACTTCTGTGATGCACTTGGGCATTCAAAGTTCTCACTACACATCTAGATAAGTTCCATGGGGGGTCTAGTTTCCAAAATGGGGTCACTTTTGGGGGGTTTCTACTGTTTAGGCACATCAGGTGCTCTCCAAACGCGACATGGCGTCCGATCTCAATTCCAGTCAATTTTGCATTGAAAAGTCAAATGGCGCTCCTTTGCTTCCGAGCTCAGCCATGCGCCCAAACAGTGGTTTACCCCCACATATGGGCTGTCGGCGTACTCAGGACAAATTGTACAACAACTTCTGGGGTCCATTTTCTCCTGTTACCCTTGGTAAAATAAAAATTTGGAGGCAAAAAGATCATTTTTGTAGAAAAAATGCAATTTATTTATTTTCACGGCTCTACGTTATAAACTTCTGTGAAGCACCTGGGGGTTTAAAGTGCTCACCACACATATAGATAAGTTCCTTAAGGGGTCTAGTTTCCAAAATGGTGTCATTTGTGGGGGGTTTCCACTGTTTAGGCACATCAGGGGCTCTCCAAACGTGAAATGGCATCCGAGCTCAATTCCAGCCAATTCTACATTGAAAAAGTAAAACAACACTCCTTCTCTTCCAAGCTCTGCGGTGCGCCCAAACAGTGGTTTACCCCCACATATGGGGTATCGACGTACTCAGGAGAAATTGCACAACAACTTTTGTGGTCTAATTTCTCCTGTTACCCTTGTGAAAATAAGAATTTGTGGGCAAAAAAAATCATTTTTGTGAAAACAAATGCGATTTTTTATTTTCACGGCTCTACGTTATAAACTTCTGTGAAGCACTTGAGGGTTCAAAGTGCTCACCACACATCTAGATAAGTTCCTTAAGGGGTCTAGTTTCCAAAATGGTGTCACTTGTGGGGGGTTTCCACTGTTTAGGCACATTACGGGCTCTCCAAACGCGACATGGCGTCCGATCTCAATTCCAGCCAATTCTGCATTGAAACAGTCAAACGGCGCTCCTTCACTTCCAAGCTCTGCGGTGCGCCCAAACAGTGGTTTACGTCCACATATGGGGTATCGGCGTACTCAGGAGAAATTGCACAACAAAATTTGTGGTTAAATTTCTGTTTTTACACTTGTGAAAATTAAAAAAAATGGTTCTGAAGTAAAATGTTTGCAAAAAAAAGTTAAATGTTCATTTTTTTCTTCCACATTGTTTCAGTTCCTGTGAAGTACGTAAAGGGTTAATAAACTTCTTGAATGTGGTTTTGAGCAGCTTGAGGGGTGCAGTTTTTAGAATGGTGTCACACTTGGTTATTTTCTATCATATAGACCCCTCAAAATGACTTCAAAGGTGATGTGGTCCCTAAAAAAAACATGGTGTTGTAAAAATGAGAAATTGCTGGTCAACTTTTAACCCTTATAACTCCCTAACAAAAAAAAATGTTGGTTCCAAAATTGTGCTGATGTAAAGTGGACATGTGGGAAATGTTATTTATTAACTATTTTTCGTGACATATCTCTCTGATTTAAAGGCATAAAAATACAAAGTTTGAAAATTGCAAAATTTTAAAAATTTTCGCCATATTTCCGTTTTTTTCATAAATAATCGCAATATCGAAGAAATGTTACCACTAACTTGAAGTACAATATGTCACGAAAAAACAGTCTCAGAATCAGTGGGATCCGATAAAGCGTTCCAGAGTTATAACCTCATAAAGTGACAGTGGTCAGAATTGTAAAAATTGGCTCAGTCATTAAGTACCAAATTGGCTCTTTCACTAAGGGGTTAAAAGCCAGTCCTTGAGACCTCTATGGTTACTAATGCCGGCGTGCTGTGAGCGCCCCCCTGTGGTCGGCGCTCACAGCACACCTGCAATTCAGCTACATAGCAGCGATCTCATGATCGCTGCTATGTAGCTGAGCCAATCGAGTGGTGCCAGCTTCTAGCCTCCCATGGAGGCTATTGAAGCATGGCACAAGTAAAAAAAAATGTTTTTAAAAATATGAAAAAATATAAAAAATATAAAAGTTTAAATCACCCCCCTTTCGCCCCATCCTAAATAAAACAGTAAAAAAAAATTAAACCTACACATATTTGGTATCACCGCATTCAGAATCGCCCGATCTATCAATAAAAAAAGCATAAACCTGATCGCTAAACAGCGTAGCGAAAAAAAAAATTGAAACTCCAGAATTACGTTTTTTTGGTTGCCGCGACATTGCATTAAAATGCAATAACGGGCGATCAAAAGAACGTATATGCACAAATGTGAAATTATTAAAAACATCAGCTCGGCACGCAAAAAATAAGCACTCACCCGACCCCAGATCACGAAAAATGGAGACACTTCGGGTATCGGAAAATGGCACTTTTTTTTTTTTAAGCAAAGTTTTGAATTTTTTTTTCACCACTTGGATAAAAAATAACCTAGACATGTTAGGTGTCTATGAACTCGTAATGACCTAGAGAATCACAGTGGCAGGTTAGTTTTAGCATTTAGTGAACCTAGCAAAAAAGCCAAACAAAAAACAAGTGTGGGATAGCACTTTTTTTGCAATTTCACCGCACTTGGAATTTTTTTCCCGTTTTCTAGTAAAAGACATGGTAAAACCAATGGTGTCGCACAAAAGTACAACTCGTCCCGCAAAAAATAAGCCCTCACATGACCATATTGACGGAAAAATAAAAAAGTTATAGCTCTGGGAAGGAGGGAAGTGAAAACGCAAAAACAAAAAAGGGCCGGCCCGCGACTTGAAGGGGTTAAAATGTTTAAACATCAGCCATTGGAGCTAGGAGACAGGTATGATTGTAAAACAGAAAACATGTTGATGAATCAGTATATTAAACTAAATTGTAAAGTTACATACTGGCATACCACTCCAGAATACACCAGTATTTATATATCTTATTGTCTAAAATACAATCTAATTAGCAAAACATGAGTTTTATGTCTAAAACTGAGTTTGATTATATTGATGATGTGTTACTCCTACTTTTGTACAATCTGCAATGAAAGAGGTTTTTAAAGATTACATAGGTGCTGAGAAGGAAAAATTTACATCACAAAGCACACATCAAAGGCAATCTAGAATTGACTTACAAAGATAGCAACAAAATCATTTAATAAAAGCAGTCATTCTTCAAATCAGGTATTATACGGGTATGGTTATACAGATGTAGTTCTTGAAGTGGATCCGCTCCAAAATCCATAAAAAAAACAGCTTCAAATACTCTTTGAATCTGCTCCCTATTCATTGTATTGGGTAACACACATTGCTGTTCATGTAGTGGATTTTCTTCCAATGAATTTTTGAAATTCTCGTCACTAAAAAATAAAAATAAATTATATGTCACGTCTTTGATTCAGATTCCTTGTTAAATCTGCTAAAAACTTGACACTGTCAAGTCAAAAGTCTGCAGAAAATTATGCAGGGGGGAAAAAACTTCAAAAAACTTCTCAAAATCGTCAGAAAACATTATGTAATACAACCAACCAATAACAACATAAGCTATTTGTTGAGGGTCTTTGTACTGCAGTGCGCAGGCGCCGGGCCTCTCTGATCTTTCCCGGCGCCTTCGCACTGCAGTACTTTGATCTGCCCTCAACAGGACAGACAAAGTACGCCTGCGCCGGAGCCGCAGTGTGAAGACAAGAAGAGGACGTCATCGTAAGAAGATGGGAGGCCCCGGACCGGACCGTGACGCCCATGGGACCAGAACTGCAGTGGGACCACCCCTGGGTGAGTATAATATAACCTCTTTTTCTCATCTCTCAGGATACATTGGGGGTTTATCTACAGCATTCCAGAATGCTGTAGATAAGCCCCTGATGCCAGTGGGCTTAGCTCACCTTCGATTTTGGAGGTGGCAGGTTCCCTTTAATCTGATCAGCATATCTGAGCAGACTTTGGTCCTAGTGATGTCCTCGTGAGGTCAGCTTTTCCATGGACCGAGAATATGATTGTGTGAGTGTACATAAAATAGTTAGGCTGGTTCCACATGAAACACGGACCGTCCCTGATCACAATACCCATCCTAACCACCATGTCATCTGATCTGAGTGTCATTAGCAGATCAATTAATTGTTAGATTTGATAGTGTCATTAGCAAATCAATTAATTGTTAGCCTATTATTATTTTGACAGTGTATTTCTCAATGATTTCCATTGGGAATATTATGTGTATGGCCATTAATGTTATTTCCACCTCTTACAACTCCCAAAGTATAACGTATGTGTTTTATACTGCTTGTAAAAAATGAAAGACACTTTATAAGTTTTGAAGGTTTTATTGATCAAAAAAATAGAATATATCAGACATATCACATTTCAGTAGAATTACAGACCAACATTTTACAATTATTACAGAATGATATAAAGCATTACAATAATATACAGCCGTGTTGAATTTAATAAAATATACAATTGCAATTTTTTTACAGAATAATATACAATAAAGTATTTAATAATATATACTATCACAGTTATTTTACATTTATTACTGCATAATATAAAGCATTACAACTAGTGTTGAGCGATACCGTCCGATACTTGAAAGTATCGGTATCGGAAAGTATCGGCCGATACCGGCAAAGTATCGGATCCAATCCGATACCGATACCCGATACCAATACAAGTCAATGGGACTCAGGTATCGGACGGTATTCCTGATGGTTCCCAGGGTCTGAAGGAGAGGAAACTCTCCTTCAGGCCCTGGGAACCATATTAATGTGTAAAAGAAAGAATTAAAATAAAAAATATCGCTATACTCACCTGTCCGACGCAGCCGGGACCTCAGCGAGGGAACCGGCAGCGTTGTTTGTTTAAAATTCGCGCTTTTACTTGGTTACGTGAGGTCCCGGCTTGTGATTGGTCAGGGCGGCCATGTTGCCGGGACGCGGACCAATCACAGCAAGCCGTGACGAAATTACGTCACGGCTTGCTGTGATTGGTCCGAGTCCGGGCAACATGGCCGCCATTAACCAATCACAAGCCGTGACGTCACGGGAGGCTGGACATGCGCGTATTTTGAAAAGCGCGCGTGTCCAGCCTCCAGTGACGTCCCGGCTTATGATTGGTCACGGCGCCATGTTGCCGGGACGCGGACCAATCACAGCAAGCCGTGACGAAATTACGTCACGGCTTGCTGTGATTGGTCCGCGTCCCGGCAACATGGCCGCCATTAACCAATCACAAGCCGTGACGTCACGGGAGGCTGGACACGCGCGCTTTTCAAAATACGCGCATGTCCAGCCTCCCGTGACGTCCCGGCTTGTGATTGGTTAATGGCGGCCATGTTGCCGGGACGTCACTGGAGGCTGGACACGCGTGCTTTTCAAAATACGCGCATGTCCAGCCTCCCGTGACGTCCCGGCTTGTGATTGGTTAATGGCGGCCATGTTGCCGGGACGTCACTGGAGGCTGGACATGCGCGCTTTTCAAAATACGCGCATGTCCAGCCTCCCGTGACGTCACGGCTTGTGATTGGTTAATGGCGGCCATGTTGCCGGGACGTCACTGGAGGCTGGACACGCGCGCTTTTCAAAATACGCGCATGTCCAGCCTCCCGTGACGTCACGGCTTGTGATTGGTTAATGGCGGCCATGTTGCCGGGACGCGGACCAATCACAGCAAGCCGTGACGTAATTTCGTCACGGCTTGCTGTGATTGGTCCGCGTCCCGGCAACATGGCCGCCCTGACCAATCACAAGCCGGGACTTCACGTAACCAAGTAAAAGCGCAAAATTTAAACAAACAACGCTGCCGGTTCCCTCGCTGAGGTCCCGGCTGCGTCGGACAGGTGAGTATAGCGATATTTTTTATTTTAATTCTCTTTTTTACACATTATTACATTAATGTTGTTGCGATACCCGATACCCGATATCACAAAAATATCGGATCTCGGTATCGGAAATTCCGATACAGCAAGTATCGGCCGATACCCGATACTTGCAGTATCGGAATGCTCAACACTAATTACAACTCAAACAATTATTTTACAATTAATACATAAATAAAGTATTTAATAACATACACTAGCAGTTATTTTACAATTATTTCAGACAGCTGACATTACACATTAAAGGTACCGTCACACTAAGCGACGCTGCAGCGATAGCGACAGCAATGCCGATCGCTGCAGCGTCGCTGTGTGGTCGCTGGAGAGCTGTCACACAGACCGCTCTCCAGCGACCAGCGATGCCGAGGTCCCCGGGTAACCAGGGTAAACATCGGGTTGCTAAGCGCAGGGCCGCGCTTAGTAACCCGATGTTTACCCTGGTTACCAGCGTAAAAGTTAAAAAAACAAACAGTACATGCTCACCTGCGCGTCCCCCAGCCTCTGCATCCTGACGCTGACTGAGCTCCGGCCCTAACAGCAGAGCGGTGACGTCACCGCTGTTGCTTTCACTTTCAGTTTAGGGCCGGCGCTTTAGTGTCAGGAAGCAGAGGCTGGGGGACGCGCAGGTGAGTATGTACTGTTTGTTTTTTTAACTTTTACGCTGGTAACCAGGGTAAACATCGGGTTACTAAGCGCGGCCCTGCGCTTAGTAACCCGATGTTTACCCTGGTTACCAGTGTAAAATATCGCTGGTATCGTCGCTTTTGCTGTCAAACACGGCGATACACGGCGACCTAGCGACCAAATAATGTGCAGACCTTCTAGCAGCGACCAGCAATTTCACAGCGGGATCCAGATCGCTGCTGCGTGTCAAATACAGCGATATCGCCATCCAGGTCGCTGCAACGTCACGGATTGCTGGCGATATCGCCTAGTGTGACGGTACCTTTAGAATGAAGCACAATTTTTCAGCAAACTCAGAGCCTGTTTTAGGGAGATTATTAGCTGGTGATAAGGTTATCAGATAACTGACCACTAACCCAGCAATACCTCATCTGTCCAGAGGCTACTATCTTAAGGCCCCGTCTCACATAGCGAGATCGCTAGCGAGATCGCTGCTGAGTCACAAGTTTTGTGACGCAACAGCGACCTCCATAGCGATCTCGCTAT
The DNA here is from genome assembly GCF_051348905.1 of Ranitomeya variabilis. Classification (NCBI taxonomy): domain Eukaryota; kingdom Metazoa; phylum Chordata; class Amphibia; order Anura; family Dendrobatidae; genus Ranitomeya; species Ranitomeya variabilis. The sequence continues at coordinate 104,502,231 of NC_135237.1, read as the reverse complement.
GTGTGACACGTACCAGCGATCAGGCCCCTGCTGCGAGATCGCTGGTCGTGTCGGAATGGCCTGGACCTTTTTTTGGTCGTTGAGGCCCCGCTGACATCGCTGAATCGGTGTGTGTGACACCGATCCAGCGATGTCTTCACTGGTAACCAGGGTAAACATCGGGTTACTAAGCGCAGGGCCGCGCTTAGTAACCCGATGTTTACCCTGGTTACCAGCGTAAATGTAAAAAAAAACAAACACTACATACTCGCCTTCTGATGTCCGTCAGGTCCCTTGCCGTCTGCTTCCTGCTCTCACTGACTGCCGGCCGTACAGTGAGAAGTGAGAGCACAGCAGTGACGTCACCGCTGCGCTCTGCTCTCACTGTACGGCGGCTCAGTCAGTCAGAGCAGGAAGCAGACGGCAAGGGACCTGGACACCGAAAGGCGAGTATGTAGTGTTTGTTTTTTTTGGTAACCAGGGTAAACATCGGGTTACTAAGCGCGGCCCTGCGCTTAGTAACCCGATGTTTACCCTGGTTACCCGGGTGCTGCAGGGGGACTTCGGCATCGTTGAAGACAGTTTCAACGATGCCGAAGTCGTTCCCCTGATCGTTGGTCGCTGGGGAGAGCGGTCTGTGTGACAGCTCCCCAGCGACCACACAGCGACTTACCAACGATCACGGCCAGGTCATATCGCTGGTCGTGATCGTTGGTAAATCGCTAAGTGAGACGGGGCCTTTATAGCAAGCCCAAGGAGCCTGGTCAGCTAAAACCAGCCACCCATCGTATTGTCAGCTAAAACCAACCATACTGGGATGCACGTAAAAGATATTTTATTAATGAGACACCAGAAATGAATAATAATCATACTTACAATCAAAGATCTCATTACTGCATTAACAGCTATCACAAAGGTTTAACAGCTGTCATAAAGGGCCATACATTGGTGTTTATAAAGGTGTTGTGTTCTATAAGCTGAATGTGCAGGACATAGATTATCCTTCAGAAACTCAGATAATATTTGGTTGTTTCTTTTTAAATCATTATTAAAGAATTCCAATATCTTGTTATAAGAAAGTCCCTGGGCAAAATTATACAGAAAAAAAAATTCCCGCACATGAAGCTATGAAGCTATGCAATGTATCTTGCATTTGACGATTTTGATTGCAATATAACTTGCAGTTCCCATTCAAGAATGTCGCAAAATCGCAAGGATAAAAATTTTTTTGGCTCAAATCCGTAACCATCGAAAAATATGGCTTTTTTATTATTGCAGAGTACAATCAATATCCAATGCTGACTGCTTTGTCCTGATGTCTCCGTATTTATGATGTATGCAGCGGGCAAGGTTACAATGAACAGTTATGTCCACACTGTCTTTTTTTCTGCTTCATGAGCAAGTTAGCTAAAAAAAGGAGGCAAAAATTATCAAAATTATTGAAAAAGCTGTTCAGTTAGTTTGTATGAGAAAAGGACTTGCTGGCCATACAGTGGGGCAAAAAAGTATTTAGTCATTCAGCAATAGTGCAAGTTCCACCACTTAAAAAGATGAGAGGCGTCTGTAATTTACATCATAGGTAGACCTCAACTATGGGAGACAAACTGAGAAAAAAAAAAAACAGAAAATCACATTGTCTGTTTTTTTATCATTTTATTTGCATATTATGGTGGAAAATAAGTATTTGGTCAGAAACAAAATTTCATCTCAATACTTTGTAATATATCCTTTGTTGGCAATGACAGAGGTCAAACGTTTTCTGTAAGTCTTCACAAGGTTGCCACACACTTTTGTTGGTATGTTGGCCCATTCCTCCATGCAGATCTCCTCTAGAGCAGTGATGTTTTTGGCTTTTCGCTTGGCAACACGTACTTTCAACTCCCTCCAAAGGTTTTCTATAGGGTTGAGATCTGGAGACTGGCTAGGCCACTCCAGGACCTTGAAATGCTTCTTACGAAGCCACTCCTTCGTTGCCCTGGCGGTGTGCTTTGGATCATTGTCATGTTGAAAGACCCAGCCACATTTCATCTTCAATGCCCTTGCTGATGGAAGGAGGTTTGCACTCAAAATCTCACGATACATGGCCCCATTCATTCTTTCATGTACCCGGATCAGTCGTCCTGGCCCCTTTGCAGAGAAACAGCCCCAAAGCATGAAGTTTCCACCACCATGCTTTACAGTAGGTATGGTGTTTGATGGATGCAACTCAGTATTCTTTTTCCTCCAAACACGACAAGTTGTGTTTCTACCAAACAGTTCCAGTTTGGTTTCATCAGACCATAGGATATTCTCCCAAAACTCCTCTGGATCATCCAAATGCTCTCTAGCAAACTTCAGACGGGCCCGGACATGTACTGGCTTAAGCAGTGGGACACGTCTGGCACTGCAGGATCTGAGTCCATGGTGGCGTAGTGTGTTACTTATGGTAGGCCTTGTTACATTGGTCCCAGCTCTCTGCAGTTCATTCACTTGGTCCCCCCGCGTGGTTCTGGGATTTTTGCTCACCGTTCTTGTGATCATTCTGACCCCACGGGGTGGGATTTTGTGTGGAGCCCCAGATCGAGGGAGATTATCAGTGGTCTTGAATGTCTTCCATTTTCTAATTATTGCTCCCACTGTTGATTTCTTCACTCCAAGCTGGTTGGCTATTGCAGATTCAGTCTTCCCAGCCTGGTGCAGGGCTACAATTTTGTTTCTGGTGTCCTTTGACAGCTCTTTGGTCATCACCATAGTGGAGTTTGGAGTCAGACTGTTTGAGGGTGTGCACAGGTGTCTTTTTATACTGATAACAAGTTTAAACAGGTGCCATTACTACAGGTAATGAGTGGAGGAAAGAGGAGACTCTTAAAGAAGAAGTTACAGGTCTGTGAGAGCCAGAAATCTTGATTGTTTGTTTCTGACCAAATACTTATTTTCCACCATAATATGCAAATAAAATGATAAAAAAAACAGACAATGTGATTTTCTGGATTTTTATTTCTCAGTTTGTCTCCCATAGTTGAGGTCTACCTATGATGTAAATTACAGACGCCTCTCATCTTTTTAAGTGGTGGAACTTGCACTATTGCTGAATGACTAAATACTTTTTTGCCCCACTGTACGTACACGTTCTGGAACATCTCTAAAAACACTAAAGGGACTCTGTTACCTGAATTTGGAGGGAACAATTTTCAGCCATAGAGGCGGGGTTTTCGGGTGTTTGATTCACCCTTTCCTTACCCGCTTGCTGCATGCTGGCTGCAATATTGGATTGAAGTTCATTTTCTGTCCTCCGTAGTACATGCCTGCACAAGGCAATGTAAGATACCAGTCATAAGTATGTTGTACATTTTTCTATTGTTTTCCACTAGGAAGACACTCAAAACTTCACAAAAGAAGTCAATACGAAGGCTAAAAAAGCATTTTCTTCATTATTTAATTGAGTTAAAAAATGTCTGGAAAATGGCAGTAAAATGAGCCCCAAACCACCGCTGATAAAAATGACAGAAAACAATGATGAAAAAGTGCCCAGAAAATGAAAAAAGAGATACAGATAAAAGATGATCCAGGTTTACAAAGCTCAGAAGAAAAGAAGCCACTCCTAAAGCCTCTTGTGCTTGAAAAATAGAAAATGACATACTGTGAACATACCTTTATGCTATGTTTACTGTGAGGTTCTTGAGAAAGGATGTGCCCCAAAAGCCACTTTAAAAACAGACTAAAATATGTTTAAAAAAAACTCTTCCTCTTCATTTCCAAGGGAAATCCACTTTGCTGTTCATATGAAGAGTTTTTTCCCTGAAAAGGTTTTGAAAAACATCTAGTGGAAAAAAATAGTGCATGTCAATTACTGAAACAATCCGATCGAAACCAGCCACAGTCAAATCAAAAGGTTGCAAAAAAAAAACACTTTAGGTAAAAAAAATAAAATCTTCCAAAACCTTTTCGGAAAAAGAAAATCTCCAAAAAGTCATTTTTTTCTGCTTGAAAACCATGCCTCCGAAAACTCAGTGTGAACAAAGCCTAAAACAAATTACATCACACATTAGGTGAAAAGGACAGGTCGACTCCTTCGTGCTCCTCCACCCGTCTGCACAGTGACCTCCGAAAATGTCACAGAGCATATCCTCATTGTTCTCATATGTCCAGATATTGGCTGCAAAGCAAGCCACTGAAGTTGTATAAATGGCAAATTGGAAAATGTATTCAGTACATAAAGAACAGAATTTATGGAACGACATTTGTATCAATCTAGCATATACTGTATATTATTAGCACAAAGAACCAACCAGATAAACGATGTCATAAACATTAAAGGGGGTGGACATTACTTTTATATTGATAGCCTATCCTTAAATAGGACACTAATATCTTGTTAGTGGGGATGCAACACCTTGCAACCTCCGCTGATCACATGATACCGATGTTCGCCAATCGCCAGAAATTCTCAGATGCTGCAAGAACACATAATCTCTTTTCTATAGTGGCCATGGCCAGGTACTACAAATTCACCCTCTATTCAAATGAATCTGTAGTACCCGACTGCTGACACTATAGAAATTACAGAGCTGCTTTTTTCAGGCAGCATCTGAGAACTTCTAGGTGGCGCAGATGAAAGCTTATCAGCTCAATGCTTGGTGTTGCACACCCACCAATCAAATATAAATGGGCTAGTCTAAGAATAGGCTATCAATAACAAAAGTAGTGGCTAATGTCTTTAAAGAAGCACTCCCATCAAAATTTTTACCATCTCAATATATTGCAGTCATCATATTATATAGCACTATGTACTTACAATTGCTCATTTTACCCTTCCACCCAGATAATTATTCTCTTTTCCATTAGGTCTATGACATAAAGTGATTAAAAACTGACTAGCTGAGTCCTTCTAAGTTCTATGTAGAAATAGTTATAAGTCACTGCAAAAGTCCCTGGCAGTAGGGAGGAAGAAGGGAAAAAAAGAGAATAATTAGCTGTGCTGAAAGGCGAAATGAGCAATTGTAAGCACACAGTGTTATATAATATGATGATTGCAATATATTAAGAGGGTAAAAACTTTGATAGGAGTGCTTCTTTAAAATCTCCAGGCGCTCACAAAATAATTTAATAATTATGATGTAACCAAGTCTGCAAAACCCATAAAGTAATGAAGAGAATAGATTTTAGATACCAGATAGAATACAGCTGATAAAATTACAGATCTTGTCTATTAGTTATGTGCAAGACAATCTCATGAAGGTGCTATTTATCTTACGTATGCATGGTTTGGCTGACAGCTTAACAGCTTCCTGAAATAAACATTATGTTGTGGTTTGGTGCATGTGCACTCATATTATCTTGCCCCTACCCAACAGTGTCTGCATTTTAATATTTACCTGTGGTGAAATCTACAAAACCTGTCTCTTCCTGACTCTAGCATAGTTATTATTCCGAGCTAAGAGGCCTACTATTTTAGTGGTATGTACATGCCAGACTAGAAAAACATTGCTTTGCGTTTCCCTTGCATTACTAAATTGCAAATGAAAAGGCAAATCATACCTTTCCGAACACATGCTTAGCATGCCATTTACATTGTGAGCAGAAAGACAGCTGTAGAGTGTAGACTACTGAATTGGGAGCATTACAGACAATTCACATTAGCAAAGCTTTTCATTTATTTCTTTATTTTTGTTACAGAGCAAACTGTGGAAATAACTGTCATCAGAGGCAGATTTGCTTGTTTATTTGTCTAACTGGGTGGATACCTGGAGGAAATGAAGACTAACACGTTTTAGTTCTGGTTTGTCTTTTGCATGGCCCATTTCCCGATCAAAGGTATTTTCCCTCTTTATAAATGTTACATTATTGGGTTTTTACAAAATGTATTACAGTAATATTCAAATGCACCTTGATAATAGAAATGTACTCATCCAAACCAAAGAACTGCAAATTAAAGTTGTGGCCAAAGATTTTCAGACTTAGACAAATTTTGATTTTCACAATGTTGCTTCAATGTTTTTCGATCTTTTAGTCTAATGTTTCTATGGTTAGTGAAGTACAATTATAAACATATCATAAGTTTTTAAACTTTTATTGACAAATACATTAAGTTTATGCAAAGTCGCAATATTCTCAGTGTTGACCCTTATTTTCTAAGACTTCTGTAATTCGCCCTGGCATCTGGATATCAGCTTGTGGGCCAAAACCTGGCTGAAGGAAACTCATTCTTGCCTAATCAGTGCTTGGAATTTAACACAGTTTCTGTTTTTTGTTTGTCCACTTGCTTTTGAGACCTGGGGAGTTTCCTGGGCATGGAAAAGAAATTTGAATGTTTTTTTTCACCACGGCACTTAGTTATAACTTTTGTGAAATGGTGCTCTTTGCTTTTGGTAGTAGTCACCATTTTGTCTTTGGAAAGTCAACCCTCCAGATGTCCTGAACAAACTGAAGGGGGCTTCATCAAATAAAATAACTTTACTCCAGTCCTCTGCAGTCCAATCCCTGTACTTCCTGCAAAGTTACCAAGAATGCTGTGGTATCTAAACTTTCACCCAGAGCAACATCTCCCAATGATCCATGAGTAATCTGGTGTGAACAATGCTTTTTCCACCATGATGAACCACGATGTTACAAGACACAACTGATAACTAAGTGGCTCGGTGAAAACAACATTGAAATTTTGTGTCCATGGCCAGAAGACTCCCCAGATCTCAATACTATTGAGAACCTGTGGTTAATCCTAAAAAGCATTTGGACAAACAAAAACTCATACATTGTGATAAGCTCCAAGCACTGATTAGGTAAGAATGGGTTGTATTAAATTAGGATTTGGCCCAGAAAATGATACCCAGTATGCCAGGGCAAAGTCTGGAAAAATAAAGGTCAACATTGTAAATATTGAGTCTTTGCATAAACTTGATGTATTTCTCAATGCAAGTTTATAAACTTATGAAATTAGTATAATTGCATTTCTGTAAAAATATCTGATAAAAAGAACTATCAACACTGAAGCAGCAAACTTTGTGAAACCAAAATTTATCTCAGTTTCTTAACTTTTGACCATGGCTGTACAGTCAAATCATATTGTTGTGTGCTCTTACATTAGCTAGTTTGAAGTTTCCCATTGTTTCTTTCCAGGAAAAATTAATCACTAAACTTAACTAGTAACTTTGGATGTAGGTGTAATTTTAGCAAACTATGACAAACTTTGCGACTGTTGCTATTGAGTGTCAAGAATGTAACTAAAGGTACCGTCACACTAAGCGACGCTGCAGCGATACAGACAACGATACCGATCGCTGCAGCGTCGCTGTTTGGTCGCTGGAGAGCTGTCACACAGACCGCTCTCCAGCGACCAACGAGGTCCCTGGGTAACCAGGGTAAACATTGGGTTGCTAAGCGCAGGGCCGCGCTTAGTAACCCGATGTTTACCCTGGTTACCAGTGTAAAATGTAAAAAAACAAACAGTACATAGTCACCTTCGCGTCCCCCGGCGTCCACTTCCTGCACTGACTGAGTGCCGGCCCTAACAGCAGAGCGGTGACGTCACCTCTGTGCTGTGCTTTTACTTTATGGCCGGCGCTCAGTCAGTGCAGGAAGCGGACGGCGGGGGACGCGAAGGTGAGTATGTACTGTTTGTTTTTTTACATTTTACACTGGTAACCAGGGTAAACATCGGGTTACTAAGCACGGCCCTGTGCTTAGTAACCCGATATTTACCCTGGTTACCATTGTAAAACAATGTGACGGTACCTTAAGCCTCCCCTATCCTGACTTGTATTGTTAGCAAACAAGCTGTAGTTGATTAGCTTAAGGTACCTGGAATCCTAAGAATGAAGAGGGTCTGGTGCTGGATTAGCACTGTATCCCTTTCAATGTCTTCCCCTGCCAATTATAGTATAACTCAATTTAAGTGAATTGGGCCGACCAGGTGTACAAGGAAAGTAAAAAAATAATACAGTGCTATAATAGCACTTAGGACCCTTCAATCTCAGGAAAAAAAGGGGTCTCAGAGATCAGGCTTCTACCTCATCGGCGAACCTTACTTTGCCCAGCCACCTCTACCACAGAACCTAGATCTTTAACCGTATAATTGCTGTTTTTTACTTTGCCCATGGGTCTTGGGCATCTATATTGTTGCTTGCTTATTCTTATAAGATAAACATCAGCGGCGTTCAGCTTCTATCTGAATTGAATCATTCCAAGAACAATTTGGCATGCCCTGCCATTGTTGCATTTGGTCATATAAATAAATTACAGGAAAGGCTTATGGAATGTTGCACACTTTGTTGAGAGCGTATGCCATTACTTCCTGATTGGTGGTGCTTCCAACACTGGTGCCCACAGCCAGGGCTGCCACTAGCAATTTCGGGGCCCCATACTGGATAAATTTTTGGGGCCCCCTTGAAACTCCGCCCAGGCTGCACCCCAGCCCCACCTCCACCCCTCAAACTGTCCACAGTCCCACCGCTTTCTCTTGGGAAAACTCCACTTCTCACCTATCACACATTAACAGTTCCTATCACCAGATCACACATATAGCCGGCAGCTTTTGTTTTGGCCAAAAGATTTTTGAAGCCATCACCATAATACGGTAGACACTTTTGGCCTGGCCCTACTCTACTGTAACCTATTAAATATTTGTTAAAATATGCAATACAATTTAGGTATATTTTTATTTATTTTTCAATTTTTAAAATGACCAATAATATCACATATAAGGATCAAATACCACAACACCATGACCAGACCACATATTACCACCAGAGACAGAATAATATCACATACAAGGAACAAATATCACCGCACCATGACCAGACCACATATTACCACCACAAAGTGACCAAATAATACTACATACAAGGAACAAATACCGCAACACCATGTCCAGACCACATATTACCACCACATAGTGACTGAATACTACAATACTGATCAATAATAAAAAAACACAATACTATCACCATAAGTGCCATTATACACAGGAGACCTGTACTTAGTATGCAGTGTCTGGGTACAGGTAATACAGTGATCACTGGTGATATTATACACAGGAGCTCTGTATATAATGTATAGGTAATACAGTGATCACTGGTGACATTATACACAGGACCTCTGTATATAGTATACAGTGTCAGTGTATAGGTAACACACTGACTCACCAGTGACATCTCTAGGTGAAGTCCTTCATCTTTGTTTTTCATTTTTCATCCAGCACAGATCGCCATCACTTCTTCCAGCCAGGGCAGGTCTCTGCAGGAAATAACAGAGTTATCTCAAGCTTCGCTTGCAGAACACATTACTTAACTTTTTCCAACTTCTACATTACACCACATGCCAAAAAAAGGTGACATAGTATCACTCTACACAGTAACAGGACCGTCCCCCCATTTAAAACAGTATACTCAAAGAATAAAATAAATACATCGCTGCAGTAATAATATCCCTTAATTAGCCCCTATGGTAATAATATTCCCCATCCTAGCCCCCGTGTGTCTCATTTCTGACTTCAGCCATATGTTCTCCCATCCTGCCCTCATGAGTATCCATTCTGCCCCATATGATTTCCCAATCCTGCCCCATATGTCTCCATCGTATCCATCCTGCCCCATAATCCTGCACAATCTGTCTCCAACCCTGCCCTATCTGTCTCTAATCATGCCCCCATGTCTTTCATCCTGCCCCGTGTCTCCAATCATGCCCCGTATCTCCAATCATGCCCCGTATCTCCATTCTGCCTTGTGTCTCCAATCATGCCCATATCTCCATTCTGCCCCCTATGTCTCCAATCATGCCCCCATGTCTGCAATCCTGCCCCGTGTCTAAAATCATGCCCCGTGTCTCCATTCTGCCCCATCTGTCTCCAATCCTGCCCCCAGTGTCTCCAATCCTGCCCCCAGTGTCTCCAGTCATGCCCCCAGTGTCTCTAGTCATGCCCCCAGTGTCTCTAGTCATGCCCCCAGTGTCTCTAGTCATGCCCCCAATGTCTCCAGTCATGCCTCCATGTATTTCATCCTGCCCTGTGTCTCCAATCATGCCCCGTATCTCCATTCTGCCCCCTGTGTCTCGCAGTCTGCCTCCATATCCAGCATTCTGCCCCCATGTCCAGCATTCTGCCCCAATGTCCAGCATTCTGCCCCAATGTCCAGCATTCTGCCCCCATGTCCAGCATTCTGCCTCTGTGTCCAGCATTCTGCCCCACTGTCCAGCATTCTGCCCCAATGTCCAGCATTTTGCCCCGTGTCCAGCATTCTGTCCCCCGTGTCCAGCATTCTGCCCCCATGTCCAGCATTCTGCCCCCATGTCCAGCATTCTGCCCCCGTGTCCAGCATTCTGCCCCCGTGTCCAGCATTCTGCTCCCCCGTGTCCAGCATTCTGCCCCAATGTCCAGCATTCTGCCCCATGTCCAGCATTCTGCCCCCATGTCCAGCATTCTGCCCCTGTGTCCAGCATTCTGTCCCCCGTGTCCAGCATTCTGCCCCTGTGTCCAGCATTATGTCCCCTGTGTCCAGCATTCTGCCCCCATTTCCAGCATTCTGCCCCCCGTGTCCAGCATTCTGCCCCCGTGTCCAGCATTCTGCCCCCCTGTGTCCAGCATTCTGCCCGTGTGTCCAGCATTCTGCCCCTGTGTCCAGCATTCTGGGCCCGTGTCTCACAGTCTGCCCCCCATATCTCACAGTTTGCCCCGGGCCCCCCGGATCGCCGCTCTCAATAAAAAACAAAACAAAAACAAGTTTTTCTTACCTGGCCGTGCTCCTGCAGCGAAGCTCCCCTCCAATTATGTCAGACGCTGACAATGTGCACGCTGCAGCTGAAGTCAGCTGCCAGTCTCTGGCTGGCGGCTGTTATCTATTGACATGCCGGCGCGGGCCTGCAACCGCATGTCAATAGCGTTAAACTGCCCAGGCGCCGCTAAGGGCCCGGTTTAGCCTGCCGGTAGGGGCCCGGTGAGCAGATGAGATGGGGCCCGATGCGGGCCCCCTCTGCTCACCGGGCCCCATACGCCAGTCAGGGCAGTAATGCCCTGATGGCGGCCCTGCCCACAGCAATCATGAGAAAAAAAGAGGAAAAAAACAGAGACTCCTTTATCATTTACCCTACAAAGCACCATAGCTCGACCGTCAGCACGGCTGCTTTGCAGCACTGGGGTCCTGGGTTCCAATCGACCAATTTGAACCATGCAGTTTTCTCCTCGCTCTGTTTGCTTGGGTTTGCTTATTCTGGTTTCCTCTGCACTCCAAAATGCATACATTATAAATAATGTAGCCTGTTAGTCCAGATGGGGACAGTGAATGATGGCAAAGCCTGTGAATTGCTGTGGAAAATATTGGTACAGTATGATCAATAATTGTAAGTAAGGCACCACATCTCAACCTGCACGGGGAAGGATTGCCAGCTTGGGAGCAGTGCTGTACAGGGAAAATGCCAAGTGATACTTTTTGCATTCATGAACATCAGTCAGACACCACCTATAGTGAACTATGCATAACCATAATATAGGAGATTGCACAAGATTATTTTTTTCTTGAAGGTTTATTCCCATCTTCATAGATGGCTATTGTTGGATAGTGTTGTTAGAACAAGCACTTTTGAAATGTACTGTTTATTAAAATGTATAGCCCTTCTTGTGATATTAACACTTTTTTCCTTTTGTATACGGGTCCTTGCCTAGTTGAATGACCACCACCAGTGGCTGAACATGCACAGTGCTTACAAGCTTTTTTCTATTGAACTTGTAAGCACTGGCTGGATCACTGGATCACACTCTTATCTCTTAATGCCAGTCATCTGCAGTACAGTGCTTACAAACTAGATAGCAGCGGTGGTCATTTTCCTAGGAAACGAGTTGTAAATAAAAGTGTTAAGAAATCAAGAACAGCTGCAAATTTTATCAAACAGAAAATTGCAAAACTGCTTCTTTTTACAAGCACTATCCAACAACACTTAACTATGAAATTTGGACTAACCCTTTAAGACAGTAAATGTAACATTCATTGGATATTTTCCTGTTAAATGTTAAATATAAAATTGTTCTTATTTTCAACAATGTCCGGCCTCATTTCCATATCCACATTTTGGTTCCTTTAGGCTGCAGTCTCCTCTATTTGCCCTATTAATTGTTGATATATTGGCAGCAACAAGGCAAAAATGATGCTGTAATTAAATAATCATGTGATCCTCGTTAGTGCCAGCGAGAGCAAACTCATTTTTCCAAGCACTGATGGTCACTGATTATTGCATTATAACTGGCTCATTTTATGACTTATTTTACAGCCCACTATATTGCTTACCTGATAACTAAAAAGTGGGAAAGGAATAGAGACACGCACTGGTACATCGCCTTTCTACAATCATTTGTTATTTTGGAGATTTACTTGAATAGTGTAACTGCTCTTAGCCATGCAATTTAGTCCGGTGTTTTGGCTGGAACGAACATACACTAGGAATGCCAGGAGAATTACAAAAGAAGTATGGTATTAAAATGTAGGCATGATTAAAATTGAAATAAAAGGATGCTGCTTTTTGCCAATGATTTGGCAGTCATAATAAAATAGAGATTAGTTTATACTTTTATCTTCTATCACTTGACTTTCTTTACAGCAGCATCACTCTGCAGACCTATTTCATCTGTGCTAATGCGCAGAAATCCTCTAATTTTGATTAAACATAAATATGTGGAAATCATTATGAAAGGGTTAGTTCTAAAGTTTTCTAGATCACTGGCAAAACAATAGTGACCTGCTGAAAATTACAATCCAGCACTTGAGATTCTGCTACAGTCTGATAATGTCCGTACACATAAAACATGATAGCCATTCGGTGGAAACTAATCTAATATCCATGAACACAAAGGTCCAAATCGAATAAACAAGCTGTAGTCAAGCACCCCGCGAGCCACTGTCCATAACATGTTGAAAAGAGCGATTTTCAGTGGGGATGGGAGGACCAGTGGATGTTTGGGTCTGTTGGGTTTGGCTGAACTTAATCAAAATAAAGTTTGGTTTGGGTACTTGTTGTGAATTCTGTTCTTGGGTTCCCTCCGGTGGTTGTTGGTGGTAATACAGTTGTCCCTGGGTTGCAATCCTGGGCAGGTGTCCCGGCTGATTGCAGTTCTGACTGGGGTATTTAGGTGTGCAGGATTCATTAGCCCTTGCCAGTTGTCCATTGTTCTTGGAGGTTTTACATCTCTGTCTGGTTCCTCCTGCCCTGCTGCCAAATCAGCCAAGATAAGTGTCTGGTTTTTGTTTCTGCAGCACACATGCTGTGTGCTTTACAATTCAGTGCTATTCATTGTTTTTTCTTGTCCAGCTTAGACTGTGTTTGGATTTTTCCAGTCTAGTTGGATTCTCAGGAGATGCAGATATACATTCCATGTCTTTAGTTAGATGGTGGAATTTTGTATTTTCTGCTGTGGATATTTTTAGGTTTTTAATACTGACCGCTTAATATTCTGTCCTATCCTTTCCTATTTAGCTAGCGTGGCCTCTTTTGCTAAATCCTGTTTTCTGCCTACATGTGTCTTTCCTCTAACACTCACAGTCAATATTTGTGGGGGGCTGCCTATCCTTTGGGGTTCTGCTCTGAGGCAAGATAGAATTCCCATTTCCATCTATAGGGGTATTTAGTCCTCCGGCTGTGTCGAGGTGTCTAGGATGTGTTAGGTACACCCCACGGCTACTTCTAGTTGCGGTGTCAGTTTAGGGTTTGCGGTCAGTACAGGTTCCACCTACTCCAGAGAAAGTCCCATGCGGCTCCAAGGTCACCGGATCATAACAGGTACCAGAACGGTATATGAACTTGATCACGAACCCAATTAAAGTGAATGGGGGGCCCAAACATCAGGCAGTTCCCATTCTGTCCTCTGTGTGACAGTGTGGGAAACATCGGCTCTGACCTGCGGTAACCTTACTGAAGTCACCGCCGGTCACAGCCACTGGGTTCTCATGTTGTTACACAGAGTACAGTGGGTGAGTCAGCAGTTGTGAGCGGCGGTGACAAGGTTACCACCAGTTAGGTGCCTGCTAATGACTACTACTGTCATCAGTATCACTTGCTGTCACTTGTAGCAGCGAGAGTAGGCAATGCTGATGAGAGTATTCACCAGCCAGCACCTGTGCATAACGGTAGCTTTATTCCTATCCATCGGCACCGGAGACAAAAAAGATGAATGTGGATTACTTAATTGGATCATTTTATTGATAAATGGGTGAACGAGCAATAGTGTGGGAAAGGTCCACAGCTGTCTGCTTTGCCTGCACTTGTTATTAAAAATAGAGGGGACCCCACGTTTTTCAACAAGCTTTGTCTGGGCTGCCGAACTCGAACTGTAACATAGTCTTCTGTGAGAAGTCCGTATTCAGAATCCGAGAATGAGCTCTAGGACTGTTTTTCCCTTGTAGAATTGAACTTTCAAAGCATTTTTCAAATGTAAAGCATGTAAATTATTTCACCGTTTTGTGGTTTTTCACCCATTCAAACGAACGGGAAAAAAAATACAACTAAACCATGTTAAAAAAATGCATGCAAAAATGCATGTATTTAAGCAGCATTTAACCTGCTAACACTCTGTTTTTTGCACCCAAAAAGTCTGCTGCAAATACTAAAGGTGTGCACATAGCCTGAGGAAACCCTTGGCTTCTGTATACATTAACATCCTTTAGCCACTTACAGATGTAGAACACATGAAGCTTAACTTTCGCATTGCGAAATAATCACTTATACATAAGACAGCACAAGCAATTCAGAATGGTCTGCTGCATCATGGTATGTAATGCTTTAAAGGATCTTCACTATTAATCACCTAGCTAAAAGATTTGGTGATAACTTGCTGATCGCTGGGGATTCTGGTGACTGTGAACCACATATACTTTGGGAACAAGGCTCTGATATACCCCTTTATAATGGAGTGGTGGCCAATTATTGCCTTTCTGGCTGCTAGGAATATCTTAGTACAGGGCTCAGCTCTCTTAGCAGTTCCATCGGTAGTCAATATAACAGTTGAGAGCATGTGCGGCACTGGCCACAGATTTATTCTAATGGGGCACTACATAACCCTGCCATCAAGATTTTTGGGTGCCCTATGATTGCAGAGTTAAGCATCCGTTTGGTAGGTCAATAAAGGATTTTATTTCTTTATTACTTCCATCTGGGCTCATTGACAATAATTTTTATAGTAAAAGAAAACCCGTTTAAACGTTATATGGTCAGTGAACCACCTTCCAAACACTTCACAAGCTATTGACCTATTGGAAAATACAATAGGTAACATGTTAGTAAATGATCAATGTACATGTGCCTCAAGATGTCTGCAACATACTGCTTGACAGCGTCGGATGGAAATAAACACTTCCACCTGTAAGGCCTATTGCTGTTGTTAAATATCCAACATACTAAAATATACAATTACTGTGTTTTTTTTTATCTTCCATGAGAAATGGAAAGAATAAGAAGAATCTCACCATAAGTAGGAAGCATTAGTTATCAGGGAGATTGACATCTGATGTTTGTCACATGCACAAATATTTTTTTCTCAGGGATTGTGAATGAATTTATGAAAAAGTCACAGTATGGGAGAAAAATTACGAATTTATACAGTACAGATCTGTCATACAGGTATGTGCATGAAGATGACATGACCAGATATGACAATTTGACAAATGTAGTCAAACAAGTGACTAAGAATTATCATTATGAGATACGGTAAATTACATTTCTATTTAACAGGGGAATTTCTGCGTGTAAGAAATGTTTCACTATGTTTTTAAAGAATATGTGAGTCAGCACACACCTAAAGGAGAGCAACAGAGGTCCACCTCAGCAACCTGCTATCTTCAGAACCTAAAGAAGACAGTGCTCCAAATTTCAAATTTTCTGGTATTTTTTTGTGCATACAAAAAGAAAACGGAAAAGGCCAACTCAAAAATTATGAGATATAAGTCCAGTGTGCCCGGAACCATGATCTGACCAAACGTATTGTAGATTTTAAAAAAGAAAAAGGCAATATTCCAGCTCCTAGATCAAATTTCCATGTCATTGTAACATTTCAAAATTCATTCCCAAAAAATAAGTGTGGCAAGGAGAGTTAGTAAAGCAACGTGGCTCAAACACTATCTGGCGTTGTTTGTCAAAATTCAGTGGCAAAATTTTCCTACTGAGCTTTGACACAGGATATTGGGATATTGGTTCGAAACGCGTTGCTCTTCTCCCTCTTCTTGCCATTCATTTTTTATTTAATTTTAAAGTTACAGTAAAGTTAGTTAATTTTATTTTAACTTTAATGTTACAGTATTTTAATGTTACAGTAAAGTGTAAATATATATCTAGGAGATGGAACATTGGCTTTTTCTTTTTTAGTATTATTTTGTGCAGTCACAAATTCCTGATTCATCAAGTCCAGTGTTGTGTTGATGAGAGGGAGTTTTGATAAGGGCCAGTCTTGATGAGGGGTATGCTGGAGCCAGAAGCAAAAGATTCATTACAGGGCACTACTCTTAAGGAATCAGGAGCATCTTAAAAGTAGTGTGTGTCTCATCTAAAATCTTACCATAGTCAGGGACTGGAGTAAAATTTGTGGCAAGATCTCTGCCAAGTTTGCTGAAGCTGGCTAAAATTGGAGTTAAAACGCGACAAGTTGCTAAATATTTATGAAATCTCGTATTTCACAAAAAAAAATGCTATTTTTTTTTCCTAGTATTTTATGAAATATTTCTGCTGTAAAAACTTTGATGGATTTGAATCTAAATTTTTTTAACCCATTGCTTGCCAAATTAGCAATTTTCATTTTTTTTATGAAAGATTTTTAATGATTTGGGTCCTAATGAATCAGAAACATCATTTGCCAAATTTTTCCAAGTACGGATTTTTCAGAAAAGGGCATTCCAATTTTGGGACATTGGCAGAAAGTGATAGCAAAAACTCAGAAAAGATAGAACTTATTCAACTTTATTTTTTTGCATTTTTTGCTTACAAACTATTATGCAAACAATATGTTTATGCACTTTTTTCAAAATATTATATTACAAAATTCTCCAAATAACTCAGTTAGGGGAATGGAATACAGCAAAACAATTAGCATGAAGGGGAACATCACACCGTTTGCAAATTCTGGTTGTTTTTTTCTTACATAAAGCACACCTTCTTTGTGTAGCAATTGGCTCTATCAAATGATTACCAGGATCAAATCTGACGTCATCACTAACTCGGCCACCTAATAGTTTACTCCGTTGAGGTCCACATAGCTTTGGGGTTGATTGTGTTCTTTTGCTTAGATAGGCCAATGCAATCCTCCTCCTTACACTTAGAGAATACACCATCCACACATACGCAGTCATAAGTCCAAATATATGCAAAATACAAAAAACTTTATTGATCATAACAGGCTAAAATAACAGCAGATAGGAAAGAAGTCCCCGTGCCGTCCCCAGCACGTACAAACAAAGGACAAGGGTGGGTGCAAAGAGGTTATATCAATAGTGACAGCAAACATAATGTCCACATATAGTCATCATCAATATGACAGTACCATCACATAACGCCAGTAACAAATATCCGCATAATCAGACAGATGTATAGAGTATACATACCCAGAAACGTAGAAGCACAAGTGTACAAGCACCTCACACCCGTCCACCCCGATGCGCGTTTCGGCAAATGCCTTTCTCAAGGGGTACGTGTGGATGGTGTATGTGTGGATGGTGTATTCTCTATGAATAGGCAGTTTGTCCATTATGGTCCTATTCGGTCCCATTACTTTTTGACACTTTATCCCTTATTGGGAATATAATTATAGTGGTGACTGGCATGCATTCCATAAAGTGTTTATGGTTTCTCCTTACACTTAGCAGTGGGACACTTTTTGCCATTTGATATGCCCTCCAGGTGTTGACAACGGCAATGTCTATCATTTGAGTGAAAAGGGGCCACCACCACTTTTTTGAACGGATTCTGACAAGATACAGGGAGATTTGTTTGTCCAATAACACAACTCCCCCCATGTGGGAATTATATTCCTGAACCATCAGCGGCATTGAGATTTGGACATGTTTTTTCTGTTTTTGAGAGTACCTACGAGCTGTTGACAAAGGCTCTATTGTGCTGAAGTTCGTGCCAAACTTATTATCCTTCCATTTCACCACAAGAATGTTATTTGCTTTATCAAACCGGTAATCACAAAATCCTCTTTCCTTTTGTTTTTCAATCTCCTTGCTTGGCATAAGAGGACACTGTTTTGTGCGATTTTCTCTCATAGTGCCAGTAGCTTGGATGTTTTTGTTTTTCAGCATCACCAGAGCATCAATACTTGTAAAGAAATTGTCAAAAATAACTTGTAACTGAATGACTGGGAATTAGGAATTACATTTGTAAGTTGTGAAATTACTCTCAAGCCTAACGATCCTTCCTTTGTCAGACTTACCACAGTATGGCACAAATTTGTAGAGGTAGCCGTTGGAACTGCACAGACACCAAATTTTGTAGCCGAATTTTATTGGCTTACCTCGCATGTACATTTTTGTAGGGTGTTTGCCATAGTAGTGGACCATCATTTCATCTAAGGGAAGTTCCTGGTGGAATACACCAAATTTCAGGAATTCTTTCCCCAGTACTTCAAAGAATAAACTAACTTTGTACATCTTGTCAGACTTGTCAATTTTAGAATTGTCATTTAGGTGTATATATTTTTTAATTTCCCTAAAACGGTTCTTTGACATTGCTTTGTGCACCAATGGAACTACCACATCTTGAGCTTGTTCCCAGTACATGTCTTCTTGGGCGAGAGAATGATATCCAGACTAATAATATGCCTAAGAAAACTTGTAATTCTTCCTCGCTGATGGAAAAGGAGGGTTTATTTTTTAGTTTGCATATAGCATGCTTTGAGTCAAAATAATATCCATAACATCATGGGAAAAAAAAACTCTTCAAATACTTCAACTTCATTTTTATTTTCTAAAAGGTCACAAATGTTGCTTATTTCGGACGTATCCTGGTCCGCACTGCTTTCATATGTTGGTTGACATTTTTTCCATTTTGGAGTTGCTGCACATTGTAATATTTCTGTTGCATTTTTTTTCTTGCTCACAACTGGTTTTGAAGTTTGATTCCTTGGTTGTTTTTTGCTACTGGTACTTGAAGTTCCTGCTGAGGTGGATGGTAAATTCTCAGTTGATGCCACCTCAGGAGCCTCTTCAATTTCTGTTGAAGTGTGTAATACCTCCAAAGTTCCTGCTACATCATTCAATTCATGAGCAAGAAGCTTGTTTTCCTGAAAATCTTCCTCATCAGTTGCCTCATCAGGGTCAGGCGGCACAATCACTACTTCAACGTCAGAAACTTCCTCTTCTTGGTCATCTAATTCCTCAACATAACCTAGTATTTCATCAACAGTAAGTCCTTTTTTATATCGATATGCCATGTTCTTACTGCTGATACAACAAAAATAAAAATTAGTATAGTAACATTTAGAAAACTATAGATAAAAATATATATTATTATTTAAAATATATTTCACATTTCACTATCCATTCATAAAACAAGCTAAATAAACAATTGTGATGAATCTAATATATAATTGCCTAGAATACTACTTCCTGCAATTTGTGCCAACTTCCGTGGCTTTGTCCGGAGCTAATGTCCGGAGATAATGTCCGGAGCTAATGTCCGGAGATAATGTCCGGAGCTAATGTCCGGAGCTAATGTCCGGAGATAAGTGACGTCACCAGTGTCCTACACCCAGGCAGAGCACAGGGGCCCCAGGCAGCATATGGGGCCCCAGGCAGAGCACAGTGGCCCTAGGCAGAGCACAGGGGCCCCAGGCAGCATATGGGGCCCCAGGCAGAGCGCAGTGGTCCCAGGCAGAGCACAGGGGCCCCAGGCAGCATATGGGGCCCCAGGCAGAGCACAGTGGCCCCAGGCAGAGCACAGGGGCCCCAGGCAGAACATGGTGCCCCAGGCAGAGCACAGGGGCCCCAGGCAGAGCACAGGGGCCCCAGGCAGCATATGGGGCCCCAGGCCCAGGCAGAGCACAGGGGCCCCAGGCAGAGCACAGGGGCCCCAGGCAGCATATGGGGCCCCAGGCAGAGCACAGGGGCCCCAGGCAGCATATGGGGCCCCAGGCAGAGCACAGTGGTCCCAGGCAGAGCACAGGGGCCCCAGGCAGCCTATGGGGCCCCAGGCAGAGCACAGTGGCCCCAGGCAGAACATGGGGCCCCAGGCAGAGCACAGGGGCCCCAGGCAGCCTATGGGGCCCCAGGCAGAGCACAGGGGCCCCAGGCAGTCTATGGGGCCCCAGGCAGAGCACAGGGGCCCCAGGCAGCATATGGGGCCCCAGGCAGAGCACAGTGGCCCCAGGCAGAGCACAGGGGCCCCAGGGAGAACATGGGGCCCCAGGCAGAGCACAGGGGCCGCAGGCAGAGCATGGGGCCCCAGGCAGAGCAGAGGGGCCCCAGGCAGAGCACAGGGGCCCCAGGCAGCATATGGGGCCCCAGGCAGAGCACAGCGATATTTTGGACCACTGTGCGGTGTTTCAGACCCCCTGTGTGATGTCTGGGGCCCTGTTCTTAAGTATATTAAAGATTAAAGTAACGTATATTAAAGTATATTATAGATCAAATTTGACACGTTTATGAGCACCATTGAGTGATATACTCAAGAATGACATAATTTTTCAACATTTTATGATTTCAAACTGTAAACACTCAGAGTTTTTTTTACTTCAACCAGAAAACCTTAACGGTTCATAAAAAACTTGACTGTTCAGGATATGATAAAAGTCATAGTATTCTGAATCTTTAACTTATAAAGATACCTTTACATGGGGTGATTATTGGTTCCAGAGAGGCTTTCGGCCGATAATCATACACATGGCTGGTGACAGGACAATACAATATAAACGTTCAAACGTAAACACTGATAACATTAAAATCTAATATATAATTGCCTAGAATACTACTTCCGGCAATTTGTGCCAACTTCCGTGGCTTTGTCCGGAGATAATGTCCGGAGATAAGTGACGTCACCAGCGTCCTACACCCGCTCAGGGTGGACAAAGATATATGCCTTCGTGGTGCGCGGCACTTTTCTGATTGGTTGCCGCCTGCCGCGAGCGACCAATCAGAAATGTGCCGTACTGTCAAGAATTGTCAAGAGCTGGTGAGTGCAGCCATTTTTTGTTCTTTCTTACTATTATTTATTAATTGTATTATTCTTACATTTGAATAAATAAAGTATATATGGATTCTAGACTCCCGATTCTTTAGAATCGGGCTGCCATCTAGTAAAAACATAAAATACCAACCTTATATACTGTGATGTGATCGTAAACAATGTCTGACAAGCCAGCAAGTTACAGGGTCTGTTCTGAGTGTCTCCAGTACAGCTCAGATATCAGGTTTCACAAAGCTTATATAGTCAGAAAGGTACTGGGGAAGGGGGTGGAGGGGTGAGGGATTTCCAGACTATCTGGTAACAAGGATGAAAAGAAACTAAAAGACCTCTGCCTGCCATATCAGTTGTAAATGATTTAGGGTTATGTATAATAACTAGTGAATCAAACAAAAATTTCCATGTAAAAAAAAACATTGAAAATAGATAATGCATTGTGCCAATGTCCCAAAAATGGGACGGCAATTTCACTTGAATATAACTCTGGCCTTGGTAAATCTACATCAATGCCATTGCATTATATACCTTCCTTCAAGTATAAACAATAGTTCTAATAACTTTGTGATCACAGAACTGTGATTTTAAATAATAATTTCAGCTTATGATCCTAATTTTGAGAAAACCTCGAAAATAGGTGCTTTGAAAGCTCTCCGGGAGGAAGAATATTCAATTAAAAATGACAATGACATGATTTCCTGTTTTGAAAACATTCATTTTACAAGCACAACACAAAAAATTGGACCTAATTATAAAATCTTAGTTGCTAGAAGCAAAGGATTAGGCGTCCCAAAAAAAGGACATTGGTAGATAATGGGTTAATTAAATACAGCTTTTTTTTAACAGATCTGTTTTGGACATAAATTCTATTTGTTTCTAAAGCAAAGCAGAAAAACAAAATTCTAGAACACAGATGTGAACCTAGCCTTTTTGTACATAGGAGCGACATATGTAACTGCAATTTCGCAATTTTATTCCTGCTAAATGAAAAAAAGTCCCTCGTGGCCAATAGAAACTAATCATACTGAAAAGGATATACCTCAGGAAATGACCTACTGCTTAAATCAAACTTTTAGGCTAATAACGTTTTAAGACTGTTGATTTTTTTGTTTAGTTTTCTGTGGCACCATAAATATTTTAAATAAATCTGAAATGATGCAGTTTTCGCTTTGACTACAGAGTCACATAATAGACCGTCACTTCCTGTTCTATCATTATCGTCAGACGGGATTACAATTTAAGGTAACGCACATAGACAGGAGTCAGTTTGGGGTCTCATATGTCTCGTCCTACACAATGACCTCTGTACAGGTTACAGAACATGCCAAGAAAACACTCCTGTAGAGGTCAATCTCAAGTCTCAATGGCTGCAATAATGCATTTCTCTAAATATCTCTAAACAGAGGCTATTCCAAGATGGAAGTCCCCATAAACTTAATAGGATAAAAGTTCTACCATCAGAAATTAAAACCTAAAAGAAAAAAATATTTACGGTATAAACATTTGTTCTTATTGACTAGATAACTACAGGTGATACTTTTTATTTAATACACATTGTAACAGATTTAGAGGGGATTACTTGATTTACCATCTGGGATTACAAATGCAATAAATAGGTTATGAAGAGGCACTGAGCAATAAAAAGTTTGTGCTGTCATTAAAAGAAAAAGTAAATAATTAAAAAAATGTTTTGGAGATGCTTCGATTAGTTAGAAGTCTCATATTTTTGTCTGTAATCTGCATTTTTTACAGGACACGATAGACCAATATCTAACTTTGGTTGGCATCTGATGTTTTACGAAAAGGAAATAATTATTATTATTAACTTTTATTGTTATAGTACCATTTATTCCATGGCGCTTTACATGTAAGGATGGGTATACATAATAAAAACAAGTACAATAATTAAGAGCAGTACTCAGGGCAAACAGTTGCATCCAATATAATTATGTTAAAAAAATAGCACAAATGTGTATCCACTGGATTTATACAACCTAAAAATATGATACACAGCCAAAGGATTTACAATAACTATTAATTTTATTTCAATAATACATGATATTAAAAGGGAAAATTCCCTCGTCAAAGCTCAGGCGAAACGCACGTTGGGCAGGTGCAGTGTGCGTGCGTGTAGGGTCTATGGATACTGGACAGCTATTTGATTTTTCTGTACTGTATATGAATACTGATTAAAATCATGGTGATCGATTTTACTTCAATTATTATGAACAATTCATTTTATCCTATTGAATTTATTGTACATCTATAGATTAGTCGACTAAATTATATTATACACTTCCTATGATATATTAAGAATCATTTAATATAGATATTACTGATACCTCTGCACTTAATCTGTATGAATCATTTGTTCTTTACTACTTATACTATTTATAATTCATTGTACAAATATGGCAGTAGTCACACATCTATTCTAGCCATAGGTAGTTTATACTATATTTTCCTCATTGTTTGGTTTAGCCTTTGTATCAACAGTATATATTTCAATATGTATATACCCTAATATTTACATATCCCACACCCCATTTTTTATTCCACTTGTGGAAATTTTGTTTTTTAATCTCATGCAATATTGAAAAAAAAATAATATTGAGTGTAAATCCTTTGGTTGTGTTTGATGTATCACCTAGAATTAGTAGTGTCCCATTTTGTTATTCCTAACGTTAGAGAAAAAACCTAATGAAATGTCTGACTAAGAATCCATTTACACGGACTGACGGATACCAACATAAGACCGCCGGTCGGTAAACATTTACCGATCGGCGATCATTTAATATCCTGTTTAAACAGGTATACCGGAGTAAAGGATGCACACTGAGTGTAATAGATTGCTTAGTGTGCATAGATCACAATGGTTCTCGACAACACGATGAGTACGGTGCAAAGCTGAGAACAATGATGTTTTGAGCTACACAAAAAGATCAATTCTAAAGATGAACGCACATTTGGCTCGTTCATCAGGTGATCATCAACCTGTTTACCATGAAAGATTATAGTGAATGAGCGTTGTAAGGGCACGCATTTACGGTTATCTTTCAGGATAAATGCAGCTTAAAGGGGTTGTCTGGTCCAAATCAATAAGCCTGCAATCACTCTGCACGTGCACTGGAGGAATTCACCGGTTTCTTAGCGGGAACCAGAGGGAATGTATGAATTATACATACTCCTGAGCAGTGGGCAAGGCCTCGCTCCTAAAAGCTTGCACCCCTACAATTTATTTTTATAAACTTGTTTTTTTCACCACTTAAATAAAACTATAAAAGTTTGGTATCGTTGCAATTATACTGACCTGGAGAATCATGTCCCGGAGTCATTTTATGTCTGTTAAGTTGCAATTATTGCTGGAAGCCCAGAATGGCATGTCAATGGGTGCTCTCACACTCATTAAATCACACTATAAATGAAGACATACAACTATAGATTTATTAATTTTGAATATATAGGTATACAATTCAGGTCAAACCCCAAAAATCCAAACATAGATGTACACGTATTGACCTTGGATAAAACTCTATAGACATAGGTAATCACTGAAGAACAAAGAGTCGTAAAATAGAGCCCAGAAAGAGCATATTAAGCCTAAAATGAATTAAGTATACAACATCATACATATACATCAATATTAAAAGTAGTGTGTCGCTAAATCATGCCAATGAATAAACCAAGCATCTAATAAGGACTGCGCTACATATAAATGCTAAAAGGTAGATTAGTAAACAATATTCTATAATATAGTGCTTTGTCCTATTATCATTTCTATAGTTTTACCTTTTTTTTTTTTAAACTGATCATTAGTCACCAAAAGTAGTATCTAATTCACATCTTTTACTATACTGTAATCTGGAAAATGCTTCTCTTTTCACAAAAAATAAATGCATTAGTTTGAAAAACTTGTTATATTGGAATAAATTAACCTGGAACATATCAGATGCCTTTTTTTCTGTTTTCATAGGTGGTCTATATAGTAAGAAAGAAAATATTAGCTCTCATTCCAGTCTCTTTTTTAGCTTTCAGAACTCGACAAAATCTCAACTCAAAAGACCAAATGACTAGAGCACTGAATGATATAAATGTTACTGTAGAATACTGGCAAATATATGTATTGTGTACATAGATGAAAGCAAACGTAATTAGAGGCATGTGCAAATAATATTCACCAAGGCATAACAAGCAAATTACTATTGGAGTTGTATTTACTTAAAGCATACCTGCTGTTTCAGGTGACTTTTCCGAATAAGCGGTCATGTGTGTGTACTTAAGGAAAAACCTATTTCTAGTCCATATACAGTATAACTTGTGTCCTGTATTTTTCGCCAATTTTCCACGTAACAAGTCCTATTTTAATTTTCATCTGTTCCTGAGCTGTCTCAAACAGAGACAAACTTCAGTGGCAAAAAGTCCACAATTCAAACTAGTATACGATAAAAAAAAAATTATTTCAATATTGTTAAAAACTTGGCCCATTTTGAATCTCAATGGTTCATATTCATCTAATATAAAATGGAACTATCAGGCTATGTGCACACGCTGCTGATTTTGCTGCGAATTCGCAGCATTTCCACAGCTGCGGATCCGCAGCAGTTTCACATGTGTTTACAGTACAATGTAAACCTATGGGAAACGCAATCCGTAGTGCACATGCTGCTGAAAAAAACGCTCGGAAACGCAGTGGTTTACATTCCGTAGCATGTCAATTCTTTGTGCGGAATCCGCAGCAGTTTTACACCTGCTCCATAATAGAAAACCGCAGGTGTAAAACCGCAGTGGAATCCGCACAAAAACCGCGGTAAATCCGCAATAAATCCGCAGGAAAAAAGCAGTGCTTTTGACCTGCGGATTTATCAAATCTGCTGCGGAAAAATCCGCAGTGGACTTTTCTACATGTGCACATACCCTTAACCCCTTTACTCCCAAGGGTGGTTTGCACGTTAATGACTGGGCCAATTTTTACAATTCTGACCACTGTCCCTTTATGAGTTTAAGTCTGGAATGCTTCAACGGATCTTGGCGATTCTGACAGTGTTTTCTCGTGACATATTGTACTTCATGATAGTCATAACATTTCTTCGATATAACTTGCGTTTATTTGTGAAAAAAATGGAAATTTGGCGAAAATGTTGAAAATTTCGCAATTTTCCAACTTTGAATTTTTATGCCCTTAAATCACAGAGATATGTCACACAAAAAACTTAATAGGTAACATTTCCCACATGTCTACTTTACATCAGCACAATTTAGGAACCAAAATTCATTTTTGTTAGGGAGTTATAAGGGTTAAAAGTTGACCAGCAATTTCTCATTTTTACAACACAATTTTTTTTTAAGGACCACATCTCATTTGAAGTCATTTTGAGGGGTCTATATGATAGAAAATGCCCAAGTGTGACACCATTCTAAAAACTGCACCCCTCAGGGTGCTCAAAACCACATTCAAGAAATTTATTAACCCTTCAGGTGTTTCACAGGAATTTTTGGAATGTTTATATAAAAATTAACATTTAAATATTTTTTACACAAAATTTATTTCAGCTCCAATTCGTTTTATTTTACCAAGGGTAACAGGAGAAAATGGACTGCAAAAGTTGTTGTACAATTTGTCCTGAGTACGCCGATACCCCACATGTGGGGGTAAACCACTGATTGGGCGCACCGCAGAGCTCGGAAGGGAAGGAGCGCCATTTGACTTTTCAATGCAAAATTGGCTGGAATTAAGATGGGATGCCATGTTGCGTTTGGAGAGCCCCTGATGTGCCTAAACATTGAAACTCCCCACAAGTGACACGATTTTGGAAAGTAGACCCCTTAAGGAACTTATCTAGATGTGTGGTGAGCACTTTGACCCAACAAGTGCTTCACAGAAGTTTATAATGCAGAGCCGTAAAAATAAAAAATCATATTTTTTCACAAAAATTATCTTTTCGCCCCCAATTTTTTATTTTCCCAAGGGTAAGAGAAGAAATTAGACCACAAAAGTTGTTGTGCAATTTGTCCTGAGTATGCTGATACCCCATATGTGGGGGTAAACGACTGTTTGGGCGCATGGCAGAGTTCGGAAGGGAAGGAGCGCCAT